>NC_090188.1:17765440-18116690 GCF_024679245.1 Pseudorasbora parva
GATTGAACCAAACACATCTTAATATCAGGTATAAAAAGGGCCTAGGTCAACCAAGAACCTTGAACAGATGGATTATTTTAGTTTAGGTGCCCACTTGAAGTGTACGGTTTGCAATTGTGATTCAGCCAAGAATTGAACTCTCTTCCACCCCACCCTGACCCCCACATAATTTCTTCTTAGCTTGCCAAAAGAAGACAGACTCTTCTTCCACATGACCAACACAAAGAGATTAAACCCATTCATCAAACATAATCCAACAGAACAGCCAACTTAAAGTCACAGGCACACCTCGCCAGATGAAGTGTAAAATCACACGAGCATTTCCACACGGTTAAATGAGATCAAAGAACTGAGAACAATAAACAAAGAGTCAGGCTACAGAGCTGTTAGACCATTTATCATGTCAAGAAATGCATACACACATTGTTCTCTATAGAATTACAGTAGAGACCTGGGTCAGTGTGGGAGTATGTCATTTTTATGAGACCTGCTAGCCTGGATGCCAGCCAAACTCAGGCCCGCCCACAACATTTGAGCTCGGGCAGTTCGGTCTGGGCTGGACGGTTGAAAGATGCCCCATAATTACAGCCAATGGAGCAATATCAGACTCAGTATTCTGACTAGAATTGAGTATGACGGTGTCAGAATAGAGACCTGCAGCAGTATTAAAGAAATGTATAAAAACAACAATTTTTTTTCATACATTAAAGGTCAATGGTGTTCAATGTTGTTTAGACTCCCAATATTCCTCAATCCTTTTTGTGTTCAACAGAAGAAAGTTATAAAGCACTGTTTTGCAAATCAGTTACAATTACAAACCTATGTTAGCCTAGAAATCTAGACGCCACCTAGCAGCCGCAAATTTAATCTGCCCGCAAGTGTTGTCTAGCAACTCTCAATACCCTTCTGAGCTGTATTCGCCTAACTCTTGCCGGGCCAATCACATCGTGTATAGAGTCGGTGGGCGGGGCCATAATGACGATGGCCAAGTTGCGTTTGCGTGCTTCTAGTAAACACAGAAACGGGCGAACGGCGGTCTTTCGAATCAGCTTTGACCCAACACTCAAGACTTTGAGTTAAGCTTTTCTCTGAGAAAAGAACAAAGAACGGCACTGAAGTCATTCTTAAAAAGGGAAGATGTGTTCAGAGTTTTGCCGACTCTGATACGGCGAATGTTTAATCTATCAACAAGCTCTGCTTCACCTTCGTTGCTCTGGTTGGTGGTAGCGCTATCCTATCGCGTGCAGAGGGAGTTTGAAAGACAACCGTTTATCCCGCCCCTCGGATTGAGCCCCGTCTATGGGGAGTTTCCAGACCAAATATCTTGATGTGGGTCTGGCTGGTCAGGCTAAACATATGTAGCTTCATGTAGGAAGTAAGACTAGAATTACTGACGATCATTTTCAGGCAGTTTAGAATCAGTTCTTTCTTTGTATAATGAGCAGTGATACTGACAGCATATTTGACAAGATATTTGTCAATGACACTGACGCTCAGGATCTGACGCTCAAATCCTCCGGCATTGTCCTGTCAGTCATCTCTCCTTGCTCTCGTCATGTTATAAGTGAAATCTGACTCCTGCTGCGACTATGCAGCTTGTGCTTTTTGGAGCAGAGCAGATGCACTTTCAGTTTATAATTGTAGCGTCTGTTGTCCAACTGGACTTAATGTGATCTTTTTAACTTCTCATCAATTAATCCTGAAAAAAACATCACAGGTTCCAAAAAAGTATGAAGCAGCACAACCGTTACCAATATTGATAACAGAATATCAAACCAGCATATTATTCAGTAATTCATTAACCAAGTTAAAAACTCATTGAGATTAAAATCTCTTTTACAAGAGAGTGACCTGGCCAAGAAAACATAAACATAAAGGGTTAGCTCACCGAAAAATGGAAATTCTGTCATTAAATACGCAGTTTACGCACCCTCAAGCGCAATGATAAATGGTCTCAAGTTTTTTTTTTTTTATATAAAACATATCTTCGTAATCCAATAGTGGTAAAAAGGTTACTTAAGTTGTAAATTGTACTTATAACAACTCGCAACACATTCTATTTTTGTTCCCTGGGAAGATATAATATCAGGAAGATTATTTGGTAGAGCTTTTGAATTTGAAAAAAATCAATTAAACTGGTTTAAAATACAGTTATAACCAAACTAATTGTTTAAGCTGACATAGACAAGACGGTACGATATATAATGCTTGTTAAGCACAGCAAGAAATAGCAGTGTCATCTGCATAAAGACGGTTCATAGATTGGGAATGTTATCACAAATATTATTTACAAGGGAAATAAAATGAGTCACAGAACAGACCCCTGAGGGACACCTTTAGAGACAAAACAGATGATGTACAATCCTTTAAAAACACACACCGTGTTCTCGCTGAAAGGTGGTTGAAAAGCCATTTGATAGCATTTTCTGAGAGACCAACAATGGCAAGCCTTTTTAAAAGGATGTCATTATCATCGGTGTCGAAAGAAAAAGAGCTAAAACAAATCTGTTTACAGTCCAAGGCATTAATAATATAACTTTCAAGGCAGCAGTGACATAGGATCATTTGACACTAAAGACTGGAGTAATGGTTGATGAAAATTCAGCATTGCATCACAGAAGGAAAAAAAAAAACATTTTTTAAAGCAGAGGTTTTCAACCCTGCTCCTGGGGACCCACTGTCCTGAGTTTAGCTCCAGCCCCAATTAAAATCAGGTGAAGCTAATCAATCTCTTCAGGATCACTGGTTGAAAATGCACAGGCAGGTGTGCTGAAGCAAGTTGGAAATAAAATTTGCAGAACTGTGGGTCCCCAGGAGCAGGGTTGAAGACCTTTGTTTTAAAGTACATTAAAATAGAAATCCATTATTTTAAATGTTAATAATATTTCACAATATTACAGGTTTTTGTATTTTTGATCAAATAAATGCTGGCTTGGTGAGCATAAGAGACTTCTTTCAAAAACTTTAAAAATAGTAATGTTTCCAAACTTTTGACTGGTACTGTACATCATGAAAAAAAAATGAAGTACAAAAACTGACCAGCGACCAGGATATTTTTCACACAGAAATGTGTGAGGCTCAAACATGAAGCCTGTTTTTCACACGGCACGGAGGGATTTCATTAGCGGACACATGTCATAGGAATGTGCTAGATAGCATGTCTGTGGTTTTTCACCCCCATCATCAGGATGCCAAAGCACCTCTTCACTAATCAATTCTCCCCAAGGAGCCACTGACCCTAAACTTCATTGGCCTGTCAACAGCCAGTTGGCCTCTGATTGGATTATTAATAGAATGTGTTACTCCCATAGAGGAGCACAGTCCCTGAGAGCAAACCTCAGAGGATCAAGCACATTGAAAACAAAGAGGGCACTAACAAATGAGAAAGTAGAATTCACTGGAAAACACTGGTGGATGCTGCAGAATGAAAGTAGAGCTACGCTGTTGAAATCATTTACATGCTAGTTTGATACTGACACCAAAGTAAGGTTATTGATTGTTATAAAGCAATAAAAAATAGGAAAGCATTAAAGGTTTAGTTCACCCAAAATTGAAAATTACTAGTAGCAATTACTTCAATGGCAGTATTCATTAACAGCAAGTACAGTTGAGCTTCTGTTTAATGTTCGTTAATTAGGGCTGAGCGATTAATTGCATTTGCGATAATATCACGATATGATAAAACACGATTTTGTAACCGCAAAGGCAACGATTACAGTCTAGTCACGTGACACGCGAGCTTAAAGGACTCTGCAGGACCAGCACCAACTTGGTACATTACGCCTACAGGCCTGGGCTATAGGAAAGAACCGTTTGTGTTTAATCGAGCTGATATTATGTTGGTCATACTATACAATAGGGATGAGAGAAAAGATCATATCTCCAAAGATTCTCGATCAATTGAGCTTAGATTTAATAGCAGGTGCTTGGTGGCACTGCGTGTTTTAGAAACACCCGTACCCCACCCCCTCTCTCTCACACACACACACACACACACACACACACACACACACACACACACACACACACACACACACACACACACACACACACACACAATAAATACAATTCCATAAAGTTCGGAAAGGTTGAAGCAAGTCACAATGATTCGTGGGTATCATTGCACAGGATATATGCTGTGAGAAACTTGATGTTGCGCTTTATGTGTGTTCTCATCTGCCAGCATTTTTATTACAAAAGCTCTACAAAGTCTTCATTTATGTCGTTTGGAATGCAGTGAGCTTATATATTAAAAACAGGGAACTCACTGACAGAAGGCTTTCAGTTTTAAATGCTCACAGCAGGCTTTGTAAAGAGTGCTCACACAGGCTGTGTGATGCTTTTAAGCAAAAAAGCTTTTATGACAAAATTAAAGTAAACACTGTCAGTAGTGTCTTCAGGCATTGAAAAGACAGGACAAACCACATCTTATATTCTTAAAGAGATCAGGTGCACTGCACTAGTGATTCCAGATCATCCAGATCAGATTGTGAATTTATTATTATTATTATTGACTTATAATTCAAAAATATTTTAAGTTTTATTGATAAGATTAATTATTAAGAAAAAAGTTAAAGAATTGTCAAGGAATCAGAGTGTGAGGTGCTTTAAAATTCCCACCATTACTATATACAAGGATATATTGCTCATCTTTGTTGAATAATACAGAAGATTAAGAGCTTTAAAAAAAACAAATCGCAAATTAAACCATAAATGCAATATTGGTAAAATAATTCGCAATTAGATTATTTTCCAAAATCATTCAGCCCTATCGCTGATGAATGATTATATTTGAATAAAGCCTAAACTCAATCAATCATTCATCATATAAAGTTTGGACTAAATTGCTCGATTCATATGGATTAGTTTTATTAACTCAAACTTTTTGAGTGGTAGTTGTGTGGACTGTCAATTGAGGGACAGAAAGCTCTCAGATTTCATTAAATTATCTTCATTTGTGTTTCTAAAATGAACAAAGTCTTATGGATTTAAAAGGACATAAGGCCTATGAAAAAAAGATTTTAAATTTTTGGGGGAACTATCCCTTTAAGATGTTTTAGTAGTCTGTTATAGTAGTCTGTTAAGTTCTAATTCCGAGTGAATCAGTTGTTCAGAAAAGAAACGATTCAAACTGTAATTCAACTCCAATTTGCATAATATATTAATGTAATTTATTTCATTAATGCCACAATATGTAATTTTTCTCCACTAGAGGTTGCTTATTCAAAATAAACGCCTTGATTTTGCGGAGCTATTATGATGCTGTAGACGACTGCTTCCGCTTCTTCCGCTCATGTGTATATGGAATAATGCAGTGCTGTTTTTATCATATTAGATACATTATTTTGCTATTTTATGTTAAAATGCTACTATGATATACAGACACGTGTTGCAGTCTGTAGTAAGCCAGATCGATTTTAGGCATGGTAAAACATGGTACTCGCAGTAGATCATAAAAACAATTTTAAATAATAAGATTAAATGTGTTGAGCTATATAACAATAATTAATTTTCTGTTAGTTAATGTATCCAAACAGTTGCGGTCTAATAAAATGTTTTTTTTTTTAATAAAACGTTTTTGGTGTTTCCATGTTTTCTACAAAATAAAACCTGAAACCGAGGGTAACACAGGAATCATGTCATGGATAGGCAACTCATGGACACGATTCGTGTCCTGGTTGAAGTTGCTTAATTTTGTGTGGATTTAAAGATTAATGGAAAAATTTGGGATTATGTAAGTACATAAAACAACAAAATATTGATCAACAAAATATATAACATTGTTCTAGTGGTTGTTGGATAAAGACTGCTGCAAATAATGTTATTAATCGCATTTGAGTTTTTACAGCTGACTGAAATGCTCACTTCTTCTTTTATATGGGGAGGCCACTGAAAATACCTCAAACATGACAAATAATCATGAGGACCTGAAAACAAAAGAAATCCGTTATTAAAACCTCTGAGGCTTGCAAAAAAGGCATGTGAGACTTAATTTTTAAAAAGTTCACAGGATTCATATTTTAGTGCAGCTCATATCAACAATCACACATTTGACTTGCCTTCTGCTTCTAAAAATAAATATAAAGCAGCTTTAAAGAAAGATCTAAGGGGTAGGTCATATGGGGTAAGCCACTCTGCCTGAAATCGAGTTCACAATCGCAATCCTTTTTTTTTTTTTTTTTTTTGTAAAGTGAGCCAGTCAACAAATAAGCAGAAGACGTTGATCAACACATTTAAGTTGCAACTGTTTTTGACAACGGGTAAGCGGATTATGGCAACAACTAACGCTAAATCTAGATTTGCATTAAGATTTGCTGGCAGTATATGCATACCACATCCCCAGTTCCTTATGATACCAGGGAAAAAGCAAAAGGCCAATTTCAGTCAACACTTTGCTCCTCTATTGACAAAGGAAATGCCTGTTTGCAATGGGCTTGCCTATAAAATTATCATTTTCATCTCTGTGGACTTTCACATCCAGTCTTATAGCATCATATGCATGCAGTTCATAAAAAAAACACACAATGACATCTGAACAATCTTCTTTTGAGAGCTGGTAAACCAATAGCAAAAGAAGCTTTTATAGCACTCTGGCAATGGATATTATGGGGAGATGAAGGTATAGCAAATCTCGTGATTCAACACTTATTGGTTCAGAAAGAAGCTTAAGATTAGAATCACAGTGCATTGTGAAATACTTGCTTGAAAATTTTGCTGTTCTAATTTGACTGTAGAGTATACTAAAACACTTTATTGACTGTTTTTTGTTGCTGTTGTTAAGAAATAACTTAAAACCAACAGTCTCCAGAGAAGCTGCCGAACTTTGCCATTAAAAAATACAGTGATGTCACAAGAATTGTTTGCCCTCTTCTAATTTAATCATCATAATAAATAAGATGCAGGCCTACTAATTCATACTTCAAATAGCCTAGACAATTGTTTTAAAATGCAAACAAAACATAATTACACGTATTGGCTTTACAAATATATTTTCCACTGCAAAGGTAGCTTACAGCTAAAGAATAAACGCAACTAACATAAACCCGAATTAGGAAGTATATTTCGAAAATCATATCTTACGACAAATGAGAGCAAAATAATAGTGAAACAATCATTTCCTGAATGCACGAGTCAGTACATGTGTTTCTTCGTCTTCTTCAAGGGAGGATGTTACAGTGAACTATTCCATCAACACAAACGCCTCAATTCGCAGAAAGATGCGCGTGACAAAGCCCCACTTGTTGATCGTTCACACTGCACGCGCCACGCGACATAAGCCGAAATCCACGCGCTGGCTTCGATTATAATGGGAGCATTTTCGTTGGTCATGTCGCGTAGATAACAGATTAGGTCAAAGCCAATGTCCAAACACCAAACTTGAAAATGAACTTGGTTTTCGGCTCTAAAAAGTCACGTATTCCCTGCCTAGCTAGGCGTTTATTGAGATAGCGGTGAAGGGTGAAGAAACAGCGAGTCGCTGAACAAGCTCTTCAGACACTTACCGCTCGTTCTCTGAGACAAGCTGGAGACAGACGTCTGGCCCATGTCGATCTTCAATGGGCCGCTAAACAATAATCATACGACGCCCCAAGAACTTGTGCAACAAGCCCAATCGATCGACATAACAGGAGACTCATTTCCCTCCTCCGACTCTGAGATCTGCTTCTTAAAAGAGCTTTTCCATACTTTGTTAACTCGCAAGAAACGCAATCGAACTACAAGTCTCCGGATTGAAATGCCTGTCATTCCTTTTCTGCAGATTGTCAGAGGTCATAAGGAGGAAGTTTCAAGCCCCTCCTCGCTTCAGCCCTGCTTAAAGCATGGAAATGTATGTTGCTAATATAAATGCTTTGGCCAAAAGTGACATCATTAGAAATGACTGTAGTGCCTGTGCTATTTTCGACTACACTGCTTTACTGTAAATAAAAAAACGTTCTTATTGTTATAATGACTTTCTTTTGCTAATTTTTTATCAAGAAAAGAGTGTTATAATACTTGTAAATTAATTGAGTCTAACTATAAAGCTGTAGCTAGCTTTAAAATATTAACTGGGTTATTAATGATGATTTCAAGACCTGAACGGCTACTTTTTACTTAAAGTTTCCTTATTGTAGACAATTTCTAAATAGCCACATACCTTGACCTTTAATAGCGGAGCATGTTGTCACACTGGAACTGGCCATTAAACAGGCTGTGCTTTCCGCAAAATTTAAACAATACAAAAATATGAAAGATTAGAAAAGCTAAAAGTAAACCATAGCATACAAAAATAACATTGGCAACTGTGTTTAAAATAACAAAGGATATACATTCATACCATTTAAAATCACTGACAACTTGGCCCAGGCTTGATTGAAAATACCCTTTTTTAGAACACTGTTCAACCTTTTAGCTAAAATGTAACTTATACAGTTGACACTGAGTGAACGTCATTGTGGTTATTCACAATAGACCATATTTAAGGTTGAAACCCACATCTAAAGCGAGAGCTAGAGAAAACACACGGATGTAATTGAACTATTGACTCAAAACCTAATAGTTACTAAGAGGCAGTCCTTGTGACAACTTCCATTTCTCCTTTACATCTCATGAGAAAAAATTACAAAATTTAATAACAAAAAAAGTGTCAAATGCTAACACAGTTTTAATCTTTAAGTTTTCTTGCGGCTATTGCTTTGATTCCTGCAAAAGAGGCCAAAAAGCCTCACAGACTTGGGGCCTGCACTCCCTCCCACTACCCCCTCTTCCAAAAGCAGAAATAGTGGGAGGGATTCAGAGCAGGAAGTCTTACGGAAACACGCCAACTCTAGAGATGTGAGCTATTGTTTCACACACAGCTAAGCTGAATGTTCTCATCAAGTATGAGCTCTCCACCCCTTCCCCTCCTTCCTGAAGGTCCTCCTCACCATCATAACACCACGGCCATGAGTATAAGCAGCTGCAAATAATGTGATTTGTTGATGTAATCTTTGAATCATTTGATATTAATTTAACTTTTGTTTTTAATTTTAGTTTTTTTAAAAAGTTAGTTCACCCAAAAATGAAATGTCTATCATTAATGACTCACCCTAATGTTGTTCCACACACGTACGACCTCCGTACATCTCTGGAACACAGTTTAAGATATTTTACATTTAGTCCGAGAGCGTATGGAAGTGTATGCACACTATACTGTCAATGTCCAGGAAGGTAATAAAAACATCATCAGAGTAGTCCATATGTGACATCATATTGATTCACGATTCGGATCGCGTGTCAAACTGACAAACTGCTGAAATCACCTGACATTGGCGATCCGAATCATGAATCAATAAGCTGATTTATAACCGTTTGAATCTTTATTTGAGGTTTGAAAACAAACAGGGAAGAGAAGACAATGCTGAATAAAGTCATAGCTTTTGTTATTTTTGGACCAAAATGTATTTTCGATGCTTCAATAGATTCTGACTAACTAACTGATCTCACATATGGATCACTTTGATGATGTTTCTATTCCCTTTACGGACATGGACAGTATAGTGTGCATACACTTCCACGTTCTCCGACTAAATATAAAATATCTTAAACTGTGTTCTGAAGATAAACGGAGGTCTTATGGGTGTGGAACAACATTAGGGTGAGTCATTAATGACATCAATTTCTTTTTTGGGTGAACTAACCCTTTTATAATTTTTATTCAAGAGGGGTGAAATAATAGGTTTAGTATAAATGTCACAAATAGGGGAAGTTATTAACTGCAGAGCAACTGAATGAAACCTGTTATCACTGTACACACACATAAAGCTATAAAGCAGTGGTTGTCAACCAGGGAGCCATGACCCACTTGGGGGCCTCAGGATGATTCAAATTAATAAATTATTATTATTATATAGAAATCTAACTTTAAATTAACATTCTAAAAATAACCAAAATCCAAAATGAAAATCATAATTCCTTTTATTGTATTATAACTTATTTTTATGGAAGAACGTACAGTTCTGGAACATAACTTCAGGAATCACAAAAATGATTGTGGTTAATCAATTTTATATGTTAAATGAACCAACCCCAAACATATTAATTTAATAAAAGCAACTTTTTGGGGGGCTTTTTTTCTAATTAGCAGTTTTGTAATTACATCAGATTTATCCTGCAGAAATATCTTAGTGAATATGGAGAAGGTCTTCAAATATTCTTTTGGATAACGGGGCCTGTACGAATCAAAAAGATTGAGACCCTTGATGTAAATGGGCGGTGTCTGCATAAACTAAAAATGTAACATGCATATGTGTATTTAAGATACAAAGAACCTCCATTTGGCCAAATAGCCAAAGCATCGGCAAGCACATAATGTGTGTGTAAATAAATTTGCAGATTTGACCAAATGGAGGTCCTTTGTAACTTATATATACACACAAAATATGGCTGCCCATTGCTGCTTCGGGTGTATGTTCACGGTGTGAGTGTGTGTGTCAGTGTGTGTGTGTTTGTGTATTTGGATGGGTGAAATGCAGAGCACAAATTCAGAGTGTGTGACACCATACTTGGCTACGTGTCACGTCACTTTCACTTTCCCTGAATGGTTTGTAAGTGGTCAGAGTGGCATGTCATTCTGATAACATGGTCTGTCTGCATCTGTACAGTTAACACTGACAGGGAACCATCTGTACTCAGATAACCACTTTCATACCCACCACATATTAAACACCCAACACACACACAGACTCCGAAGAATCCCCGAACCAAACTATTGCCAAAACACTACAGTTATAAGGGCACATTCGTTTTAAAATGACCTTTGATTTTCCATGTGTTCTGCAGATGGTCATGCCAAACTAACGCTTTATTTTTTAGCCATGGAATAATAAAGGTGTAAAGAATATCTCCGTGCTAAGCAAATATATCTGGAAAACTATTATAGACAGCTACATTAGTATGCAAACAAACAACGTAATCACTGTAATCTATAATGAGTTTCTGACATGCATCGATTATGGCCTTGGCCCAGGTTTTAAAAATAGAAGGGGCGTATGGTGAGTCACCAAATCACAACACACCTCCTCATATCCTGACAGTATTCTGGAAAACGCTGCCATCTAGTGACCACACGCGTGCACTCTGCATGCAAACATCTAAATTGGTTGAAAAATATACATCTGCTGCTCAGGATTGGTGCATGGCTTATGAATATGTTTGCATATATTTGCCATTTGATATATCTTAGAATGTCGGGAACCTTCATCCCAAATTGTAATAAGTAAATCTGTTCAATTAAATGACGCGAATTCACTTACTGGCACGATTGTTGGTCCACATGCATGCCAAACAGATGCTCTACCTGGACTCTTTTGAAAGCACCTAAATCTGATTTCCAATGTAGTCAGATATCCCAAGAGACACACGTCTGGACTTGCTGTGGAGAGAAAAATCCGTCCATTTGCTCTAGAGTGCAGCCTGAGTGCATATGGGAAGGCAATAATGGCATACAGCTAATAAGGGTAAAGCGGAACTCTTTGCATCCCATCAAAACAAACACAACCCTCAAATGCTTATACAATGTCTATGCATTAGCCTTTAATATCCTGTTCATCAGCTCATCATCTACCGCTAGCATTGCCCCCCTTAAATTGTTAAATGTCGTAATGAGTATGACGCAATTCATGCTCATCAGAGAATTGTGATGCCGATCGAAATGATCACTTCATGCCTTTGGAGTTCATCCTCAATCCCCTAAATGGGTGCAAGGACCAAAACTTAAATGCAGCATCATTGGAAAAGCTGTAGGAAAAGCTCATCAATTATTAACTGCCAATCTCAGCACAAAATAGAAGCTAATTATTGTTTAAGTGATGCCATTTAGTTCTTTCCTCTGCTCAGATGATTAATTTATTAACTGTAAGCCCAGAGAAAAGTTGTAGTGTTTTGGAAAACAAGATTCTTGCACCTGGTTTGGTATGCAAATATATTAAACCACAGAATCAACTCTGCAAATTTAAGCAAGTTGCTGAGATCGGAAGATGATTATCTCATACATGTTTCTATAACTACAGTATGATGCATAATAAGCCATTTCGTTAACCAAGCGTCACCTAAACATAAAACTGTTGAGATATGACAAGCTCAAATAAACAGATGATGTATTGCTGGAAATGTTTCTGTAGACTGGCTCCGGTTGGGCCGTTTACCCAATGATGGAGCACAAAAAGGTATGGCAAACCTTGTCGATCAATACTTGACATCCTGCCTGTAAGTGTTTTTCCCCAGCACGGATGGCTCTTATTTGGAAATCTGGGACATTTAATAATAGTACATGGCAGGGAGAGTGGAGAGCATTAAGTTTAGCTACTCAGGGAAACAAATGCTGATGATGCTCCCAACATTGGGACGACAATGTTCACTAGCACATTGATAAGCGGCATTAAGACACACTCATTATGTTTAATGAAGAGGTGTAATACCGTATCATTGAGTTTAACACATAGTTACTTTGGATTTATGTGTTGGGATAAAGGCATACAGAGGTAAGTGAACTGATTTAGTTCCACTTTATGGATGGATATAATACAAAAAGATCACAAATAGCTCACATTTATGAAAATGCATATTTGTAAACTGTAAAAAATTATATTTTTTGCACCTAAATTTACCGATTTAAACCACAAATTTACCTAAATCTACTATATTACCAATCTGCCCGCATTTACACTATATGATAATTGAAATTAGCTGGATAACGTCACCGTTTTCACCGCTGCACAGTCGAATCAAATTATGTTGCATTATCTTCCTGTAACACTGTGACACTGCTTTGAAACATTTGGACTTGTAAAAAGCGCTATATCAATAAAAGTGATTTGATACTCTTAAATTTGATAGGAATAAATATTTAAACTATCAAACCTTTACAATGCAAATAAATCACTTGCATGCTAAATGTTCATGCTAGGCAACTAAATAATCTCTATAATTAGCCATTGGCTAAGTTGTTCGATTTCACCCGCCAGTGTTCTAAGTATAAGTTTTGCTAGGGCATTCAAAAGATTAATCGCATCCAAAATTAACGTTTGCTTTTGTGTGTACTGTGTATAATTATTATGTATAAATACACACACACACACACACACACACACACACACACACACACACACACACACACACACACACACACACACACACACACACACACACATGCATTTATACATACACATGTATGTATATTTATATATACATAATTATACACAGACAGTACACACACACACATCATGTAAACACAAACTTTTATTTTGGATGCAATCTATCGCGATTAATCGTTTGACAGCCCTACGTTTTTGCAAAGATATTTTTTCAATTGCCTTCACTTGTCTTGGACTGAGCACTTGAAAGTTTTTTCTTCAACTTTAAAGCGCATTATTGCAGTTCATCCTAATGGACGCGCAGCACATTTTTATACTTAGTCTAGCAAGTTAACTACAAAAATGACTAGCCAATGGCAATTATATTGCCAATCTATGCATAGAGGGTTGACTATCAATTAGCATTTTGAATAGAAAGCGAGTTCCTTTTCAAAGCTACTAAATACTGCATCACAATGTAGAGAAAACACATTTTTTGTGTCTTTGGGCTTCTACTGACAGCTAGCAATAACAATGTAGCATCATGCAAACGTTTTTAGCTACTTGTGTCAAGGAAGGGCTCTCTGCAGTCATGATTCACTTATGAATTTATGTAAGTAATATGATCCAATAACAGTTATTATGCATAAGGGAATGAGAGTAGTATTTATGAGCTCAATATGGCCGCCCCCATGAGGCGACCCATTCATATAAAATAAAATAAACACCTTTTATTATACTAATATAGTGTGAGTATATCATTTTACATAGATTTAAAAAAAAAATGCTCATCTATTTCATTAGATTTAAAACCTTTAAATAAGGAATTATTACATATGGAGAGCAAACCAGAGGATATAGCTCTGTAAAAAACCTGACATATGAAATAATATTCAGGAGGGGGGGGGGGGGGGATAGAAACAGCTTAGTCAACCTTTAAACACAATAAATATGTTTTTTTTTTGGAGTATAATTTTTTCATACATCATATAGTTTGATATAGGAGAATGTGAAAAAAACTATTTAGTTTTAGTCAATATGCAATTTGGAGTAGCTGCTGAAGCTGAAAATCTGATCGCTTGTAATGTAAAACGAATGAGATATTTATGGCATTATAGCAGACTGCTTACATAACATAAATATCAGTTCTATATCTCCCAATAATATTTAAATGCTTAATTGTATTATCAAAGCTGTAGGTTTTATTGTGGGGGCAAAATATATAATACTATAATTTATAACTAGATAAAAATCAGATTTCACATCAAAAAGACATGTTTGTATCGCAACACGACCTGAAGGTGGACATTTATACTAAAGGCGCTTTAGATTGTGTACAACAGTTTTATCAAAGTTTTGATCATTTTAATCATTGATCATAATTTCGAGACCATACAAATTTGCACATCAAAAGTGATACAGTAGGTTTTAAAAAATCCTTACACATATGAATGAATCTGACCTCTAACAGATCATAAACAGTAAGTCACATGCCTCTCTCATTTTCACAACAGGTTATACTACGTTTCCTTTGAATTTCCATTTTCCACTGATACAGCAGATCCATTCAGTAACTCCGTGACTAACTTTTTCAAAGCATGAATGACCTCATCTCAATTCCTGTCATGAAATAATAACCCAGCTTGTATGTAAATAATATGTTAGTGCCCACGAAAAATCCCCAAGCCTGAAAGGTTATGCAAACTTCTCCCAAACAAATATGAATTTCCTTTGCAAAATATCCAGAGGGAGGATCTCCTCTGTAGTGTGTGTCAAAGGCATTATCACAGCGAGCCACACACACGCACATGAGACTTTGAAATGTATTTTAGGTAAAAAAACAGGATACCAATGCCGTTAGATCAACAGAAAAAACTTCTGCTCTATTTCGACATATTTCGACCTGATGTTACGATGAGTAATACCATAGTCCTCGTCAGATTTACTAAACACAGTCATAGACAAGTTATTTCTGTCAGATTTCCTCTGTGCTGTCAAAAATAAATGACAGAATGAGAGACCAAACCTTCAAGTCCATGCTATGACACACAAAACGCATTACAAATCCAATGGAACATCATATGACACCAACCAAAAACAGGGCAGTGATACACAGCCCCAGAGATTAGCCTATGTGTGTTTATTCAATGATTGAACACCACGCTAACTGGATTCCCAGAATGTGAGCCAATAATGAAAACATCAATATAATGTGAGGCATGTTAAAGCGTGTACAAGAGCGCACATGTCAACAGATCATCAATATCACACGAGACCTCCCAACAACATGACTGCAATCTTCAGACCAAAACATCTAGAATAAGATATTTGAACCTATAACCTAATTAGAATGAAGCAGAGTACTGTATATATCCACATGCACACACACACACACACACACACACACACACACTTCACAAACATGGTGTACAAGTGTCAAAAAGTTGAGGACTTACAGGCATGTTCCATGACTGGAAGGTTATTAAAAAAATCTACTGCTCCAGTGAGATGGTCTTCAGTTTCCTTGCTCACTCTTTCCCTCTGACTCTCCCCCTCCCTCTCTATCTCTCTTTCTCTCTCTCTCTCTCTCTCTCTCTCTCTCTCTCCTCACTTCCTGTGGTGCTCTCGCAGTCTTCTTCTCTGCAGTGGTGCGCGGCAGGAAGAACGGGGAAGGCTGGAGGATGACAAACAGCCATTACCTCCATTAAAGTGAGCTGACTGAGCCAGTCTGAGCCCATCAAGTGGAACCTCCCAGTCCACTGGGGCTTTCAGCTATCGCCTTTGGCTACGGGGAATGGGGTTGGGGAGGAGGGGTGAGTTGATGTAGCGTGAGACAGCTTTGTAGCCTTCATTAAATTACTTGCGTCCAGCTGAAACTCTAGTGTTACCGCTGGTGTTAAGTTGTTTTACACGCTTTACACGCGGTGAAGCGCTTGCCGGTGCATGTGATGTGCTATATTCCAAAGCAAAGTAAGCCGTGACAGGGTCAAAGCCGGACGGGGCCTTGCACAAGTGGGCTTGATGGGGGCTTCACTCGTGGGTGAGAATCTGTAAAAAAAAATCTTCCAAATCTATTTTGGTGTTGCAACCTGACATCAAGAAATGGCTGAAATTCAGAGAGGATGAATCACTGCTTGAGATGTTTCACTCTGGCTGTACGGGAAATAAGAGAGTAGCTTTTTAAAGCTCACCCTTGTGGGCTGAGTGCTCACATGAACCTAAACATTTTCTTCACATTGATCAAAGCAACTGTAGAAGCTCCGCTCACAGGGCACATGGGTGCACTGGTTGATTTTTTTGGTTGTTGCCAAATTTACACTACAATGGTGTCTCAGAAGCACGTCTGAAGTGGCATTTAGGTGTCTTTACATGGTTAATGCTGCTCAAAGGTGGTAGAAATGCATTAACGTAGCAATTACAACTGTATATTTTGATATTAGAGACTTGGGTGTATCAGAGTAGTATAATTTTGTCTGCATGCATTTACAAGCATAGAGTTAAAACAGGCATTCTACTGCGCCTGTTTTGCAATTAAAAGATTCCAAACAGATTAAAACTTTGCTTAACAGAATATGCTGGGTTCTACTCAATTTAAAAAGAGAAATATCATTTTTTAATACAGGTGGTCTGCGTCTTGTCTAGTTGTACTTGTGAACAACTGACTCAAGACTTGACTTAGACTTGAAAACTGACTTGTGAAAACTTAATTATTTTGGACTAGCCTCTAGGGACTTGTGAATATTAATGATAATGTTTTCTCTTATCCCATAACATGCAAAAACAACTATATGCAAGACATTTTTAGCTAGATTCCCCATAAACGCGGTTGAAACATTTCCAGACTAATATAAATGTTTCATAACTCCATTTGCTGACAGTAATTGTGAAGAAATGACACACTTCACCTATAAGATCTATTCGACAGCAACTGTGACATGCTTTCAACTCTATCTGTATAATCTGTATTTACAGTAATGCACTTTCAGGAGCATGTGGGGTATTTGAAATATCATGCAAAAGGGCTTACCGGTGCAGTGTTAATCCCAGTGCAATGCATTGCCCTATAGATTTCCATTTGAATTTACGTTTTCTTTCTTTTTAAGATAAGTCAAAATTATCTATTAATATTACACTACAAATTATTTCAATTGAACTTAAACCAGGAACAATTATTAAAGTTGCAATGAAGCAAGTAGTGACATATTTTCTTCCAAAATATGACGAACATCTAGCCTGACCCGTATCAAGATGTTTGGTCTGGAAACTCCCCATTGACAGCTCAATCCGAGGGGCGGGATAAACGGTTGTCTTTCAAACTCCCTCTGTGCACGCAATTGGGTAGTGCTACAACCAACCAGAGCAAAAGCTAGTTGAACTTTCGGCGTATCCAGTCGGCAAAACTCCGAACACATCTTCCCTTTTTAAGAATTCAAGGATTTCAGTGCCGTTCTTTGTTCTTTTCTCAAAGCTTAACTCCAAGTCTTCCAGAGTCGCGGCAAAAGCCCATTCGAAAGACCGCCGTTCGCCACAATCGCCAACTTCTTTGTTTACAAGCAGCACGCAACTCTGCCGTCATTATGTAACGCCCGCCCACCAACTCTATACAAAATGTGATTGGCCTGACCAGAGTTTGGTTTTTCCAGCTCAGAAGTGTATTGAGAGTTGCTAGACTACACTCGCGGGCAGATTAGATTGGCTGCCGCTAGGGTTCGACTAGATTAGGCTAACGAACATCTGAGTGAAGTGGATTATCAAAAAAACAAAACAAAAAACAAAGAGGTGGGGTAGACTATAGGCTCATTCCATCGGTTGTTGACAGGATTTTGAGATGTGGGCATTACACTCAAAAATAAATGTGAGCTTGCAGTGGATTGTGGAGGGTCAGGCTTTGAGCAGACTAAATAAGAGGAGAGAAGTCTGTTGTTCTCTAAATAAAGAAGAATAAAAAAGTAGTGGTTGTCCTTTCTCTCTTACATCTAACATCAGTCAACACTGCCAAGACGAAGTCATTATTCATGCATTTGAACCAGGGTAGGGGAGAGTATTGACAGCCTGCTTGGACCATAAACTGGAGCCATAAAACCAATGATCTATATTTTCTTATAGTAACAAACACAAAAATATCCTGCTTGTTGAATCACAGGAACCCCATCCTGAGACTGAGTGTTTGGTCCATAGTTTAGAGGTCTAAGTTAATGCTAGTAATCTAATAGCATGAAGCACATCAATGAGGATTTTTTATTTAAAAGTAGCCTATAGTGTCAAACTCCAATGAGCAATTAATTAGTGTTCCTGTGTTGTTGAAACAGAACTATTGCAAGATCATAGCAACACACTGACAGTCCTATGTGCTTTTGTGATATTGTGAAACTAGACTGTGATATTTTAACCAAGTCAGGTTACCATTTGCTTTTTAAGTTAACCAGTGCTGAGAGAAAAGCACATAGTGTGATGGAAATAGTCGAGTCTTTCAAGTAACTCAAAACAGCGCCGTCCCGTCACTGATTTACACTACAAAAGCAGATTACGTTATCACCCAAACCATTCCCCGCATGATTACCTTTTAAACCGTAACCATACCGGGACCGAGATATTGCCTGCTGGGTTGACTCATGAGATATGTTGTGTGTCTCTGCTCAAAATGCTCATAAATCAGTAAATAAACATCCTCTTGTTAAAATGTTGAATAAGTACAGATGCCATCCTCTCAGCTCTAAAAATACAACAGAGCATAGCAATTACAGATGAAAGGCATGATGGCCCATCTTCACATGTGCCCTTTGTGTGTCTGCCGAGAACGCCCACACTGTCTGACGCATAGAGCCGCTTAACACTCCTACTAAAGACGAAGCTGAACACGAAGAAGGAGAAAATGAGGATGGGAGAGTGAGAGAAGGAGACAGACAGACTGGTGGACCTAAAGGGATCTTGTCAGAGACCACAGATATGCTAGGAATAGCCTTACAAGAGCATTTCTCAAGAGCAAGAGTAAATACATTTACATGGGGGGCTTTACATGCACTTCATTGAAGATTAATGTCTAATTTCTGGTTAAGCCTTTATTTAGGGAAAATAATAATAAAGATGTTTATTTATTACATTAGTCTATCGTTCTAATGTGACAAATGCTGCCTTTGGCCACTGCTCAGCCATTAGCATCTTATACTGTGTCAATAGGGTATGCATATATTAATTGGAATTTTCAGTTTAAGGACTTTTTTTTCAGATGTAGCAAAAAAAACATCAACAACTAAAGTATTTTAAAAAGCAAAGAACATACACATACAGAGGTAGAACTTTTAAATATTATATATATATATATTAGTGCCTTGCGAAAGTATTCGGCCCCCTTGAACTTCAAACATAAAGATATAAAACTGTAATTTTTTTGTGAAGAATCAACAACAAGTGGGACACAATCATGAAGTGAAACAAAATTTATTGGATATTTCAAACTTTTTTAACAAATCAAAAACTGAAAAATTGGGCGTGCAAAATTATTTATTTTAATTTTATTATATATATCTATATTTATTTACCAAGGCTGCATTTGGTCAATAATTGTAAAATAGTATTACTTATTTTCCTATTTATTTTCCTGATGTTTATTACTGTAAAGCTGCTTTGAAACAATCTGTTAACCGTTATTAAATAAAAATGACTTGAATTGACAAATACATTACGCATCAACAGTTTGGGGTCAAAGCATTTGGGTTACATTTTTTATTTTAATATATTTTAAAATTTTATTTTGGCAATGTAAATTGCAAAGCTGAATTACTCCAGCAGATCATTACACACAGATTACTCAAATCATTACTTACTTAAGAATCATACTGAACTACATTACATCATTACAAAACATTAAGAAAACGTTAATTTACACTATTTTGCATCTACTTCAAACTAACACCCCAACCTCTTTCCATAATTAGTTTTTAAGTTTTTAAGCCTTTCATTTTCTTTAGCTTCTAACCATTTATCTTTAGTAGGTTGGTTGTCCTAGTATCATTTACAAGTTACATCCTTGTCAGCAATATTTTAAACTGACTTTTCTAATTCTATATTTCAAGAAATTTGAAGGGGGAAAAATGTATGTAAAAGCGGCTTGCTTCAATAAAAGCAACAATCACAAAAGAGTTCAATTCTAAATCATCTGATTCTATATCACACAGAATTAACTCAAGTAACAAGGCGGTGACTATCTGCCATGAAACTCTATTTAAAGACTGTTTAAAATTCATCCAGAGGTGAGAGGAACAAGCTTTTAAGAGGGTAAAGAAAAGGGCAACCACTCTCAGCAGCTCCGCAGCAACATCCTCCATCTCTGTCATTACATGACTAATTGTGCGCAGAAGGGGACGGCACACATCCTTACACCAGCATCAAAGGAGGCAAAACCTACAAATTAATCCAAACAAACAGTGCCTTTTCACCATGACGCACAGTGTGAAAGATAAAGTGCCAGTTGCGTTGAAAGCAAACCATGGATGTATATTTAAATGTGTTCCCTTCTCGAAACGCATTTATGGGATCTTTGCAAAGACTGCTGCATATAGATCATGTATTCAAGGCAGGCTGAGAGGATGTTCACTAAGCTGCATTAAGTGGTTGCAGGAACACAAGAAAGACATTATGAATTATTAATGTGAGGCTTTGTGAAAAACAGTCATGACTTGAAAACTTGAAACATTTCAGCACGGAATGATTCTCAGACATAAGACAGGGTTCAGAGCAATTCTGACCAGGACTGATGCTAAGCGTTGAAAGAAATCTGAAGGAACACACACTCTGGTGGACACACAGTGAAACTACAATGCAATTTTTTCAATGCATAAATATATTTGTTAAAAGAATACAGTGTTACAGTATTGCAAATATGAGCAGCTTTCTGGAGGGTTTAAAAGACGAAATGTAAAACTTGTATTTTTCATAAGGCACTTACATTCATTATTCAGAAAAAGTCCTCCTTATAACCTAAGTTTAATTAATAGGTTTTTTTAAATTGTCCATTGCCATTGGGACTATTTAGGTTGATGCCTAGGTTGATGTGTAACTGAGTTTGCTGATAAAAACAGTGATTTACAGTTCTTGCCATATTTTATTACCATTTTCTAAACTGTAGCGAATAAACTGATAATGTGCTAAAATGTTAAAGTTGTTGTAATTTTTTTGGTTTGACTAAGTCTTACGGCTTTCGTTTTAAAATATTTATACATTTATTTTTAATTTGAAATCACAATAATAGTATTTTTTTGTCCAAATAATTTGCTGTACTCTAAATGCTGTCAATGGGAGTTTACTTTAAGGCCAATGTCTGAAACGAAGCAATGAAATCTTTTACTGTTCACAGACACATGATTCACTTTAACTGAGTTCATCTGACATCTAAACAAACCTCTGAGACAATATTTAATTATGTACTGTTTTTCTGTGAATCTGCGACTCATATGCAAAGTTCACTGGACTCCAAAAACAATAAACAACTACATTAAAAGCTAGAACACTGATAGAACAAAAAAGCTTTAGCGTGGTTAACTGAAAGGTGAGCTGTCAGGAAGTGGTTTTAAACTGTCATTTCCATAGATATCTCACGCAACTCAAAATTACCGATGATGTGCCTCATGTCATACAAAGCAGTAATGTTTTTATAGTATGGTACATTATAATATGAACTGCATAATCAACAAGACAATTAGCTGAAAGTTCAGGATTGGGCACAGAGGCCATTTGAAAATAGAAAAAAAACTCGCCCTGGACATCTGAACAATAAATCATTTGTATATGAAACAAATATTAGTTTACACTGGGCTCAAGCAGCTTTAGCACTACTTCTGAAAAATGTCCATGAGATCACCTCTCATCAGAGATTGTGGTTGAAAAAACGTGTCAGACAACTGAGCAGGTTTAACTTAAAGGTCACAGAACAATGTGGGTGATAACATTTAAACGTGTACAGTAGATTTAGAAATTACAGCTCTCATGCAAACCACAGAGCAAAACATTTAACACAGGCCTTTACAAACCTTTACAAGAATTACCATGTTTAGCAGCAAAAAAGGACTTCAATCACGATTAAGCTAAACAAATAAAATAAACATAAATGGTATTAAGATTACAAATCATGCCGTTTATTTAATCCCTTGTTATTTGACTGAATAATTACCATGAATTCAAGAGACATCATACTTAAATATATTTCTCAGTGACACTGCTCTATTTAGTTTTATTTTATTCCAAATATTTAGACCTCAATTGACAGCACATTTTAGGATTTATTGTGTTTTATAATTTTATCTTTTGCAAAAGGGAAGCCATTAGCCCGCATGCATGATTTGTCAATATCCTGTTTGGTTTAATGCTGCATTCACGTGATCTCGGAATTATGGTAAATACGCGTTTCCTAGGTAAAAATTGCACGTGAACGCCCTCACATTTCAAAATTTTAATGGAATGAACTCGTAATCACGACTTGAGAAGTGGGAATTATCAAATTTCCGGTACCACGTGAAGGCGGCATAAGTGTAGGTTATGGTCTTGAATTGAAACCAATGTTTGGACAATACCGCATAGGCCCACCGAATGCATATGAAATACCAACATATTCTCATCAGATTCAGACAATGGAACACCATAACTGTCATTTGGGATCATGCCTAATATACACTAACCTTTGAAACATTAGAAAAATAAAGAAACAAATAAAAATCCATAGAACAAAGTAAAAACAAAAACTGTTTAATCGGACATATACTCCATATAGGCCCATTGGATGTAATCTTTTCATGCAGTATTAAATTACACATAGCCTAACTTACATATCAACATTTCTCATCAGATTCCGACAATAGAATACCATATCTCATTTGGGATCATGCCTAATACATATTAATAAAAAGAAACAAATAAAAATCAATAGAACAGAGTAACGTTAGGCTAAATAACAAAGCAACAATATGAAAGCATAAAATATTCCTTTTAAAAAACAGGTCAATCAATGAAGACCAAGCTGAGAAGGGAATTACTGCACCAGCACAATATGATACCATGGACATTGATTATAAAATAAATGAATGATAATACAATAATAAAGATCATCTTACCTGAGCAGGCTGAGCGGAGTCTGGTCAATATTCTGGATTTAAAAGCAGAAGTGTCACTTAAAGAACGAACTCTAAATACAGGAAACACCTGAGGAAATGTCTTTAGGTATGAAAAACCGTCTTCCTCCGCCATTACGTTTTGTTTGTATTTTTAATTCTAGAAAAGTAAAATTCGCTTCTGTATCCTGTAGCTAATGTCGTTGTCAGGGTAACGCTGCTAAAATTTGAAGCTAAATTCAGTTTGAAGAGCTTCAGTCGGTTGCAATGGGAAACCTGTTCACCAAGGAACTCAACTTTTTAAAACACGAAAAAGTCGAATACTTCTCTCTGATGCTCATGAAATGTTGTGCATGTCTTTCCTCTGCAAATAATCCACTGCGTTACATGAGACAGAAACGGAAACACCTCCATCAAAAAGATAATCATCTACAATGATATTTATCCGGAGGAAGGCAGAGGTCACTCACGCATCTCCTTACAGCTGCAATTCCGAATCATTCCTCTAGGAGGCGTTAATATACGGGTATACCGGTAAAGCCTACTATACATTTTCAAATACAAAAGTATGTAGCCTACTTAAAGGACTGAACACAGAAAAAGATATTTTAAAGAATGTAGGTAACCAAACAGTTGATGGTCCCCATCGACTTCCATGGTATTTTTGTTCCATTGGTATTTTGCAAAAGTTGAGGGAGAGTAAATAATCACAGAATTTTCATTTTAGGGTGAACTATTCCTTAATACAAACCCATAAGGGGATCATCTGTATATTAGACGGGTCTATAAACCTAACAGGGTGGAAATTCTAACAGAATAAATTGTATTTAGTGTATATTACAAATGTTCTCTCTCTCTCTCTCTCTCTCTCTCTCTCTCTCTCTCTCTCTCTCTCTCTCTCTCTCTCTCTCTCTCTCTCTCTCTCCTCTCTCTCTCTCTCTCTCTCTCTCTCTCTCTCTCTCTCTCTCTCTCTCTCTCTCTCTCTCTCTCTCTCTCTCTCTCTCTCTCTCTCTCTCTCTCTCTCTCTCTCTCTCTCTCTCTCTTTCTCATTACTAATTGCAAACTATGCAGGACAATGAAGGAACTCATCCACTGTTTCATACAACATTTTTTTTTATTATTATTTAACATCCTCTTGGCAAAAAGGGGTACAAAGAGTTCCTGTTCTTAATATGATGAATGAATAGACATTCTATTCATCAATATTTTTTATTTTTTATTGTTTCAAGAAAAAAAGAGAAAAAACACAATTATGGCATAAGGGACATATAAACGCTTGTTATTGTCTAACATTTACATTATTAACATTTTGTGAAATGAATTATGTCCCTAACAGGGTGGAACACCTCCATGGCCAATCATTTTTTTAGTCCCTGAGCTTGACCAATATGTATTTCTAATAGACATGACTTAATAGTTGCTATTTTTTGTTGCACATAGGCCTACTATATGTTTTAAACATTTGTAAAACACAAGTACTAATCTGCATTTATGTATATAGGTTAAAATTATACTAAAATTAAACTAATTAAAAGAACAAAGAAGTTCATTATAGGTTCAAAGAATATATGACTCACCCAGTTTCCTGTTTTTCATCTTATGAACATCACCTCCATTTCATAGTGTTCTCCCCACCAACCACTCTGACATCATGTTGTAGGTAAATATGGCAGTGTGTGGTCATATCTGACTGAGCTGTTTATCAACACACAGAATCCGGTTTAAAGCTGAACATTGGGGAAATCTGAGTGTCTCAATACTGTTAATGTGTAACTAAGAGGACTGGTCATCATGCAGTATATGCTATTTAAATACTGGGTAGACCCTCAGTCCACCATAGTCCAGCTCTAGAATCAGCAAAGCATCCGAAGGTAAACAGGATCTGTCTTTTATCTTTTTCACACTTTATGACTGATTATCAACGTCTATGTAAAGTTTTTGACTTAGCTGAATTATGATTGCAGTGATAACTGATCAAGACATATACTGCATCTGTAATATTCAGTATACATTTTCATGCTTATTTATTTAATTTCTTTCATTTTGATTAAAAATTAATACATATAATTACAATAAATAAATTATTATATGTATTTATTTAATTGTAATTATAATTATAGCTGTTTTCTATTTTACTATTTTAAACATTCATCCTGTAACTTCGTCCTGAACTCCAGTCTTCACATGATCCTTCAGAAATCATTCTAATATGATGATTTGGTGCTCAAGAATATGAATCAATGTTGAAAATACTTGTGCTTCTTAAAATTTTTTAATATTCAGGATTTTTTGATAAATAGAAAGTTCAATATATATATATATATATATATATATATATATATATATATATATATATATATATATATATATATATATATATATATATATTTAAATAGTAACCTTTTGTAACATTAGGCTATTATGGCATTATATACTATTTTGAGTCAATTTTGAGTCAATTTTGATCAATGTAATGCATCCTTGCTTAATAAAAGTTTCAATTTCTTTACAAATCTTTCAATAATCTTAAACAATCTTATATAAATTCTTATATATTTATACATTTTATCTTTATACTGTATTTACATATCTTTAAAAAAAATGCATTAAGTAGAAGCTGGACTCATTCTTTGCTCCTTTATCTGAGTCATGTGTTCCCTGCTCTCTAGTCCAATAAGGTTATTGCCCCCAAATACAGCTCAGTACAGCTGCTGTAAGACAGAAACTGGTCAATTGATTCTGTGAAAACGGGGGGGGGGGGGGGAAGCAGAAATCGATCAGCCATAGCAGACAGCCCACTGTTGATTCTGAAAGGCAAAAAAAAACCTGTCTAATATGATTTCCTGTAATGTGCAGAAAGTTGTGTTAGCCAATTCTGATGCAATACTAAGTCCACGTCATAATCAAATCAGTTTGAAATCCCACAGGTCCATCTCGAGGATTTCCCAGCAAGATGTTCCTCGTTATTTTAATAGTCTCCTGCTTTTCAATGGGAACGGCCAATCGAGTGTATGTCCACCCCTTCAACCTCTTTAGCTCTGAAAACATCAGCTGTGAGGTTATCCAGAATGAGGAACACAAGCCCTTGGAGACCGTCCATCCACTGACTCCTCTTCAAGACAGCGCTGAGCCAGACCCACGATCCGGCAGCACCACAGAAAACCTGAAAAACCTCACTCAAAGAACTGCTGTGTTAGCAGAATTGCAAAATTCTCTCGGGCTACGCATGTACCAGGCACTTAGTCGTACACAGAAGCATACAAACACACTGCTTTCCCCCCTAAATGCCTTTGGTGCTTTGGTGACCCTCTACCTGGGAGCATCCAAAAAGACTGCCATTTCCTACCAACAACTGTTAGGACTCAACCTGGAGTCTGAAAAGGCAGACTGCGTGTACTTTATTGATGGGCACACAGTGTTGCGCACACTCCAGGCCATCAGCGCGCATGTAGATAAATCCCGAAATGAGCTGAGGACACTCGTGTGGACTTTCATTAACAGCGATGCTGACCTTTCCAAAGACTTTTTAAGAGGAACACAAGACTTCTCAGATGACTCTTTTGTCCGAGCAGTGGACTTCTCACAGACCAAGGACGCAGAGGTGCAGGTGAACAATTTCATTCAGAAAACATCAGACAGCAAGGTTAAGAGCCTGTTTAAGGGTGTTACTTCAACAACTGACCTGCTGTTTGCTAGTTCGGTGCATTTCAAAGGTGAGTGCTTGTGAGTGCCAATTCTATGCCTATCTATCTATCTATCTGTCTATCTATCTATCTATCTATCTATCTATCTATCTATCTATCTATCTATCTATCTATCTATCTATCTATCTATCTATCTATCTATCTATCTATCTATCTATCTATCTATCTATCTATCTATCTATCTATCTATCTATCTATCTATCTATCTATCTATCTATCTATCTATCTATCTATCTATCTAATATATCTATCTATCTATCTCATATATATATATATATATATATATATATATATATATATATATATATATATATATATATATATTATTTAATGGATTACTTCACAACTATATAGACTATCATTTAGACCTTCTTTTAATGTTCATATTTCTTATTTATTCCCTTAATAATTAAATCCTTTAATTATTTAATTTTTTTATATTCTAGAATATAAATATATAAATGCACATTTATATTCTAAATATATAAACTTCATTAAGAAGACTTTTATAGAATTTGGATCTGGTTGGTACTGGTAGACCTGGAAGGGCATGGTGGATTTTTTTGGGGTGGTCTCCTTCTCACATTTTTTTCTTGGCCGTGTAACAACAAAATTGGGCAAAACAGTCTAATAATAATGCATAATATAACTAAAATAAAATCTAATCAAATCAACAAATCATTACCTATATTTGGTTTATATCGGCAAAATTTAAGCACTTCAAAAAAACAACAAAAAAAGACAACAAAAATCATCTGCTTTAGGTTGGGTTTTCAAAAGTTGCTATTTAAAATCTGTAATCTTTTCCCCAGGTAACTGGAAAACTGCATTCCAACCTGAAGAAACCACTGATCAGCAATTCTGGACTCATGAGAATTCCAGTGTCAACGTGCCCTTTATGATGCACACTGGAGACTATCTGTACCTCAATGATAATGGCAGGAAGTGTTCAGTAGTCAAACTTGGTCTCAGTAAGAGAACCTATATGCTTCTAGTGCTGCCTCATGAGGGAGCCAGCCTGCAGGACATCGAGAAGCATCTCTTAACAGTCATACCTATATGGCATCGACATTTAAAAGAAAAGTGAGTGCATGTTTGGTTGAGAAAGTGCACACTGATGAAGGTAAATAAAATTACTTTAAAGACAAAGACTGATTTATGCTGTCATATCTCTTGCCAGATATCTGAAACTGTCTTTGCCCAAATTCTCCTTGACTGCTGTGACTGACCTGAGATCAGTACTATCTGAAATGGCAGTGGAGAAATACCTCATGGGCTCTGACGCCAGCTTCAGAAGACTGAGCAGCAAGGAGAACTTCACTGTGGATAAGGTAAAATTCTGTTTAGAGCAAGTCTACACCAGCTGAAATCATAGGACCAATAAACCAATAAAGCATAGGCCTTTTTAACCAACATGGTCAGCATGATTCTTTACATTCATGTATACCTCATTCTATCTCACAGGTCCTCAACAAAGTTGTGTTTGAGATGGCAGAGGGTGGATCTAATGATCAGAACAGAACTGAAAATGGAAGGGATCCCCACAAAGTCAAAGTCAACCGGCCGTTCTTCTTTGCTATTGTAGAGGGAAACTCTAATGCCATACTCATGCTCGGCAAAATCATCAATCCAACAACCTAAAAATGATCATCTCAGTTTTGGTGACTACATTATATGATAATATAAACATGTTTTAATGCTTCCACTCAACTAGTAACTGTATTTTATAATAAGAGATAGCATCAAGTCAAGGTTAAACAGTAATATATTTTCTTAGAAAATTAGAATTTTTAGTCTTTTTAGGGATGTTCAGGACTTGGACGTTTCATATTTTAGAGTTTTAGTGTCTGCTAAATTCAAAATGTTTAATAAAGAGTTTTTCTATGCACAACATTGTTTCTTTTATTTTAATTGTGTTAATGATGTTTTTGATCATATGAAATATGTATAGACTCATAAATTATGCACTGTTAAATCAAAATGAAATTTAAAACATTTGGAGAAAATATTTTTTAACCTAAATGCAAAATGATTCAAGAATCCTATAAATAAACACAAATGTACATTATGAAATATGTAATATTAATGACCCACATATACTTTAAGGCAAGAGCGATAAACAAAATGCTATTGAAAAAATCTAAAATCTTAGTACTGTTTCTAAAACACACACTTCTAGTCAAGAGGTCACCGACCTCTCCTAAATGTTCGACAAGGCCATTTTAGTAACAAATTAACTCTGGACACACACAAGCACTCATAAATAGCTCATACTATCCTCATTTTTTTTATTGTTAAAGCCTTTCTTAGTAGAACCCATTCTTTCCCAGTGAAACACAAACTCCAACACCCATTTGATATTTCTTTTTTTAAAATAAGGAAAAAAGCATTAAAACTCTTTAGCGTTTGCACTGTTGATGCAATTTGGCAGGGTTCACCAGAGTTAATGTCTGAGGAGTACAATTTCTAACAGATACAACTCAAGCAAAACATCTGCGTCATGTGCAATTCTTTGTTGTAACCACATATGACAAGACACAAGAGCTTATAGCACATGTTGAGTGCTCATTGGTTCATACAACACACTCCCTTCATTCATTTTGAACCATTAATGACATGACTTTTCCCATATTATCCAATATAGTTCAACAATAAATAACTTCTGAGAGTAAATCATCTTTTAGTGTGCTCCTTCTCCAGACCGGTTAAGATAGCTGCTATTAGAATGGTTGAGGGATGGCAGGACTCCATAACACCATTCCTGGAGCAGATACTGAGCCGTGTGTTCTGAAGGCATTGGTATCATGAACCATTTTGGACCCTACTTTTGATCTGGCCCCTCCATGGCCATTGTGGTTCAAGCCCCCGTCTGTTCCGTTGAGGCCAGATCTCTTGCCTCCTGTACCAGTTCCAGCAGAGAAGAGAACATGGTGATGTCACTTGGCTGAAGACCCATCTTCTGAATCTTGGGGGGGGAAGAGAATACAATAAAGAAAACCCGACATAAAAGAAAAGCTAATCATTTATCAACAACTAGGTTCTTACCTGTTCTCCGAGATACTCCACATCCAGTGCCAGCTGCAGGCGGATCTTACTGTCATCTGATGGTCCTGCATTGTGGCCAATGTTGCTGGTGGTGGCTGTTTTCCGAGCCTGTTTTAATCTCTTTAGACTTTCCTCCATCTTCCTCACTGAACTCAGCACGTCCGATATAGTTTCGAAATATCTATTAAATACAGAGTTCCTTTTAGGCAAAATGATCTTCAATCTAAATATTGCCCAAACTAAAAACACTTATTATTCAGGAATATCTAGGCTAACAAAAGTATGGCTCTGCAGTACCTATGAGTGCAGTCTGAGAGTGTGACCCGGAGCCACTCCTGGATGATGGAGTCTTTCACCACATTTTTGGAGTCGGTGACCAGCTGATGGAGTGGTCGAAGTGCGTTGTCCATATAGGCTGAGGCTCTGGTAGGAACTTCCTATTAATGAGAGAGGAGCCAAAGTTCAGGCCAGAGCTCTGCACACATCTTACTGTTTGTACGTTGAGGAAAAATGTAACATTTTGTGTGCACTTGCAGGTTTTTAAAGGGTAAGTTCACCCAAAAATGAAAATTCTGCCATCATTAACTCCCCCTTATGTTGTTCCTAACCTTTGTTGAACTGAAATGAAGATATTTTGAAGAATTTTGGTAACCAGACAGTTGACAGTAGCCATTTACTTCTATAGTAGTTTTTTGCTTTCGGTGGCAATTATACTATGGAATCAATGGCTACCGCCAACTGTCTGGTTTCTTCAAAATATCTACAGGCTTGGATCAATTTGAGGGTGAGTAAATGATGACAGAACTTTCATTTTTGAAAGAACTAGCCCTTTAAACCATGTGACAGAAATAGCTACAGACATTTTTTTCTATATTATGATGTACATCAAAGTGGAAAATTATTCAAAAAGAAAAAAGTTATGGCAGGAGAATCTTTCATTCTGTTGCTGATTGGATGGAGGCGGATCTAAATACAATATTGCTGTCAATTCTAAGAAAAGGGCAGGGTTGAAGCTAAATGATTGAAGAAGTCTGGCATACACCAAAGAGATGTCTGTTGTTTCACAGGAAGATTGAGTTACAACATTAATTCAATTACAAGATCTTTTTTTAAAATTTGTATATACATATTATTATATTAAATATTATTATATATATATATATATATATATATATATATAAGTCAAACAAATAATTTATAAAAATAGCAAATCAAATCAGTCTAAATGTGTTTTCTTTCCAGCCCATCTCAGATCTTGATTCACATACTCATTCCGCATGACATTTAAATATTACATGAGCACTCGACCTTGTTGGTCCTTCGATAAAGCCGTGGCACTTCTGACGCGCTTTTCAGGAATCGAGTGCTCCTTTCTGTTAGATGCTGCGTCATTCTGCTGTTCAGTGTGGGGACGCAGCTGTACAGGGATGCCCTGGAATCCTGCAAGGCTTCTAGAGCACCAGACAGGGGGAAAAAACTCATTACGTAAGAAAATTAGAAACAACATTAGTCTCATAACATCATAAATGGTATTAAACTCCACAGAACAAACCTGAAACTACAGTAAAGTTTTTGAATCCAATACTCTCCAACTTTGCCCTGATCATCTCAGATATATCTGGAATCTGGAAACAGAGTGAAAACATTCCACACTTGATACAAGACCAAAATGAGCTCCTTTAGCTCCATGTGAAAAGAAAATATGAATTACCTGCCCATGTAACTTATCAACATCAGCTGCAATGAAGACAAGCTGCTTGGTAGACAAAACTGTAGGGCCACTGGATTCGCTGTCTGCGTCCTGTGATGTGCGGCTGGATGTGGAGGAGGCGGAGCTTGGGAGCGGTCTTACCGAATCTTTGCTAGTCTCTGGAGGTGATGTTTTTGTTAGAACCTGTGAGCCAAAAAAGAAATGATGTGAATAATATTAACCATATTATGATTAATATTCTTTCCGCCAGGAATGCTTTTTCACCTCGGTAAGAAATGTGCCGTATCTGGAGATCAGCTGCAACGTTAGTTTCCAAAATCGATGAGCGAGCGGTGGCAGGTACACCTGGTCAGCCCAGCACCTGCACACACAGCTCCACAACACCTCTGTAACCTGCAGGTGGTAGCTGCCGCCCGCTGATGTTCACAAACACAGAGCAGACTGTGAGCTCACTCCATTGTTAAAGTCATAAAGCTAGATTTATTATAAAAAGCAGGTCAACAGATGTACAGAGAAGGCAATCCCACACATCCCTGGTGTTGTTTTATGTTTATGGCACATTCATCTTACATTAACCCAAACACATTAACTGACCTGGAGATGCCTCTAGACCATCGGCAATGGCATTTTCTAGACTTCCAGCAATTTCCTTGAACCTAAAAAAATACATTCAGGCCAGAAAGTCAAGAGGCTTCTGCTAAAAAGTCAAAAGCAATAACCTCAAACTTATATAGGTTTAGAGAATGCAAAATATACAGGATATACAAGAATTTTGGACCTTTGGCAAATAGTAACTCTGTATTAAGCATAATATTAGACAACTGATTTGTGATCTAAAAGGTCAGGCTGGTAATGGAGAATCCGTGGCACAGGTCCATAATTGGCTGTGTGTGACATCCATGTAGGCTGATGCACAGGAAGTATGGGGGAATGAAAGAGTAACAAATGTGTTTTTACTTATCAGACATGTACCAATCTTTCCGGCCATTAAAATTAGAGAGCATTTTCACTTGGTCTTTTAGTTGTAACAATTAACTAAATGATTATGAAGGGGGAGGATTCTGACATTCACTGCCACTTCAATACACATGTATCCTAATCGTGTTATTAATCAATATTTATCCTTCCAAAATATCAAATGATCTTAATGACTTATTGAAGCTAATAAGATTTACATAGTTATGTAATTATGTCTTTTTAATGGAATTTGCCCTCTCCATTCATTTACTTTATTTATTTTTTTATATTTTTTCTTCAGTTCCAAGGATGTCTGTACCTTTTACTGAGAGAAAGAACATGCTATCAGTATGTTTTGGGAAAGTTTCTCCAAACCTTGAAGAAGCTGTGTGTATGTGTGCTAGTATTCTTTGTTCCAGATTAGTATGGGTGAGGTGAACAACTGGCACCCTTGGAGATTTGACTTGTTTTCTTCGACATGCTGGCGCCTAGACACACAGTCTTGTGACCTCGGAGGGACACCCTGGGTGTAATCTGTGTGATCATGCTTCTGTCTATCAGTTTATGTGTGAAAATTTTCGGTTTATCTATTTTTTAGCCAATCAGATTCATTTAATAAAATTATGCTTTTATCCTGATTATTTTAGTTCAATATTTGTCTTAAAGTGTTTGATAACAACCATAAATAGCAAACATAATTTCAAATCCAACATGTTAAACCATAAAACAAAAACAACTTAAGAGCTACAGAAGTTCACTACAAGGCTACAAGAAAAAGCAAGCGCAATATACAGGCTTAAACAAACTAAGATAGCAGTGGACTTTATAATCAGTGAATAGTGATGCTCAAACAACACAGAGCAACCACTGCCCAGCCTAAAACACAGATCGATTCATATCCAGGGAGATTATCTCTCTTTAAATATATTGCACAAAGAGCAGAATCCAGGCGGCACAGGAGATTCCAGTTATGGGTGACTCATAACTTTTCCAACAAACCAAAACATTAGATGATTCCAACAATTCCAGTATACACAAAGCAGGTTACCAATCACATTTAAAGGAATCTCCTCCTTTGCCATTTTTGGTCAACATCACATGCAGGAAACAACTGGGTCACAGAGAATATCCAGGTTGTATTGACCCAGAACACTAGCTTATGAACAGATAAAGCAGTGAAATGGCACAGCTTTAACTAAATATCTGAGTCGTCATTCTCACCGTAGCTGGAAGTACACTGGCAGGTTCCATTTGCTGTGGAAGCTCTGGTAGCACGGATGTGCTCGCAGCCTCTTCACGCTCGCCTGGGAACCACACTGCCTCTCAAACTTGCGCACAAAATCCATGCTGATGGTGTATTTCTGCACAGACAAAAATAGACACAATGGCCCTCATTTATCAATCTTGCGTAGAAACTGGTGTATATGTTGGCGTAAGATTATGCTTACACTCCTCTCACCGCCTGATTTATGAAGCTGTGCGCACCTCTGCAATCCAGGTGTACGCAATACTTGCCCTTGATAAATGCGGCGGCTGAAAACGATCGTCATTAGAATAACACGCCCCTATATATTCAAGTATCCGCCTCTCCCACGCCCTCATTTTACGCCATGGACAAACAGAAGACGGCAAAGAAGCGAAACTTCTCCGACGTGGAGATCGGGCGCGCTCAATCATCTCACTAGTCCACTAGTCAGGGCACTGATTAGGACATAAGTCAATGGGCTGACTCCCTGATCAGTGCCCTGACTACTGAACTATTGAGATGATTGAGACGCGTCCATCCGGACCATCACCAGGGAAGTGAAAAAAACGAAATAGTTTTATTTGGGAGTTTAAAGAGTGGGATTAAAGGCACCTACAAAAACAAAATATGGACCCAAATTACGAGTACTGTTAATAGTGTGGGGGTTGAGAAGCGCACTCCAGCAGTTTAAATAGCTGTTTGGATGATAAATTACCATCACAATGCATTATTTTACAGCACGTTTTGAAACAAATAGCATTTAATTTCGTATCACGGCACATGTATTGGGGTGTACAATAGTGATGATGATGTGATGTGGAGTAAGATTCATTCACATTAATAATTACATGACGATTTGTAAGATTCTTATTATTATTATTATGATTATTATTCTTAATGACGCTTGTTATTCAGAAGAAGAGTTTCGTTTTTATTGATTTTATTATTATTTAAAAGAAGAAGGTCATTTTTATTATTTTGTCAGTCTGAATTATTTTAGTCCCAGTCCGTGCGCAGCTGCTGGGCCAGGCGGGCATGAACCGTCAGGTAAAGCGCACAGGCTCGCGACTGGAGGAATACATATGCCTACAAATCAAACGCTTTGGTAAAGTCACACAAATTAAACATTGACGTTCATGTTGCACAAAAATAAACACTGAATGTTGTTGTTGTGGTTTTTAACAGTGGGTAATATAGCATATCTTGTCAGTGTGTTTTGTGGTGTTAGGAAATGTTTTTCTGCGCATTTTCGCACTAACTCAAACGTGCGTACACCACCTCCTGAGCTGGCGTAGGATTTGAGCGTGCCGTACGCCAACGTCCATATTGATAAATCTCAAAGTCACCGTGGGTTTGGGTGTACGCAAGGTATACGCTGGAAATTTGGTGTACGCACTTTTGATAAATGAGGGCCAATGAGAGCCACTTAATGAGATGTACTATGCCATTTCACAAACTGATTTCAGTCTAAAATAAACAATACAAATAAAGCGATTATGGCGCATGTTTTCCTTTTGTTTACCTCATAAAATGCATCTGGGTTTCCCGGATTGAAAAGGGAAGAGATTCTTTCCTCAACACCTCTTATGATCTCAGGCCAAACAGAGTTCACCAGGAAGTCATATCCTGGAACAATGTCAGCTTTATCACTGGGCATACAAAAGGGTAAACTCATTAAAATACTGTAAGCTGTGAATATAAGAATATAAGAAATGTGTAAAGCATTTACAGTGGATGGCAGACATACCTAGAGATTGCCCCACCAGTCACCTCTCTCAGCAGTCTACAATGGTAAGGCACAAACTCCAACAGCTTTGCATATATCATCTTAAGACCATTAGGGTTGGACTTGACAAACTGTTCAACTATAACCTGACAAATAAACAACAGGTGCAGTAGAGAAATAATATATATACATATATATACATATATATATATATATATATATATATATATATATATATGTTGGAGAAGAAAGTAAGATAAATAACATATCCTTTTATTTTGTATTTGCATCCTATCCTAATAATAACAGTTACGCAAATTAGAATTGACTATTTCTGTATATCCGAGTAATATGCAAAACGTACCTCATCCATGTATGGTTTGACTAAGACCTGTCCGACTAGTGCCTCCGCATCCCTGGTCTTATCGATGGTGGCATATGTCCTGAGGCAATGCCGTACAATGTCTACATTTGATGTCTGCAGGCCTTGAATCAATAAGCCTTCCAGTGACTGCTGAAGCATTGCTGTGATACCTGCTATTCTCTGGAACACAGAAGAAAAAAACACACACAATATAAACACTGCAGCCATCTCACTTTAGCTCTAAGAAGCATAACCCATCCAACTACAGACTTTATTTAACATTAATTGTTATGTAATATTAGGGTATAAAGTGTGTCTAATTTTAATTGGAAGGTAAGATTTTTTCAGTGTTAAAAATACATTTTCCTACCTACAACTTAAAGTGACAAGAAACACAGTGTTATTTTAAGACTGGTAGCTCACCGGGCGGACTTTATCAAGCAATGGCATTCCTTTGCTCTGGACCGCATGAAACTGTAACTGGTTGAACTCGGTGGCAATCCGCTCTAGGATCTGACCTGCCAGAAGAGGGCTTAAAAACAAAGAACAACTGTTCATATACAATGGAAAGTGTATTAAACAATGCAAAATAATTCTAACTAAATCCTTTCCTTAAACAATGGGTCATTTATCAAAAGGAGTTGTTTAGTTGTAAAACTACTGTGTAGTTTGGGGTCAGTAAGATTTTTTGGTAACAATATTTTAGGGTTCAATTCTCACTATTAACTAGTTGCTTAGCATATATATTACTAGGATATTGGCTTTTTATTAGTACTTAAAAAGCACATACTAAAGCCTTATTCTGCATGACTGTATTCTACATCCTTTAATCCTACTCAATACCTAAATTAAACGCTACAAAAACTACCTAACTAACTATTAATAAGCAGTAAATTAGGAGTTTATTGAGGTAAAAGTCATGGTTAATAGTGACTATAGTACATTTTTACCTTTTTTATAGGAATAGTTTTATTCAGTAAAAACATTAAATTGTTTAAAACTGACTTAAATTATAACAAATATTTCCATAAAATAAAAAAATCATGGTTTCCCCAAAAATATTTCAAACTATATCAAGATTGATAAAAATAATAATAAAATATTACTTGATTACCAAATCAGCATATCAGAATGATTTCTGAGGGATCATGATAAAATTGAGATTTCCCATCACAAGAATAAATCGCATTTTAAAATATATTAAAATTGTACTACTAAATATTTCAGATTATAATTATTTTTACTGTATTTTGGATCAAATAAATGCAGCCTTGATGAGCATAAGAAACTTTTCAAAAACATTTAAAAAAAAACTACTGACTGACTTTTGAACAATAGTACATTTGTCTCATTTTTTTGCATGTCCGAGTACGTACCTGCTGGTCTCGAGTGATGTTGTATCTTTGGTGTTTTGGTGAAGAATTTTCTCAATCTTCTCCACTGATCTCACAACTTGGATGAGTCTTAACACACAGAGCTACAGAGGACACAATATTGGACAATCTGTACAAAGTGGTGACAGGGAATTTTAAAATAAAATGTACACGTTTCAGCACCTTGAATTACCTTCTTTTTTTGAATGTCATCTTGCTTGGATAACTGGTTGTCTATAGCTTCAATAACTTCATTCACAGCAGACCTCAAACTCTACACATGAGAGGAAGATGCTTAGATGATGACTTAATGGAATATGGCAAATCCATAAGTATACACTAGTGTTGCACACTTACCAGCACCTCTTCACGTAATTGGCCGAGAGGGACAGAGAGCTGATTGAGGGCTTTATCCATTCCAACCTAAAACACAGATATAAACTTTTCTGTCATTCAGGGAAGTAATAAGTATGTGGCAAAAAACAAGACGTACTAGTGCTAGAACAAGACGAAGCGCACAACCTTCGGTAGCATACCATAACGCTGTATAACGTTTATGAAGCACAAAAGACTCACAAGATTGGTGGACAGGTTAACAAAATCTGCATAGTCTTTATTGATAAGCTCGACCATGGCTGTTTTGAGGAGTCTGTAATATTGCTCAAGATCTTCACGCATCTCCTCAAGCTGGACACGCTTTCTGCAATCAGCCACAAATTTGTCCACGTCGAAATCATCCTGCATTGAAAAAGTACAAATATTTGACATCAGAATGCCATCAGGTAGAAGTATGGTGTCACTGAAGACCAAACGACAAATCCTTATCCTTATTTTAAAGTATCAAGTTGGTATTTCATGACTTTTCATAAACATATGAGAACTGTTTATAAACATAAATTTCAACTGTGTGGAAAATGTTATGTCATATTTTTGAGGGTCTCAGGGTTTTCTGGTTGGTGCACAGCGCGAGAACACATACACTATAAAAGTTCAAGTTTTAAAATCACAGTCACATTTCGGAAAATAGAACACAGGATTCATGAGGGTTAAAAGTTTGTGTCCAATATGTTGTCAAACGAACATAACAAAAGCGCCGGAAGAGGTCAAAAGGAAATTAATTTCTAAACGTCTCATTATTTGTAAGTGTAACGTTACTTATTTTGTGTTCAGACATAACGTCTGAACAGCGTTAACTTGCTCAAGCAGTACTTCAAAATAGAAATGCAACACACTAAGTAAACATAAACAACTGGTTAATCAAGTTAGTTACTGTCCAGCTGAATACAGGGCTCTATTTAGTTGATACATTATTAACAGCATACTCGCCTTCATAAATTCGTCTTTGTCGAAACACAAAGAATCGGGTCCCTTTGGTAAGGTCATCGTTCTTTTAGGACGGGCCACAAACAAAATAATCTGCAAATGTATGTTTTAAACGTGAAGACTATTAGCTACATTTCGTTTCAAATGACAGAGTAGTCGATTCAACTTCCGCAAACATGGCACACGCTAACGAGTAGGTGAAAAATACAAAACCCTACAATCTCTGAGAGGGAGAATGTATGTGAACAGCGCCCCAATTGACTAACAGCGGTACTGCAGTATAAGTATACACTTACTGATCACTCAAATTATTACCAGCTTAGTTAACATGAGTGCTTTACACCCATTGAATAGTTTTATTCATATTATGTAGCCTAATGTTAAAATAAAATAAAAAATTAAACCAGAGGGAAATAATTAAAAATGACTTGTTCAATAAGAATATCCTATGCAAGCAAGTGATATAATGTAATATTTTACTGTCTGTTAATATATTAACATTATATTTTCTATGCTTTATTTTACTAGGTTAGCTAACAATAATTTTAAATATGCACTGTCATAATGCGGATATTTTTTTAAATGTGAACATATTCGAACATAATGTGAGTGATGATGAATGATGCGCTTGCATATTCAAATTGGGGGGAAACAACATTAATATGCCTATAAAGCATTTTAACACTGCTCTTCATCGGTGGCAGAGCAAATATAATTCGTGTCTCTAACATCCATGATTCATTCAGAGGTTAATCCCATTGGGCAGTGCAGGGAGACCGAGTCAGGTGATTTCCAAGGAAGCCGGAGATCCATTCAATCCTCCACAGAGAGGGGAGCCCGCCCAACACGGATGCACAGATCGTTTGTGGAGCGGTCAGTTGTGGGGTTCAGCTCGCAGGACAGGGGGTATTTCAGCACCACGCCGGACGGACAGCTCCCGCGGCGTTCACCTTTATTTCCCCGCCGCCTCTGAGACCTCCACCCGCTGCTTCTCGAGCAGAGGACCGCGACACGACACGCTCGCACGAACCAGAGTGGTTTGGTGCAACAGACTGTATGCCGGATTTGACGCTGTTAAGGAGGTCATTTGCATGCCGAATCTCGCCGGCTGTAGCAGCTCTACGTCGGGACTGACAAACGATGGCGGACTGTGGAAGGAGGGGACTGTCGCTCCTCGAGGAAGCGCGTTCTCGCTACGAGAGCCTGCAGATTTCCGATGATGTATTCGGGGAGTCGGGAGACGACAGCAGCGAAAACCCCTTTTACAGTACAACAGGAGACTCCAATTCGGATAACTACACGGAGACGAATCCGGACGATGCCAGAGCCGGTGAAACTAGGAGACAGAGCTGCGGTCCTCCCGGGTCTGTTTCCAACGGCCAGGCGCAGGAGGAGGGATGGAGCGACACGCTACAGGACCTCAGCGTGCCTCACTATCAGGACACGCATGGTAAGTGAATCTAATGATGAGCGCTGATGAACTGGTCCTCATGTAAATGCAATGCAGCTTTATCATCCTTGAGAGGCCTGCACGCTCGACGAGTAATTAAGCTCACAGATGGGACTCTTTGATGACTACACTGGTTTACTTTGATCTCTCTCATCAGATGGCTCCAACAGATGACACAGTTCCTTCAAATATGGATGAAGGGTGATTATTAACTGGCTGTGTGAAATCCTGCAGGACTGAGACAGCAGGCCACATTTTGGGTTTTTTAGTCCGGTGTCTAATAATCACTGCCAGACCAAGAGCAGCTGTGATTATGATTAGCTCTACATCAGGGCAGAAGTGTCATTTGCATTGGTGGATGAAAGGAGGCTGTTATTTCTGAGAAATTCACATTTTAAAATGGTTAGGTGGCGTTTAGAGAGTACAGATAAGAATGCTTTCCCAATCAGGTGATGTACTACATATCCAACAATTGGTAATTGCGACCATAGAGGGAACAAATAAGTAAGGACTTGTCAAAAATCAGGACAAAAAAAACAACAACTAAAAAGAAACAGTAGTAAACTGAAACCACACCCACACATGTCTGGTTCACAATCTTTGTGGGGACTCCCCATAGACACAATGGTTTTTATACTGTACAAACTGTATATTCTATCCACCTACCCATCGCAGAAAACTTGCTGCATTTTTAGATAAAAAACGAAAAATATTCTGTATGATTTAATTCTAAATTGTAAGTCCCCATGGTCACTGTACATTTAGGTTAAATTTCCTACCGGGATAGAAACACACACACACACACACACACACACACACACACACACACACACACACACACACACACACACACACACACACACACACAAACACACACACTTACACACTTACTTAACTTGATCATTTTAATTTGGTAACTTCAACTGTGGAACATTTGTAACTATATTATGTATTTTTGTGGGCCTTAGGTTTTCTGGTTGGTGTACAAGTTCACACATTTTAGCAATTGTGTTTTTGGGTTTATTTTAATACATTTTTCAACAGTATGTTTTGGTGGGGTCATAAAACTGCATTAAAATCAGTCACATTTAAAAAAAAAAAGAGCATGCAGTATTTGTGAGGGTTACAGGTTTATCAATTCATGTCCAATATGGTAAAGGTTCAGTCAGTGTGTAGTATTTATGAGTATCTATTGACAGAAATGCAATATAATATACAAAGCTATGTTTTCAATGGTGTATAAAGACCTTACATAATGAACAGTTATGTTTTTATTACTTAAAGACTGAGTACTGCTAGATGCTGCTAAAATTCACATACTGGACCTTTAAGTCAATTCAACATATTAAAGGGGGCGTAACACACCCAGTTTCTGCCATTCTCATGTTAATCTTGAGTACTTATAGAATAGTATTGCATCCTTCATATCTTGGAAGAGTCTTTAGTTTTATCATATTTATAAAAGATAGATACGCTGTACTGAAAACAGCCAAACCCGTGAAGGCGTCCAGTGGGCGGAGCTTAATTAATCTTGAACACACACACACACACACACACACACACACACACACACACACACACACACACTCCCTGGAAAACTTTCGATTCACTAAGTTCATGTTGTTGATATTTTATACACTAACTTGCCAACAAAATACAGACATTTGATGCAATTTCACAGAACTCCTTTGCTGCTCCGGAAAAACAAACTGCATCCACTGTTTCCTTAACGCTGGGTTATTTGGGAAGCTGAAAGAGGTTATCTTTACCTCACAACCAGAAATACACTTCTTTAGTGACATTGTTGATTTTGTGGTCTAAAAACAAAATGAAAGAACTGCGGACGACTTGCTCTCGCTTTGTTTGATGTGAGCACACGAATATCCAGGAGAAGTGCCCATACAAGCATTTGCGCACTTTATGACTTCATAAAGGGCCATACTAAAAAAAAAACTTTCCAAAACTTGTTTGAATCCTGAAGGAGTGTAGCCTAGAAATCTAGACGCAGCCTAGCAGCAGCAAATATAATTTGCAGCCAGGTTGTCTAGCAACTCTCTGTTGGCCTGTGAGCTGGTAAAACCAAACTAGTCAGGCCAATCACATCGTCTATAGAGTCAGTGGGCGGGCTTAACATAATGATGGCAGAGTTGTGACAGTTCCACGTGCTACTTGAAAACAAAGAAGCTGGCGAACAACAGCCTTTCGAATCGGCTTTTGCTCTGGAAGTCTTGGAGTTAAGCTTTTCTCTGAGAAAAAAACAAAGAACAGCACTGAATTCATTCTTAAGAAAGGAAGATGTGTTCAGAGTTTTGCTGACCAGCTGATGCGGCAAACGTTAGCTCTGCTTCACCTTCTTTGTTGCTCTGGTTGGTTGTAGTGCTATCCTATTGTGTGCAGAGGGAGTTTTCACAATCAAATGCATGTGGTACCATTGCTTAGCCATTGCTGGTCCAGAAATGCAAATCATCTTCTAGAAAGAAAAAAAAAAATCAAACACAAATACAATGAAAACGGAGATAGTATATAGGCTAACATAATTGTTTATCCCTAATCAACTGTTAATGATGTTGTGCATGCATCAAATTACTACATTAAAGTCATGAAAGTTGTGACAGAAACCTGTTAAATGCTAGCCTGACGTGGTCATACTCAATTTTAGTCAGAATATGAGTCTGAAACTGCTAAATTGGGCTGTGATTATGAGGCGTGTTTCAACCGAACCAGGAAAGACCTCAATTGGATAGACCTACAACCAATCAGAGCAATGAAGCGACGTCAACAGAGCTCAACTGCACTGTGTTGCCAAGTCCGTGTTTTTTTCCCGCGGGTTGTTTTCTATGTCGGTGGGTTGAAGCGACTATTATGTGATATATAGACCCATGAATGTGAATTTTAGCAGGCATCCTTGCCAAAATAACACACATTTTACCCCCAAGCACCATTTTTCCCCCGGAGAACCCCCCGAGAAGCTATTGTTTAGGGCTAGTAGTTGGCAGGTTTTGTTGTAAAAACTTGGCAACCCTGTCTGCACACGCACTGAAATCAGGCTGGAATACACGATCTTTGCCGGTGTTGTAAAAAAATAAAATAATTTAATGATACACAGAGTACTTACCCAACATGATCATCATTTCTAAGAGAAATTGTGAAGGTGAATGCATATACAAACAAGCTCTCCGTTTAGGATTCAAAAAAATATAATCCAAGCCCCTTTGATGACGTGCATGATTACGTTACTGTTGATCATCTGTCCGTCATCGTCTAAAGCCCGCCCTGATGATTTCATTGGTCCGAACAGTTTCTGTTCGGGGGTAATTACTCCTCTATGGAGCGAGGCCAGACCGAACTGCCCGACCTAAATATGTTCTGGGCGGGGCTAAGTTCGGCTGGCATCCAGGCTAGTTAAATGCATAAGATTTTATGATTCCAGAGATTAGTATGAAGAGATTTACTAGATTCTCTCACTAGGAAATTAAATAAAATGATTCTCGAATGGAGTTTCTATGAGAATAGCCCAGTTTGAACAATGTCAAAGAAAGATATTTTGGGAAACATCCTGAATACGCATGCCTGTAATAAATAAAATGAGAGAGAAAGAAACAATCTCATTTACAATTTCAGCCATACAATATTGAAGGCCTATATTTCTCAGTGAATCATAGGGAGATAATGATGTGCTAATGCCAGACAGACATTCAAATGCTTTGGTTTACATAATACGCAGGCAGGGAATCATTCTAAATACTAGATATTGATCTGTTTTTTTTTAGTCAAGAGTTTTATCTGTTATTCTATAATGTGTTCTGATCACATTGCCATTTGATGGCAGTCTAAAATATTGACATAAACAGGAGTGTAGATCCTTCTGGGCATAAGTGACTGTACAGACTCTGACCGGTTGACATATGGATCAATAGACTGATACTAATATCATGCTTCATTTCACTTCCTCCAAAGTGACCCAAGAGCATTTTTAAATGATACGTATGTGTGTGTGTGTGTGTGTGTGTGTGTGTGTGTGTGTGTGTGTGTGTGTGTGTGTGTGTGTGTGTGTGTGTGTGTGTGTGTGTGTGTGTGTGTGTGTGTGTGTGTGTGTGTGTGTGTTTTAATGTCATGTAAAGATCTTTCATCGCACAAATATGGAAAATTAAAGAATCATGCTAGATATTTAATGAACCAAAATATGCTAACGTTTTAGTAGAAAATATCATAATCCTTATGTAATATTTTCTTGTGTTGTTTTGGTTTGAACGTTTTCCAAATTGAGTAGATGCTGTACTGTTGATAAATAACACATCCATCCGTCGTGGATGCTCAGAAAGTTTTGTCTGTCACCACAGGGGGGAAATGGGCCATCTGGTGACTGCCTTTGCTTTGGCACATGCTGCAAAATGATGCATGAAAGATAGTACTCAAGTCAGGCCCCCGACATTTTGCTTTTTATGTCATAAAATGTCATAAAAAATATTTGATAAGACATGACAGTTGTGGATACTGAAAAACAATGTTTCATCGGAGCGAGATGTCAGTGTTATTTGTAAAAGGTAATTGTAGTGTTCTCGTTGGACACAACACTGTAGCCTGACTGTCAAACTTATATAAGGTCTATATTATTCAGGGCGGGTCAGATTTTGTGCTTGCATTATTTGGATTGTGTTAAAGCATATCATCTGACATATCTCAATAAGTCATTTGAAAACTATAGAATAGTCTTTGTCATCCCCAACAGTTTTGTGACAAATTTGTTAAATTGATACTCAGCTGTATGAGGGCCATATGGTGTAATTCTGCACCTGCTGTGTGATCTGAAAAGATAAGATCGATTTATACTAGCTTACTTATTTGTAGAAAGGAGGTGCAGAAGCGGCTGCTTCTTCTTCTCAATAATTAATCTAGGAAACTATGTAGCTCACCAGCAGCTGTTCTCCAGGAAGACCGACTGTAGAGACGCTACATTTTTAAGTTATATAGACCTTCTGTGTGTGAACATAAAAGCCTCTGAGCACAAATATTAAAGCCAGCTTATATGATATATCACTGCAGCACATGCAACAATTGCACAAGCAATATTTCACCATGTTTTTCTATACTTTTTCAATTTAAGGATATTTTTTCTACAAATATAAAGTACTATAGTACATTGGTATGTTCATGCACTTTAGAAGGGGTATGACCATTATCTGTTTGAGCCTATTACATAATGCTTTAATTTAATATCATAATACATTTTAAGCAAAAAAACAAACCTAGAACAGTTTTCTCTATCAAGTTCATGTTATATTTTATTATTAAAATGAAATTTTTGGCCAGCACAAAAAGGAATCTAAACAAAAAACAAAAACAAAGATTTATATATTTTTTACAGATTGACATTAAATGCTTCTGGGAAATTGGCATGTCCTTCACTGTAAACCCCGACGTTCAAAATAATGAATCGGTTTAAGTAGAGCCAACACAAATTAAACAAATTAGTTCAAACAAATGAACTTATGCGTATTTAGAACTTTCTTTTTCTTTTGAGTTCACAAAACTGACACATTTTAAGTATTCTGAATTGTTTCGTTGTTTTGAGTTTTATGAACTTGTTTCTTTTAATTTAGACAAACATAATTTTAACCGAAACTGGGCTGAGATTTCTATTTCCCAGCATGCTTTGCCATAACACTCAAAAGGGACAGTAAATTCCGAAATTAAGGGCCAGATTTACTAACAGCTTGCGCCAGGACACAAGCTCGTTTGGCATTGTCAGGGTTTACTAAAGACATGCAGTGATAAATTAGCACTGAAAAGGCACGGGCAGGGTAATTTTTTTGGGCTGACCTTATTGCATATATATTTGTAGGAGTTTCCCTTTATGCTAGTTATGTTGAGTTTTTTTTTGTAGGATGAGTTTAGTTTGAGGACAGATATATGTAAATGACAATTTTCAATAGACTTTCAAAAAACCAAACTCTGGTCAGGCCAATCACATTATGTATAGAGTCGGTGGGCGGGCTTAACATAATGGCGGCAGAGTTGCAGAGGTTCCGCTTGTAAACACAGAAGCTGGAGAACGAAGATCTTTCGAACCGGCTTTGGCCTCGACTCTGAGAAGAACTTGTAGTTAAGCTTTTCTCTGAGAAAAGAACAAAGAACGGCACTGAAGTCATTCTTAAAGCTACACTGTGTGATATTTTCCCCCATCTAGCGGTGAAATGGTATATGACCATCCAGGGAATAATAGTTTATGTTCCTCTCAATTCTGATTTCGTTTTAACTCCTACAGTGGCCGATTTAGTCCAAGATTAACATGGCAATCCCCCTCTTCACATTCGACATGGTGCCATTGAGTGTTAAAACGCGAAAGGCAAAGCTTGAAATTATGGATATGTCCCTCTTTGGCTAATGTACGTTCAAGATGGAGGGGCAACATGGCGACCTGCATTCGAACCTCTCACCCGTATGTATTTTCAATGGCATATTATAAACTTACGAGAATACTTTATTACTTGAAAGAAGTATACACATTAATGAGCACATATATTTTTGAAAGAACTAAGTGTTTTTAGCTAAGAATAAACTAAAAAAGTTACACAGTGTAGCTTTAAGAAGGGAAGATGTGTTCGGAGTTTTGCCGACCGGATACAGCGTAAGTTTAATCTATCTACAACCGTTTATCCCGCACCGCAGATTGAGCCCTGTCAATGGTGAGTTCCCAGACCAAACATCTTTATATGGGTCTGGCTTGTCAGGCTAATGAATTAGTTTACTCAAATATTTCAAGTTCATAACAATTCAAATGTATGATTACAAAATAAAAATCTGTAAGTTCTAAAGTTCTTAACTTAAACAATTTGAGGCAACAGATTCTACTAAATAAATGTATCCATTTAATTTATTTACCATTTACAATGAATGCAACAAGGCAAGAGGGACCAGTTACAGTAAGGGTGTTTTCACACTTGGTCCTTTTCAGGGGTCTGAGCGCGGTTCGCGTGATTTTTGGCCCATATGTGAACACTCCTAACGATCTCAGACCCCTTTAAAGCGAACCGAGCCGAAACCATCACGGGAGGTGGTCTGGGTACGGTTCGATCTCATCTTATGGTACGGTTCGCTAAAAACACGCAGTCTGAACACAAACCGCTCTGGGCTTACTTGATTTTTTCTGTTCTTGAATTCCAATGTAGTTTGGTCATCAGATGCCTCCGTACAAATCGGCTGTTCATCGCGGCTGATTCTTCTGACAAATCTCTACAAATTATTCGTTCACAACATTCACTTGTTTATTGCAATTTCAACCGCTTCCGAACTGTGTGAGAGAGACGCGGCTGCGCGCCAGTTTAAAATGGTGTTACGAGCACACACACCTAGCGCATGCAGAAGCAGCTGTCACAGCGCGTGAAATAAACTGAATCTTTAGCGTCTTATTGCATTTATTTTAAAGCGTCAAAAACACACAAGTTTCACATAAACAGGTGGTTTTGTCTTAAATGAATGTAAACATCTGCATTAGCCTAATAAAAGAATCAGTGGAGAATATGCAGAATATGCAGTTCTTCATACAGTGAAGAATGCGGTTTTATTTTTTCATGTGATTATTCCATTTCTTTCTTGAATGCTGCTTTTAGGCATATCTATACTTTACCTGGGGAATTGAAAGCAGTTTATTTAATTTGCATCTTTCTTTTATTTTTTTTATTGTGTTGTTTATTTTTTGTATGCTGATGTTATCATTGCCTTCTGCAATAAAATAAACATGAATCAAGGAAAACAATTCAAATGTTAGTTGAAAAGAAGGACGTGTTATATAGCTAGTGCAAGAATATGTAATATTATATATATATATATATATATATATATATATATATATATATATATATATATATTTATATATATATATATAGGCCTATATATATATATATATAGGCCTATATATATATATATATATATATATATAGGCCTATATATATATATATATATATATATATTTTTTAAGATAAACTACTTGATACAACAGCATTTGTACTGTCATAAAGTAATAATAATCTTTACAAACAAATATCTTGAGTTACTGAGGAACAAACAATGTAAGTGAATGGGATCAAATGTTGAACGCCATAGGGTCAGCCATCAAAAACTGAACTGGACTAGATCCAAAAAGCAACAGTCTGAACACAAAGGGGTCTGAGACCACATTCCTACTAAAGGGGACCAAAAATGATCTGAGTCCTCTTTCAGAGACAGGGACAGTGTGAACGTAAAGAGAACTGGGTCCTTTTTCACTTGGTTCACTTCTTGGTCCACTTAAAGGAGTCTGAGTTCGGTTCTTTTAAAGAGGACCCAAGTGTGAAAACACCCGATACACCTTTTATTACAAATTGTAATCTATACTAGGTTTTGATACATTAATGAACATGTTGTGTCAACCACCTATATTTAACATACTGGGTAAAGTGTTTTATATAATCAGCATTTTTACTGAGATGTTTTTTTCCCTAATACGTTGTTGTTTGGGAAGTCCTATAAACCAAAAAGCCACAGATGAATGAACATAATAAACTGCTACAGACTTTATCCCGGGGAAATGTTTGTGTTTGCTTTACAAGCTTCTTGAGAGCCGTAATGGGAGATGAGCTACTGGTTGAATAGAAGCTGTTGTGGTTTGGATAAGATGTGTGCCATACATGACTGAACGAGCACATGGGACTTTGGAAAGCATGATTGAACCATTTGTTTAGAAAAATAACACACATTTATTTTAATGTATTTTTATTTTCTTTTTTATAAAAGATTTTTCTTTTTATATTTTGCATTTCTAAATATGTCTTTATATTTTTTTATATTGTATTAATTATTTTTCTGTTTTATTTGTGCCTGATCTCCTGCGTAGATCAGAATCCTGGACAGTTGTTTACTCACGGCACCCAAATCAATTACACGCTCTTTTACTTTGGGGTCATTAGGGCACTGTGCCTGTGTAATGCTGCATTCACACTACAAGTGTGGCACACTAGATGTGTGGGAAGTTGTAACTGCAGTGGCTGCATGGCCAGTGCTGTGCTTTGGGGTTTCTGTCTCTACAATAATAACCACATAAGGGCTTTTTAATTTAGTTTGGATCAAAACAAATCATTCCCTGACGAATATTTACACTACGCAACAATGTAAATGGTACTTATTTTCCACTTTAAGTTAATGTATGCCACATCTGCTATAAAGAGCTTAAAAGACACTTCAATTTTCCGTCTTAACTCTTTGCTCCATTGCTGTGTGCCTTTTTTTAAGATAGACAAAATGGCCATTAGAGGAAGTGGAGTAAAAGATGACAAAGGAACCAATTAAAGGGTTAATTCACCCAAAAATGAAATTGATGTCATTAATGACTCACCCTAATGTCGTTTCACACCCGTAAGACCTCCATTCATCTTCAGAACACAGTTTAAGATATTTTCTATTTAGTCCGAGAGCGAATGGAAGTGTATGCACACTATATGTCCAGAAAAGGAATAAAAACATCATCAAAGTAGTCCATATGTGACATCAGTTAGTTAATTAGAATTTATTGAAGCATCAAAAATACATTTTGGTCCAAAATAACAAAAATTATGATTTTACTCAGCATCGTCTTCTCTTCCCTGTTTGTTTTCAATCCTCAAATAAAGATTCAAACGGTTATGAATCAGCGGATTGATTCATGATTCGGATCGCCAATGTCATGTGATTTCAGTAGTTTGACGCGCGATCCGAATCATGAATCAGTCGGCTGATTCACAAGCGTTTGAATTATTGCGTTTTTGTTATTTTTGGACCAAAATGTACGTTCGATGCTTCAAGAGATTCTATAGGGTGAGTCATTAATGACATCAATTTCATTTTTGGGTGAACTAACCCTTTAAGCTTTTTCTGCACTGCTTTCCACAACTTTTTATCATTAGCTGAAAGCACAGTGTTGCTCATTAGTCTCCCATTAGGTATGATGACAATGGTCATATTAAAAAGTCATTAGATTCATCACCCAATGCCCAGTAAAAGGAACAGTTCACCCCAAAATGAACATCAGTTACAATGAACATTTGTCATCATTTACTCTCTTGTTGTTCCATGCCTTTTTTTTCCTATTGAAAGAAGATATTTTGAAAATGTCTGAAAAATGACAAAAACCGTTGAAACATTTTTCAAAAAAAAAAAAAAAAAGTGCGTATGTGTGAGATGGCCAATCAAATCAGAGAAGGCGGGGGTTACTGTGAATTCCAATGCGATGATTTAGTTATAGCAGTGAAAGTGCGTAAGATCTAAGTAGCTAAACATTTAATATTTGACAACTGTTTTACCATAAAAAGCGATCAACAGTAATATCAAGTGATTCAAACTACTTGACATTTTTTGTTGAAATGTCACCATTTTGAATTAAAAATATGACATTATTTATGTAAATTATAACTGAATTTGACGCAACAAGAAACGTTTTGCATTTTTACATATTGGGCAGACCAAAAAAAAGAGTGAATATGTGCATATTCCATCAAGGTCAAAAATGTTAACATAATTTGGACGACATGAGGGTGAGTAAATGTTGACAGAATTTTCCTTTTTGAGTGAACTATCTCTTTAAGGAAATTAATTTTAAATCGGTATCTAAACCTGCCTACATAACTAGCAGCGTCTAAACAAATATTTTTTTAAAAAAAACACTGTAAGCATAATAAATGTAAATTCTTAATTTATTTTTATCTGAATATTGAAATATAGTATTATTATTTAGAAGGAATATAGATAATTCATATAATGCTGTTTTTATTGAAATGCTGTTCAGTGGTTTACATAATTAAAAAGGTATAATCAAAACACATGTTAACCTCAACCTCTTTTATTAAATTAAAAAAACTTTGTAAATCATAAAATGACGCGACAGCTCTTGCATTATTCTCTGCTTCATCCCTGGCTAAAAAATGAAAGAATAAAAAAAATATATATATAATTCTAAAACATACCTTTTATTTTGCAGGTCCGACACAGAAAATGGCATCAAGTGCAACGGCAATGGACTTCTTCCAACTGTTTGTCCCTGACAACGTCATTCAGAACATGGTGATCCAGACCAACATGTATGCCAAAAAGTATCAAGAGCGCTTTGGCAGTGATGAGGGATGGACCAATGTGACGCTGGCTGAGATGAAGGCCTTTCTAGGCTATGTTACTTCTACTAGCGTGAACCGTTGTGAGTCAGTGCTGAGCATCTGGAGCAGCGGATTCTTCAGTAATCGCAGCATCGCGCTCAAGATGAGCCAGGCACGCTTTGAGAAGATCCTCAAGTACTTCCATGTTGTGGCGTTCCGCTCCAGTCACGGTGGTAGTCAGGGCCTCTATAAGATCCAACCCTTCCTGGACTCTCTTCAGCAGAGCTTCAGCTCTACCTTCAGGCCCTCACAGACACAGGTAATAAATACCATCAATTAAATCATATGCTTCACGTGTTGACGGTACAGAGAAAAACTGAGCAAAGATATCTTCACAGTATTAACTTTTTGGAAACTAGGGCTAGCAGACATATTAGATATCTGTGCCAGTGGAAAGTGGGTTTGGGGCTGAAACTAGAACACGTTCTGCTGTGAGAGCCTGGAGTCCCGTCACATGTCTTCAGGCTGGGAGCTTTATGGTACTATTTTGAAAGGGATCTTTTATATCTGCCGCTATTCAGTGTTGCTCAATGCAATACTCAAGGTCTGTTGTACTTTGTATCTTACTAGTAATTTGTAGCATAAATAGATTGAAAATGAACCATTTATCTGTTCTGAAAGATTACAGTTAAATGTATAAATGAGCTCAGGAGGAATCAACATTTTTGTCCTTCAATCTTTGTAAAACATTTTGTCTCCAAGGCCCGATCATACATCTGGCGCAATGGACACCAAGTGTGACTCAAGTGTTCTCTGCACATGGGCGCGATGGTCCGAAAAAGTTTGTTCAGGTGCATTGTTGGCGCTATTTTGTTGCTATTTTGAAGCAACTGAAAACGACTGCGCCATTGACCAACAAAAACCTGGTCTAAAGTCAGTAGCGCAGTATTATTTGTGTTACTTAAGGACCACGTTAGTAATATGCGCCTATAAGCTTGTGCAGAATGCAGGGGTTTCACTAAAATCAGCAGCACAACTGTTTTAACATTGATTCAAAAAAAAAATCTTGAGCAGCAAATGAGCATATTAAAATGAATTCTGAAGGATCATGTGACACTGAAGACTGGAGTAACGGCTGCTAGATTCAGCTAAATATAATAAAGTCAGATATCTTATTCAAAGTTCTCTAAGATCATAGACAATAATTGTCAGTTCTGCTAATTTAATGTATCCAGATCTCACTTTAAATGTAGTTCTCTGTTAAATAAAATTACAACAATTATGCACTCAATGTGCCAGTCATTCAGATGTCAGGCTAGCATCAGGGAGTTTACTGTAACGACAAGAAGAGCTGTGCCAAGAAAGACATTTCAACACCCTCCTACATTTGTTCTGTTTTTTCTCTCTTCGCTTGGAGAATGAGTTCTCGGCGCATTGAATAATATGGGCTTCTGGCTTTCAGACGGAGAACATAAAATTGGAACTGAGTTGTGAAAAGTCATCTTGAAAATGGGCTAGAATCTAAGTGGCCCGTTATTCAGCAAAAGTGAACCACATTTATTACATTTGGTCAAATTAAAGTCCAGATACCGGTATACAATTAGAACAAATTATTTGCGTTTCCTGACTCAAGACAATATGAATGAATGATTCATACACTGTAAAAAATTATTTGGAAAAAAAGTTACCTGGTTGCCTTAAAATTTTGAGCTCATTGAAATTTAAATTTTGAGTTAATACAATGAATCACATAAACGTCGCACACCTGTGTGTGATAGGTGCGTAGGAGAGCAGGACAAAAAGTCCTATTATCATCAAATGAAAAGGAGAAGTCCCGCACACTATCAACTCGCAATTAAAAAGATTTATTGTTTCATTGCAACGTTTCGATCTTTCGATCTTCCTCAGGCATGAAAAAAAGAGCATGAAAAAAAAAAATGTTCATGCCTGAGGAAGATCGAAAGATTGGAGTTAATACAATGAACATTTTTTGAGATTCGACAACCTTTACTAAAAGAAATTTTAAAAGATTTTGTAAGCATATTGGGTAATTATGTGTGTGTTTTTTTCTGATGACGCAGTGAAACATGCCAAATAGTGCTATTTTTATGATTTATCACATTTTTTATGTGGTTCAGATACAAAAATATTTTGAGTTTCTATTTATTTAACTAATTTACTTCATTGTATCAACTCAAATTTTTAATTTAAATAAACTCAAAATTTTAAGGCAACCAGGTTACTTACTTTTTTAAGTTAAACCAACAAAAACCACCACACATTTGTTACAGTGTAGAGTATAATGGTACTATCATCTTTTCAGCGTTCAGTGATTTCTTTTAGAAATTGCCCTGTTGTTTTCCCTCCCTTTGATTCATAGTGGCCAGCATGACCAGAGGCTAGAATGTGAGAATACTAGAACATTTATTTATTTATTTAGTAATTTAGTAAAAGAGGGAAATTGTGACATATACTGTTATCTAGACAAATGAAATGAAATTCAATTAAAATTCCCTCTGAGAAACATTCTAATTCTCCTTTTGAGTTTCTGATATGGTGCTAATTAAGGTCATGTGAACTCCTGCCCTTTGAAAACCCCATTAATCCTGCTGAAGTGCACTTTTGAGACATTTTTAGGGTCTTTATATACTCCAATTAAAATGAATAATCCACCATGTTGGTAATTACAGGTGGCCAACTTGTACATTTATAACATATCCATATTAAAGGGATAGTTCTCCCCCCAAAAAATGTATCAGTTTTAATGAATCAGCTTCAGCTCCAAAATCAGGCATTTGCATTTCATGAGTCCTCATGCAACCCATCTCAGAGACCCCCACCAATTACTCATGTACCATGAACAAACTAAACACCATCTGTGTCTCTCAGCTTTCTCATTGCCATGGAGATATCACCTTGACAATGTGTGCCAACCAGCCCACTCTGACTGCCACAATGTGGGGTTGGTTCTTATCCCCTACTGGCAAACAATCAGACATTCAGTACAGTCACTCAGAGCCATGGCCTGTTTATACTGCTTCAGCTTAATGAGAGGGTTTACTGAGCCAAAAAAATACAAATACAAATATTTACGATTATCTTTGGGGAACAGGACTAGTTGCAACTGCTTCTAACACAAGTAGTTCTAACAAGACTTGACTTCTTGGGTGTAGAAATTTTAATTTCTCAAATGTGCACATGTGATTCAGAGAATGAACATACGCACAGAAAATATTAGATATTTGAATATCTATATTTAGATATTTTAATATTAGAATATTAAATACGGTAAAGACCGTATTTTGAAATATGAATGTCGCCGTGGATTTGTGAATGTAAAGATTTAAACTTGCATGCTAAAATACATGCCAACATTCATATTTATAAAAATGTTTTTTAAAATGTTAAAGCCAGAATATTTTCACCACTAGAGTTTGCTTATTAAAGGCATGGCTTGATTACACCTGGATTTAGATATTTGAATATGTTGAAAGTTATGTTATAATTCTTCCCTGTTCGTTCACTCGGCGGCTACTGTGAGACACTTGTCGGACGCTGTAGTAAGCAAGATCAATATTAGGGCATGGTGAACACATCGTCACACTCAATTCTAAGTCTGATACTGCTCCATTGGGCTGTAATTAACCGTGTTTCAAGGCGTGTTTCAACCAAACTAGGAAAGACATCAATTGGATAGACATACAACCAATCAGAGCAATGGAGCGGTGCATAACATTAGTTGTCAAATGTCAACAGAACTCAACTGCACTGTGTCAGTGTGTTGTCAAGTCTGTTGTTTTCCCGCGGGTTGTTTTCCATGTCCGCGGTTTGAAGCGGCCTCAATTATGTGATATATAGACCCAGGAAGGGGAATTTTAGCAGGCAACTTGCCAAAATAACACACAATTTATCCCCCAAATGCCCCCCACCCACCCAATAACACGGTAAAACATGGTACTCGCTGTAAATCATAAAAACGAGATTTAAACAATAAGAATAACTGTGTTGAGCTATATAACAATGATTAGTTTTCTGCCAATGAATGTATCCAAACAGTTGCTCAACTTTCTAACAAAAACATATTATATTAAAGTGTCTTTGGTGTTTCCATGGTAACTGGAAATCGAGGGTAATGCGGATATGATGTCATTGATGTCCTGGTTAAAATTGCTTATTTCTCTGGATTTAAACATTTTTGGAAACATTTGGGTTGTAAGTACGCAAGTCAACAAAATATATAACATTGTTCTAGCAGTTTTTGAATCCAAAATGTTTACATATTGTGCCTTTAAGTTCAAGTGTGGCACTTTTTCTCAGGATTCCAGCATGCACCTTCTGTGGTAAATATAAAAAGTTTGAAAAGCAGCTTTTCATGTGCCAAATGATGCATTTGAAGTACGTATTATCATTGTGGAATTTTCAAGTCAGACATGCTGCTTTTCCACAGGTCCTCCATGAGCCCTTGATAGATGAGGATCCTGTGTTCATTACCACATGTACAGAGAGGGAGCTGCGCAAGAGGAAGAAGAGGAAGTTCAGCCTGTGGGTGCGACAGTGCAGCTCCACCGGTTTCATATGTCAGGTGAGTGCACATACATTCCCGCAGGAGGATATCCCACAAAAGAAATTCATCAACTGTTCCAAGTTATGTCACGTTGTTTCTAATGACAAAGAGAACAAATATGTCGACTTATTGAAAATATTTGTTTCTCAGTTGACACAAAGCAATTTCCACCATTCCGTGATATTTGTTTAAGTAAATAAACATATAAAGGATTACAGAGAGGCACATTACTAAATGAAATCAATAAAATATTTTTTATAGAGTCAACAAAGAAAAAGAGAGCCCAGACCACTTAACATAATTGCACTCTTCTCTCAGTCTGTTCCTATTAGAGAATAACTGCTGTGTGCCTAGGGATTGAGCCAAACAGAATATATTGTCCTTCAATATTTCTGACGTACATTATCCTTTAAAGGTTTTGTGTTGGTAAGATTATTATTATTATTATTTTTTAAGTGGTCTTTTATGCTCACCAATTTGATCAGAAATACATTATAACAGTCATATTGTGAAATATTAACTTTATTTCTAATGACAAAGCTGATTTCAGCAGCATCATTAATCCGGTAGGTGTCATGATCCTTCAGAAATCATTCTAATATGCCGATTTGATGCTCAAGAAACATTTCTGATTATTAACAATGTTGATAACTGTTGTGCTGCTGAATATTTTTGTGAAAATCGTGATACAATTTTTCAAGAATCTTTTTCTTTACCGTTACTTTGACCATTTTAAAGGGTTAGTTCACCCAAAAATTTAAATTCTTTCATTAATTACTTACCCTAAAGTCGTTCGACACCCATGAGACCTCCGTTCATCTTCTGAACACATATGAAGATATTTTTGTTGAAATCCGATGGCTCAGAAAGGCCTTCATTCACACTTATGTCATTTCCTCTCTCAAGACCCATAAAAGGCACTAAAGACGTCGTTACAAAGCCCATCTCACTATATTGGCTCTACAATAATTTTATGAAGCAACAAGAATAGTTTTTGTGCAGAAAAAAAAACATAAATAACAAATTATATAGTGATGGGTTGATTTCAAAACAAAGCTTACTGAAGTATCAGAGCTTAATGAACCAGCGTATTGATTCGATTCATGATTCGGATCACGTGTCAAATCACCAAACTGCTGAAATCACGTGACATTGGCAATCCGAATCATGAATTCATAACGGTTTGAAACTTTGTTTTGAAAACGGCCCATTACTATAGAAGCTGGGTTTTTTTGCGCACGCTATTTTCTATTCTCGTCGCTTTATAAAATTATTGTAGAATCACTGCAGTAAGATGGGCTTTGTAACAATGTCTTTAGTGCCTTTTATGGGTCTAGAGAGAGGAAATGACATTGGTGTCAATGAAGGCCTTTTGAGCTATCGGATTTCAACAAAAATATCTTCATTTGTGTTCTGAAGATGAACGTCCGTCTTACGGTTGTCGAATGACATGAGGGTGAGTTTTCATCTATGGGTGAACAGAATTTTCATTTATGGGTGAACTAACCCTTTAATGTGTCCTTGCTGAAAAAATGTATTATAAAAAATACAGTCAAACTGACACCAGACTTTTCAACAGTAGGGCATACAAAATAACATTTAAAGGAAAAAATAATTTATTAGATTGACAAATCCTTTACAATAATATCCAGAGGTGCATTTATAAAGTAAATAGTGTCCTTTTGAGTAAGCAACTTTAAACTCTTTATTCCCCCTCAGATCTATGTCCATCTAAAGGAGGGTCCAGGTCCAGATGGCTTGGACACGCTGAAGAATAAACCGCAGCTTCACAGTCTCGTGGCCAAGCAGCTTTGTCAGAATCTGGCTGGCCGTAATGCTATCATCTTCACTGGACCAAGCATCACAAGCCTAAACTTGTTTCAAGAGTTTGAGAAACAGGGTAGGTGCTGCAATGTGTGTGCAACAGTGCTGCATCTGTCAATTCCTAGCGCCCTTATCTGCTTTACTTCTCTCAGTGAATTCTGCCTTGGCTTTCCTTCTTCCTTTTACTATCCCTTTAATCTTCTCTCCATCTGATGTTCCTCATCCCCTGCAGTTTTTAATTACACGGTGACAGCATCCTATGGCAAGGAATAAATGGAGAGAGTGAGAGGAAGTTGACCTTGAGTTCTCACAGCAAACGTGTGTTTCATACTCAAAGATTATTTGAATGCCTCCAGCTGGGAGTGAATGTTAACAGAGCTAGAGTGGATTAGGCTAGTGGCCAGATTCACTCTTTCTCTCTACATTTGAGTCAAACTATTTTTTTATACATTAATTCAGATCTAGGTCATAATTGAATGCTTTGTAGAATTCATATCAGCTTTATACAATACTGTTCAATGGAATTTTATGGTACTGTATTATATTTATGCAGTAGTTATATTCCGTTTATTCACTCTTTAAGAATAATTCTGAAAATGACACTTCTAACTCAAACGGTCATAAATGTTTAATGTTTTGGAGCAGAGACACAAGTGTGGTCTGTTTTTAATGATGACACTTTGCAGATAATTGCGGAAGAAAAAATGCACAAAATACCATTTAAAATGTTTATATGAAATATTTTCCAAAATACATTTTACTCTAAAACTGTGAGAAAACCAATGCCTCTAATCTAAACAAGCTGTGTTCCACATTTGAGGCTGATATCTAAAAAGATTAGTTTTTTTCAGTAAGACAATGACCGAACGGCACCAGAGGGTTAACTAAAGTCAATAACTAACTCGTCTAAGTCAAAAGTCGTTTCTATAGCAGCTTTGAAAGTCATTGGATGATTTTCTTCTTCTTTAAAAGGTGTTTGGGTTTTTGCAGAAAGCCTTTCAGGAATCACTCTTGTAAAGTCTTGTGAAGTTCAATTATTTCTCAGCATTTTTTGAACATTGATTTATATTAAAATGGAAGAAGACGGATGTCAAAATGTTAATTTTGGCGTGTAATCACATAAACATAGTTGATTAGGTCTTAAGTGAACATAAACAGTTGGGAGAATATCAGATGTGTATCAGTGTATTGGATCCGTGCATTCATTCTTAAAGTGACAGCAGTTTTGTAAAGAGCTTTGTAATTTTTATACAAGTATTTAAATGAGTTTAAGTTAGTCGTATGCTAGTATGTCAGATGGAGCATCACTGACTTAACCATGATGGCATAGTTTCCATTTATACAACAATAATAAATGAATGCGTTGACATAAAAAAGTTATTTACTTTTATACTTAAGTACTTTTGAAAACAAATACTTTTGTACTTTTACTTGAGTAAAAATCTGTTTGTACAACTTTCACTTGTAACGGAGTAATATTTTACCAGTAGTACTTGTACTCTTATTTAAATAATGAAGTTGTGTACTTTGTCCATCTCTGGCTTCCAGATTTGTATAGGATGTGATATTTTGTATTGAGTTTAACTGCTGGGAAATAGCCAAAACATTTGTAATGTAACATTTGTAACATTTGACTTCACTGCATATAAAAAATTGAGATGAATATGAGAATGGAAATCTTTGTGGAAAAATTAGTTGAGCAGTTGTCCCCTTTCCCTTGCTGGGAGGATGAATATAAGTAATCATATCTCAATCAGACTTCTAGGCCGCATTGAGATGCAGCATCTGGCAGTGCTGAGGAGAAGACATCTGCTCACAGCTTCATAGATCACACATGCAGGGCTCTATTCATGTGACCTACATTCATCCAATCAGCATTCAGATGTGACTAAATGCTAAGATGAATATTCATTCACAGCTTTCTCCAGAGATGGATCATTTACTTTTTTCTGTTATACATTCAATCTCCTGCAGGCATCTACGGCTGTGGGTTGCTGAGCACCAGGAAGAGTGATTGTACAGGTCTTCCTCAGTCTATGCTGATCAATACTGAGGCTCCACAGCAACGTGGCCAGTCTAACATTAAGATGAGAGGCAATACGTCCATAATCAACTGGTACAACAAAGGCAACTTCAGGTTCCTCACTAACGCCTACTCTCCCACCAAAGAAGGTGAGAAAAACAAACAGGACAGGCGGATGTTTCTTCTTGCTTAAATTATGTAATTTCATAAAGGTATAATAAAAGGAAACATGCAATGTGCAATGACACTTGCAAGCTGCAGCAAAGCGCCACTATAGTAGTGTGAGCTTAGATTGCTTTTACACTGATGTACATGGATTAAATGGATATCATGCACATCAAAGGATTATAAAAGCCAAAGCCTCATTGTATTGTGCTAGTCTTCACTTTTCTTTAATAAGACTTAATCTGTTCTGACAGCACCTTTACAAAAGAAATGTCAGATATGATATTGGGCATTTTTATTAAAGTGTTGTAAAGCACTGTGCTGAATCAATTGAATCATGTGTATATTACATGAATTCAATCACCTCGCCTTATACTTCATGTATTATAAAGTCAAAAAGAAAATATATATGTATAGAGTGTTTGACACTCTTAAAAAGTGTGTGTGGCATTCTTAAAAGGTGTGTGTGTGTGTGGGGGGGGGGGGGGGGGGGGCTGGTAAACCCTACATTATGGGGACAAAATGTCCCCACTAAGATGGCAATATCCAAAAAAAGGAGTAGTGGGGCAGTGTAGGGGATAACATAGTTTATATAGTATAAAAACCATTACGCCTTTGGAAAGTCCCCATAAAACATGGAAACCGAACATCTTTGTGTGTGTGTGTGTGTTAACATTGCTCCTGGTTTTTTAGGTCAGGAAAAGGGAGATTAAATTATGACTTATATTTCATTTCTGGAATCTGTAATAATCGGTTTATATAGTAAAAGCTTCATCTGCTTGCACAGTTTCCTCTTTGAGAGCAGGTGATTAATGGGGCGATACGATTTAAATGAAAACTCTGCTTAAGCTCTACCAAATATTCTATACATAACCTGAGCTAAAACGATCATCACACCGGTATTCAGCAACTTTTAGACACTTTGTAAATTCAGTCTATAAAAATAATTTCAATGATTTCCCCCATAGTCTTCAGGACTCAAAATAACCCATTTTAATTTCTAAAAAGTCTGCCAGCATTGCAATTTACACGCCACAAGCAGTCCTGAGGAAGACAGTACATTGTGCTCCAATGAGCAGCAGATTATTACCGAATGCAACAGATGGCAGTTAATTGTACACTGACAGTATCCGTGGGATAATAAGGGTACAGATCTAATGAATGGGACTTTAACTACCTTCTTACTGATCAGTGACATCATGGTTTTGAATTGATTCTAATTTAATTACAGATTCTAAATAAACAGAGGTTTTATGAGGAGTGATTACACAGCAAGGACACAATTCCCGAGGTCATGCAGCATTCAGAATTAAACTGAAAATGCGTTTTATATTGTAATTCAATTGCAGAATTTGAATTGAAGCAGTAAACAAGATGTAATTCAAATTTGGATGTAAGGAAGTAAAAATAAAATGAATAGCAAATTCAAAGAAATGCATCCAGTATAACTCTTTCAACACATTTAATAAATGATCTTGTCTGGACCAGGGTGGAAGAAAACGTAATTTTCCAGAATGCATTACCGGTGTTGATTTTCTTTCAAATTCCAATTCAACGCCTTGTGGTTTGAGGCCAATTCAATTTAGAGTTTGAAACCAAGTTGAAATACAACAAATTGGATTTCTTAAAGCAGAAGTAAGGCTTTTATCAAGTCTGGGGGTATATGTGTCTAGGCTGTATTGCTTTAAAACTAAATGTATGCTTGTGAATATTAAAGGCATGATCTATGTTACTAAGATCTGTATTTTTTTCCATTTTGTGATTGCTAAGATCCCTTGTTCAGTGGACCTAAAGCAGATAACTGAACAGTCCCTGTCTTCCTGAACGTTTGTCAGATGTTACATCCTATTGTGTGAGCACTGTGATTGACATTTCTGTCTTGGACTATCCTAGGGGTGATCATTAAGAGGAAGAGCGGAGAAATCCCATGTCCCCTTGCTGTGGAGGCCTTTGCTGCACATCTGAGTTACATCTGCAAATATGACGACAAGTACAGCAAGTGAGTTATTAAAGGTTTGAAAATTCTGTTATTAATTACTCCCCTTAATGTCATTCCAACTCCAACCGCGTAAGACTTTTGTTCATCTTCGGAACACAAATGAAGATCTTTTTAATGAGATCCGAGAGCTTTCTGTCCCTCCACTGACCTACCCAATTACAAGATCCAGAAAGCTATTTTCTCCAACGTGCGATCACGGAACATCCGGTTTTGCGTCAACAGAAACGCATGCATTGTGGAGCTCTCGTGAACACTCGTCGGAGATTAACATTTTGTTAATAAAGTGGCAAACAAAGTATGCATGTCATTTCATAAAGTTGAGGTTTAATCACTGAATTCACATGGATTACGTTATGATGTCTTTCTACAACTTAAAAGTGGTAGTTGCGTAGCTGTCAATGGAGGGGCATAAATCTCTCAGATTTCATTGTGTACTGAAGATGAACGAATGTTTTATGGATTTTGAAGGACATGAAGGTGAGTAATTAATGATTATTACTGGGTAATTTTTGGCTTGAATTAACCCTTTAAGTTTTTACAATGATCCCTTAGGACACAGCACTTTGTAACTTGCATGTACATGGAATCAACAGTTCACTAAACTCGTGGTTTCCAACTAGGTATTTCATTTTCCACAAGCCCAATAAGACCTGGCAGCAGGTGTTTTGGCTGACCATCAGCATTGCCATCAACAACGCCTATATTCTGTACAAGATGTCCGATGCCTACCACGTGAAGCGCTACAGCCGAGCGCAGTTCGGAGAGAGGCTGGTCAAGGAGCTTCTGGATATGGACGACTGCTCACCCACTCAGTGAAAGGATTCGTATGCTGTCTCAAACCCACCCACGACAGCGCATTCATACTAACATGCTCAAATACAACGGCAATCTGCACTTCAGGGTCATTTCAAATGATCAAACCCTATACATAAAACAAAATGTGCCAATTCTGGTTAAAAAAAGTGATGTTTCCTATTTAAGCTCACATTTATAACCCCATTTGGCCATTTGACAAGTCTTTCTGGATACTACAGGACTGTTGTACATATGTCACATAACACTTGTTGCATGAGAAACACAATAACGTGCCCTTTGTAGATGTTCTTTGATTTTTATCAATAGAGTTCCAGTAATAGTGCTGACGTAGTTTTGAACCCTGAGGTACAATGTTTTGTGAATTTTTGTGAGCAGCATATCCAACATTCAGCACTGATAAATATACTGTATATACGTGGTTATTGAGGTGTTTTATCAGCAAAATGAGAATGTAATGCGATTCACATGTTAGATCACAGAACATAGATGTTCTCCCAAATATCTGGGCATATCTTTTGTTTTCTATTTGAAATCACTTAATATTTATGATCTTTATGACTTTTTTTTTTTTTTTTAAGGCAACAACATTAGTGATGTATAATGCCACACAGAACGTGGCACTACGCTTTCCCGTATCTTTTTTGCACTCGGAAAGTTTCGCAAACGTCACTTAACTAGGATATTTCCAGTAACACTGATCCCAAATTAGATTTCCCATCAAATCTGTATTCATAGTATACATATTATGTATGTCTTTTTATTAATATCCATATCATTTTGTCAATTAAATTATTACACTGTAAAACATTTTTGTTGGACTAACTTAAAAAAAGTAAGTAACCTGGTTGCCTTAACATTTTGAGATTATTGAAGTAAAAAATTTGAGTTGATACAATGAAGGAAATTGGTTAAATAAATAGAAACTCAAAATATTATTGTATCTGAACCGCATAAAAAAATTGATAAATCATGAAAATAGCACAATTTGGCATGTTTCACTGCTTCATCACAAATAAAATTACCCAAATATGCTTGCATATTTTAATAAAATTTGAATAAAGGTTGTCGATTCTCAAAAATGTTCATTGTATTAACTCAAATTTTTAATTTCAATGAACTCAAAATTAAAGCAGCCAGGTAACTTATTTTAAATAATTTTTTTACAGTGTATGAATCTAAAAGATCCCAATATACAGTAGTATACCAAAAATAATGTAAATATGATTTCTAATAATTCATTGATATATTTTTATTATGTGTAATTTTAATTGATTATCTAGGGGCATTGATGCGAATGAATAAAAATAAAATGAATGGAACTATAAAAGACTTGAACTAGAATGTTTCTCTGTCTGTAACGGGGTGGTTTTATGTGGTCTTTCGTTGTTCCAGAATCTATCAAAAGATAAATTCTCCATGCCGCTATACTGTAACTGTAGTAATGATGGATACAATCGCAGCGCATGGTCCAATTTGTCCGTTAAAATACCTGAAGTAGATTCATTTTAGAAGATTTCCCTCAGGTAATATATTAAATCAAGCATCTCCCACTGTATCACTGTGTTATAGTCATACTGGAAAATGGCCACTGTAAGGGACAGAGGTACTATTTGTGAACTTTGACGTCCCAGACATGCTTATTTCCTTGGCTTCTTTTTTTAATTTACAAACTGTGCCATCACTTACGAGTGAAACGCTGCAGACTAACAAACCAATTCGGATGTAAACTGAACGTCTTTTCACGTTTTGTTTTCAGTCTATATAAATCTGTACAAAGTATACTTTGTAATGTCAGCTGCATTCTTCACAACAACAGATATGCCATATTTTATACCGGCATTTTTTTTTTTTTTTTTTAGACATAAGCAATGTTGTATCACTTATACTGTAGGTGTGCTTGTAGACATGATTGCTTTGTTTGTCATGAATGTAGCAAACATTTTCTACTAATCTAATCTACGAACACATAGTCAATATACTAACACATACAATTCAGGCGATAACTGCCACTTGTGCTTATCTGATATAAAATGCAACAGATGATTTTGAGATTGCATATTCGTGTTTTCCAGAGCATTTTTTGGGTGTTTGCACCGCAGTGGAAATTATTTTAATCAGGCAGAGTGAACCGTAATGGTGTAAGAGAGATGTCTGACCTTATCTTGGGTGACCTCAGGGTTTTGTAACTACAACATCTATGTTGTGCAATATATTGTAGGATCGGTTCAGGTGCTATGAACATCTCTGCCAAGAACATTCTCTTAAGCCAGAAACTGGTCGGTATGATTTTAATGAAAGCTCTTGCTGGTGCAGTGCATTAGAAAAAGAAAAAAAAACCTTCCAATAAGCAAAGTTTCTGTTTTTGCACTGGCCGCTAACAATGTAGCCTACGATATACTTTAGGGCCAGCTTCGTGTGGCATGATAGCAGGTTATTAAAAAAGTATTTTTAATAACTGAAGAGCTATGACAACTATAATACTTATTAACTGGACCAAACTCCTCAATATCTGGTCAGTTTAACAAGAACCCAGTGTTGGACATGTATTCATGTATGAATGTTGTGAATGTGCCGTGTCTTGCTGTAAAATGCTTGGTGTTCCTTCACCTGTCTTCTCACTGTGAATGTTGAAATGATTAAGCTGTATGTATGTGAGAGTATCTGTGTTATCTGTAATGTTCACCCTCAGTGTATGTCAACCTGTGCGCCACCCTCCCGCGTCTATGTGAGTTTACACCAATTTGCACACTAATAAATGTTTATACAAATATATATAGGCTATTTTTTTTTTTTTCAACTGCAACATTCAGTGCATTAGTCATAGAAGCAAGTGAATCTAAAATATGTCCAGGTCACATTTCACATTATGAATAAAGTACAGAAAATAAAGTATACTGATAGAACCTTTGTTACATTATTTTCAGGGAAATAAAGCAGAATCGTTAAGGTGGTCTAATTTTGAATGATACGTTTTTAGGTTTCTTGTTGCCGTATAGATTTTTACACAACTTTTAGTATAACATTTTTGCAATGATTTTTAAATTAAAAAAAGGTTTAAATTAAAAGCAGTACTTAGTACAGCAACATGAAAGAAAATTTATGAATATATATTATATATATATATATATATATATATATATATATATATATATATATATATATATATATATATATATATAAAATGCAATTATAGCATTTGTTGTAATGTCTTAATAAAATAAAATAAAAATACCACACTGTGAATTTAAATATAATTTACAATGCAAAAATTCCAATAGTCCTCGAAGTCGAATTGATTTATGCCGTTATTTTCCCTTTTAGTTATGTTAACGTGAAAACACTAAAGGACACTGGATATGTATATAATTTTTTTTATTTATTTAAGTTAATTATTTTCTGTCATTCAAACTTTCGCAATATCTATAAAACAATGAACAAATACAAGCGCTGTACAGTTGACCAAATCACTATAACTGCAACTGAATGTGTAAATGTACATGCATGGACATACATACTGTATATACACACATATACACTATTACAACTGTTGACCCCATGCTGTTTCCTTTGCCGTTTAATGCAACATCAAGATCTTCCTAAAATTGGAGGAATTCAAGGAAACTAAAGAGACAAAATAGTTGGGGTCACGTGTCCTTCATTAACTAAAAATGAGATGGTTCTATTCTGGATTAGAAGGGTTTCCATATTCAATCAAACAGCAAATGACTTTGGCACACTGTGCTATGTAAACATTTCATCCAATTCAAAGATTAGCCATCGTGTATTGCTCCAAATTTGGCTGAGTTCTTCTTCAAAATAAAACCTTTAAACCATTTCATAGGCTTCTCCTTTTATGGAGAAAGGTGGTGTGATTCACTATGGCAAAACTGCAGTCCACACCTACACCTGCTTTCCCGTCTGACTACAGGAAACCTGGTGACGCTACAGAACACAGGTAGGTGGACTGATTTTCTCCCTAAAGGCCGCACAATCTGAAACATCAAGACAGAGAGTCTTCCATGTGTTTCTGTTGCTGTCTTCATACTCACTATTGGAGAACTGAGATTCTGGGACAACACAGGGTGGTGCAGACCAATCGAACATATACAAGTCTAAGATTAACATAACACATACTGCTGATACATGAGCAAAGCTGACCGAAAGGCAGTCAGAGACTCATTTAGTCTGGAATTCCTAGCCTACAATAAGTTAGTCAGAATGCTACGGCGTTATACATGAAAGGTAGGTGGGTTAACTGATTCGGGTTCACATATCACAGGCTTCTTTGTCTGTTGGATTTACAGTAACAAGTTCTGTTAAGATCAACTGAAGTACCACAATAATTCACAAGGTTTGGATGTGAAAAAAAGTATTTTGGGCGATGAATTAAATGGTAAATAAAAAGACACACAAACAAACAAACCGTGTTGGGTTTCTCCATCGCGAATCCAGATGCTTCTCAAATGCGAGTTTTGAAAGCTGCTTAGAAACACACTCGCACGCGCACACACAAAAAAAAACCCTCACATTTTCTTTACAGTATCATGGATAACAAAGGCAGTAACTTTTAACCATGAAAAGAAGAATGAGAATGCTCAAGTAATGACATAATGTGCCACGTTTTGCCAAAGCTGCTGAGGATCATGATTGATCTTGAGAATAAAACATCCAGGACTTTAAGGAGGCAGAAAAAGAGCCTTTCCAACGCCCATGTTATGATCCAGAACACTTACTGCACAAAGCCAGAAGAAATCATGGAAGATGAGGAGTAATACACATATCCGTCTTTGTTCAAAACACAGACGAGAGCAAAGCTTCAGATCAGCCTCTGATTGGAGTTACCAGGTTATTATTTTTTTTACATAATACACTTGGCGAAGTAAATAAAGGCTACATAGAATTAAGAAATAAATGATTACTGAGAAAAATGTGGCTGAGAAACTTTTTTTTTGTGTTTGAAGACATGTTTTAGATTTGTTAGCAGCCAGTGCTACAGTAAGTGAATCCAGCAGTCACGTTGTGTACAATGCCTCGGTTCTCCTTTAGAACACACCAGGGGCCCTTACGGAAAGCGGGTTGAATCTTTACACATTGCACCTTTAACAGAAAAAGACAGGTCGACAATTTAATAAGAACTAGAAAATAACAAAAATGGTCTCTTGATTTTTTTCCTTCTCCCTGCTCTTCTTGCGTGCGCGCCGTGAGCCGAAAAGCACGGGGTTGTGCGCCGCTGTCCTCCATGGTACAAGTGCGTCTGTGTCGTTGCACGCGATAAATGAGTCCTCCCCTCAATCCCCTGAGCCCTCAAATGAAGCCAAACCCAAACTACAACAACTTGAAATCCAGTCTGATCACAGCGCAGGAAGGGAGCCTCCGTAAAACGTCATTTACATTCAACAATATTGGTAACATGACTACAAAAATAAAAGGAAAAGAAAATGTGCTGGAATTCAAGAAAATGAGACATGAAAAGGCGAAAAATAAGAAAAGACCAAAAGAAAATGGATCCTTTGCGTCGGAAAATGGGAAGATTAAATCCAAAAATGGATCCGATACAGTTTAGACACTTAAAAGATTCACTTTCCAAGAACTGGACAACAGATGAAACAGTGAGGTATATAGTTAGATGGAAATAGTCATCATCATCTTGTTTGTGTTTTCATTGCCCGTGGCCCTAGAGGACCACCAGACCGCACCGTGGCGGCCCCGAGTCTGTATCTGGGCAGAGATTATCTCTGAGGGGCGAGTGCGTGCCCAACGCGGGCTGTCCGAGGGCGAGAAGGGGAGGGCTGTGATGGTCGGTGTCGAGCTACGGCTGAAGGTTGAGAGTGAACTTCCACTGCTGGGTGAGCGACGGACTGCACACCTCCACCGTCAGACCGCCGTTCCGCGCACTCCGGCTGTCCAGGCATAGATTGCTGCCGACGTGCCGCAGTTTAGAGTTGTTGTCGACCTGCTCCCATTTCTGCAACAGCGAGAGAGAGATGATGTTAAAAATCTGAGCAGCAGGTGCTTCCTCTGAACCCCTGCTTTGAGCACAGCATGCTCACCTGTCTGCTGTCGTTCTCCCTGCAGCCCTGCAGTTTGATCTGGGAGCCAGCGGTGCGATCCACCACCGTCAGGCAAAGGTCCATGTGTTTTACTGATTTGTCTTTAGTCAGGGCCCATTCCTGTTTATCAGAAACATAACGTGCATTAATTCCACATAAATCTACACAGGAACTTGAACAAAAAACGAGTTTGGCGAGATGCTGCCACTTTCTGAAATGAACATGGATAAGGTTACATGAGATACTTTTGAGAAGTTCTGAGATGTTATGCAGTATGCTATAATCTATCCAAAAAGCATGCTGCTAATTCTTCTATAATTATGCAGCTTTTATGATTTCATATGAAGGTAAAAAAATAAGTGGGGGAAAAAACAAACATACATACATAATTAGATTAACAGGCAATTATATGCATTTATTTGTTATTGACTTTCAGTCCCACTAGGCAAGAGGGAAGATTATATATTAATCAGAAATAGAAAATATGCATAAGGGTGCTATCACACTTGGCTTGATTGCTTGGGTCGAACCAGCGGTCGATTGCTCCCCCCCCTCTCTTTCCTCCGCTGGTCTCTGATCACATTATATTATTTTAGTCCAAACCGCAGTATCATCAAACGTGCTAGTGTGAAAGCACCCTAAGAATTAAGCACCTTTTAAATCCCACAGACCTGCACACTGTGAGAAGGTAAAATCTGGTAAGGTAATCCAGAAACTACCGTGTGGCCCTCACCGATACGTCACTCACCCTCCACAAGTGCTTTATTCCTTTCAAACTAACCCAAACTCCCTGGTGAGTCCATCACCCAGTGTTCCGCCGCCACACCAGACATAAGAAACATGTTTTCAGTACCTGAGGTCGGATTGGTACCTGATTGCCCCCTGCATTGTGGCACTCATACACCCCCACCACACCATCAGCAAAGTGCCCCAGTGTGTCCAGACAGTTCTGGCCCTGCTGTAGTGCTCCAAAAGCTATGTCCTGATGATCTGGGACCCTAAACAAGACAGACATCAAGTTAGGTATGATCGAGCTACCTTTGAAATGTAGTCTCTGGATGCAGACTGAAAGGATTCCAAAAGCTATTTTTATTATTCCCGGGTCATACACTCACCGTAACTCAGGATAGACGTTCTCAAGGTACCACTTGAATGGTTTGCATCCTAACCTCTTCTTCATTTCCAGCCTGCTTTGAATGCTGCAGATGAGGAGGAAAGTTAGTCATGTGGAGTTCATTTCAACTTTCTAAACCAGGGTTATTCAATTAAAGTTCCAAGAGCTCCAGTATCTATATTTCCTTTCCAGCAGAGGTCTGGAAAATAATTTTCTTTAAAAAAATATATATATATCTGGTAGCCATAGTACTATGAAAAAGAAGTATCTTTTCGAGGATGAAAATCTTGGGCACCAAGAATAAAAGTGAAGTTTAAGAATATAAAAAATAATAATATTAAATATTAATTCATATTAAAAATAATTTACCAAAAAAAGTAAATGTTTCTCCCCATTGGATATGAACATAAAAAGGTTAGATTAAATGTTTTATCGGGCTAATAGAAGGCCTTGGGACTGTTGACCTCTTAAGAAAAGTATGGACCAATTTTTTTTTCTTTTTCTTAAAGTCATAAAGTATTAAAAACAAACAATATACATAATCTAATAATCGAAACTCATCATGAGGACAAAATGAAGAGAAGTCATTTAAAAAATAAATCTCTAAATCATTTTCCAAATTATAACATTGTTTACTATGAAATGCTTTTAATATGCTGATTAATAATTCTAAATGTATGCGAAAAAAAAAAAAAAAACTGTCTAAAGGTGCCATGGGTTAACTTGTCACAAACCTGGTATTAGTTAAATAGTTAAACAGTCGGACGGAGTCATCTGTTTGATCAATACATTTTTTTTCGCATTCTCTTATTCTCCAGTGTTTTTGTAAAAGTATATTTTGCTGCTCACCGTGTTTCTGCTACTGCCGTTAAAATAACCGCGTCGTCTGCAGCTCTAAATGTGGCACTTTAAATCTTTACCAGGACAGAGAAGCTAAGCGCGCAGAATGGAAAAGGCTTGAATGCAGTGTGTTTGGCTCTAGATAAAAATATTAGAGTGTAATATTTTGAATATGTAGAGGCGAATGATCATTACTGTACACAACCCTGAGCGCTTGTGGTGTGAACAGCTTTGCTGTTTTGACATGCTGCTCACTTTAAAATGTAGAAACCGTAATTAAGATGACGCAATTGAGAGACCAATGAGCTTCTCATTGTAAATATGATTAAAACGTCCTATTACCCAGTTTCAAACTTTTCTCTTATGTATAATATTTGTCAATTAAGGCAGATACACTTACTTGCCATAGGGCACATTACGGGCTGAGGGCACAGCAGCATAGTAGAAATTCTTGAAATCGTCCATCCAAACTTCTGCCGCTCGCCTTGTGTTCCTATAAAGACATAGTGACACTGATGTTCTGCTAATGACCATAACATGTCCACTACATTACTAAATCTAACTTCAACACTAATGGACCTTCTGCAGCACATTACAGGGTGCTTTATAATTATGACAGAATGTCACTTTAAATCTCAACTGCACTGCCTTACAACAGCCCACTTTTCACTGGCTGCAGTCGTGGATTCACCCACTGGATGGCGCACGTGAACCAGACTACTAAAGGGCCCATTTTGCTTTAACAAATCACAAAATGATAAATAAAAAATAAATAAAAGAATTGTTCTTTGGCAACTGTTCCGCTGTTCTCTCTGGGTGCTCAGTGGTAGTGTTGTAGTACTCGAAACCGGTCTTGAGAACATTTTTTACAGGTCTTGGTCTCGAACTTAGAGGACTCAGGATTTTATCTCAAAACCAGTCAAGACCACAACTGCAAGGATATCACTAAATTGCTGGTGCACTGTCTGATTTAACATCATTGATATGATTTGATGTAAAACGTATTGCTTAAAATGCAATCAATAACTTCTTTGAAATGCGTTTTCTTTTGTTACTGTGCTGCCGGGTTCAAAAGCAATGCAGCAGTGTCTTAAAAATGTCCCAAATTTATATAAATGACCAAAAAAATCTGATATGTATTTTTTTTATTATAATAGAATATAATTAAGCAATATAACAAGAGCAAGAGAGCTGTTTTCATAAATACAAGCATGATTGCAAATGATATTGATTTGAATAAATGTTCAATGAACAAGAAGTTATTATTAAATGCATTTTAAACTGTGCTAACTTGGCAACGTTTCGTTATTAAAATAATCAGCTGCTTTGAAAAAAATCGGTTGAATAAATGATTCTGTGAATGTTAAATTATAAAATAATGTTTTAATGTTAAATTAATCTTAACATTATTTATGAAGGTGTACTTGTACTAATTCAGATGCAACTTCTTTCAGTGGTTTGATTGGTATCAGCGCTATAGTGTCTTACTATTCTAATTACATTTATTAACTAAATATAAGTAATTTCTCAGATAGTAGATATGGATCTTTTAGATGATTTTAAAGGGTTAGTTCACCCAAAAATGAAATTGATGTCATTAATGGTCTCGGTTTAGGTGATCTTGACTACAACACTACTCAGTGGTTCTCAAACCTGTCCTGGGGACCCCACACCACTGCACATTTTTGTATGACTCCCTCATCAGACACACCCAATTCAAGTCTTGCAGTATCTACTAATGAGATGAGCTGAATCAGGTGTGTTAGATGAGAGAGACATGCAAAATATGCACTGGTGGGGGGGTCCCTAAAACAGGTGTGAGAACCACTGCTTTACAGTCACTTTTGATCAATTTAATGCAGAATAAAAGTATTAATGCCACTCAAAAAATGTGTTTACTAAACCCACTTTTTTTAATATAATATAATATAATTAATATAATATAATATAATATAATATAATATAATATAATATAATATAATATAATATAATATAATATAATATAATATAATATAATATAATATAATATAATATAATATAATATAATATAATATTATGGTGGATACCTGGCAAACACAGTGCCGCTGCCCCCTGGGAATGTGTATGGATGCTGTTTCCTGAAGACATGACCCACTCGACTGCAGGGAATGATCTCCAGGCTTCCTCCGCACTGCCAGACCCGAAATGAGATCTCTGAGAAGCACAACAGAGGTCAGAGATTAATAAGCCACATCATCATATAACGCACAAACAATCAGCTCATAAATGCAGATTTCCAAAGTGCCAAAAGTCATAATAGCAAGTGTGTGACATCTAAACAAACAACAACACTCCTCTTCTGTGCAAATTGGCCTTTGCAAACTTCTCAGACGCGTGCAAAATACAATGTTTTTCCAGGCTGAAGGATCATTTCAAGAGTTCTTGTAAACTTTTCCACAAGCAGCACAGCTGAGAAAAGTGCTGTGTTTGTGGAATGAGTCGGAATTTCTTTCAGAATCCATCATGCCACAGACATTATGTCAAAACCTGAAAAACTCCACCTCATTGACTCTTACACTGCAGTTTCTATTCAAGTCTCGATGCTAATAATATAAAGCAATAGTTCTTCTGTGGTGACCTGAATTGCCCGTTAGATGGGCACATTACTTTTTGGCTGAGTAAGGCATTATCTCATTCAATCTGATGATAGAAGCATCATGTTCTCATATTCAGTATTCATATACGGTGGCGCCACAAAGTATGTGAACACTTAAGCCACACTCGTGACACAAATCCATAAATTTCAATGCATTAAATTAAATTAAATTAAACCATGTGGCCTTTGTAAACTATCAATACTAGACTTTTTTCCAAACATGAGCCATTTTTGCATGTGACCAACATCCTTTTAGAGGATGTATGAAGTCACACTGCCTTCAGACCCTCATAAATAGCCCCCTACTTACAAGTTCATAAGCAGAAATTACAAAGCGATATGCATTCAAGTGACTTTAGTAGGAATAAAAATGAATGCATTAAACAATTTACAATTTCTTTCTGTCTTTTTGGGCAATCTGCCTGTCCCAGCGCAACAGATGAAATACAGGGCATTTAGAGAAATAAAGCCTTCACTCACCGAGATTCTCTCCGCCCCACACGTCCATCATCATGTCATACTTCCCCAGCTCTTCAAAGTAGTTCTTATCCATTACAAAGAGGCCGCCGGCAATCATGGGAGTCCTGGACAACATAACGCAAAATATGTATCGAACCAAACATAGAACTTCCATAATTCATAGAACCTACTTTCTATAAAATGTATACCAAGTAATTATCACACACCGGCGAAGCGTTTTGTTTTAGTGGCCATTTGCGTCTTTACAAAACTCATTTTGCTCTCTGATACTGTGATAGAGCAACCTGATCAGAGCCCCATAAACAAAGTCATTAAACAACACTGGAATCATTAAACAAGAATGCAGAGTGCTGTGTCATGAAGACTTTTACACAACACGTCCCATAAACGCACAGTCAAGAGAATCCGCGCTGTTTATTATCTTAATGTACTTTTAATGTACCCGCTGCACGGTGATTGAGATTTCACATCACAGCAACGCACTGTCCCTACAATCTCCCATTTCGGTCGCTTTACACCTGACTTTCTCTTTCCCACTCGCTTTTAGCTGTTAATGATTCGAGTCGCTGCCTGGAGGATGGCCTTTTTACAAATAAGCAAGCAAGCAAGTACATGGAGAACCTAACTGTTTTGTTTTTTACAAGGAATCCATGGAATCCTTTTCTCATATTGACAGCAGAATTTTACATTCGTTTGTTGTGAAATGTTTGAGAGCATAGAAGTTGGACAAGGAAATCTTTTTAAAATATACAAATAAAAGCCAATTCTGCTATTATTATTAAATAGTATGCTCTCACTTTATATCAGGTGGCCTTAACCGCTATGTACTAACATTTAAATTAATCATTTGATACAATGAACTTACTGTTTTTACATTGTACTTATACCTGCATGTAATTATTACATCTGTAATTCATTTCTGTTGTTACATTACACTGTTGGCACTTCCCTTACACCTAACCCTATCCTTAAACTTACCCATACCACCACCCCTGTCCCTAACTTGACCCGCATCCCACCTCAATATCAGCAAAAGTGCTTATTGTGTTCAATACAATATGAACACAATAAGTACACTGCACTTGTTTTTTTATGTAAGTACATAGTAGTTAAAGCCACCTAATATAAAGTGGGACCAATATTATAATAGTATATAAATAATACTGCCAGTATTTCAAACAGCAGATAAGACTATTTGCATTTGCTTAAGGAAATACCAGCGCTCGTAAGTCAACAATAATAATGTTAGGCAAAATTAACCAAATAATCCTGGATACATAACTGCTGATGTTTGTAAACCATTCACAGTTCAGTGTGCAAATATAACACTGACATCATCCTTAGTATTCTCTCAGCACTGCCAGTTGGCGATAGATTGCACACCTATAGTACAGTTTGTATAAGAGAGTCTGTACATTAAGCAATTGACAATGAATTAATCAGAGAAAGTTGGGGAAAGATAAAAAAGCAGCTTCCAAGTCAGCTGACAGCCATATGTCACCAGGTTATTCATCCAAAACATTTGAGAAAGAAGATATTTAACTAAAGAAGAATTCTTACTTGATAGGAGCAATGGGGTTCCCTTGCCGTGCCCGTCTTTGTTCCAGGGTCATGTAGTCCCATTTAAAAACTAGATTCCAATCAAACCCTGGATAAAGATTAGACATTACATTAGGAATGAAGTCTGATTTTAAATGTAGGTTCAATGCCCTGCTCAGCCATGTGTCAGGTTAACGAAAGAGGGGAGCATATTAATGATACTGTAATTTCCCTGATAAAAAGACTGAGGTTTTGTACAGAACAGCATCCTACAATGCCATTTTAAAATTATGCAACATGTACAGTACATTGTGCGCAGTTTACAAATGTTTGCATGCAACATTTTTACATAAAACTGGCTTAAAACTACATTTGCATTTCCAGTAGGAAATACCAGTGCTTGCCTGACAGCAAGAGAATAGTATTTGAACTGTTTTAGGCTTTGGTTCTGTGTAAATTAAATGCTGTATTTATAAACCTTGCTGCAGACACAACACTTGACTTAACGTCTTGTTTTCGGTCAGCTGTACAAAAGTATCAACATTCAGGGCCCTATTTTCACGATCTGAGCGCAAGGTCTGAAGTGCATGGTGCAGGTACACTTTGGGTGTGTCCGAATCCACTTTTGCTAGTTTAACAATGGAACAAAACGGTTGGCGCGGCAGGTGCACGCTCCAAAAGGGTTGTAGTCATGGGTGTGTTTTGGGCATTACGTGCAATAAATCAATCAGAGTCTCCGCTCCCATTCCCTTTAAAAGCCAGTTGTGCTTGCACCATGGCAGATTCGACATTTACATGGTGGAATTTGTGAGTGTGTGTGTGTGTGTGTGTGTGTGTGTAATAAGCAGAGTGGACGGGAGTTGTGCACCCATCTATAGGTGCATACTAATGTGCCCTTTAAATAACAAAATAATAATGCACTATTGACTTTAGACCAGGTTTTGGTTGGTCAATGGTGCAGTTGTTTTCAGTTGCCTCAAAATAGCAACGCGCCAACAATGCGCCTAAACAAACATTGTTTTCAGGGCACGAGTGCATTTGACATTTAAACATGGCACTGGACGTGAAAATGATAACTGCATCGGGCTGAAAGAAACTATCAAAAAAAAATACTTGCATCGTGCCTGCCATAGCATTGCGCAAGTTGCATGATAGGATCCATAGTGAGTGCTGAACATTTCATAAAATGTAAGTTTCAAATTTCTTAAGTATACTGATACAAAACCTACAAAAGTTTAAACAGGTTAAGCATTATAAGGGTCTAAATGTAGCATATCAAAAGCCGTGTTTTCACCGTGGGAACTATCCTCAGGAACTAGGGACTTTGAGGTGCTACACTGTGTGTTTTGACCGCCGGAACTAGGGTCTAGATAAAGTTCAGGGTAAAAATTCTCAGTCAAAACTATGAAAGCCTAGCCTAGAAATCTAGACGCACCCTAACGGCAGCAAATCTAATCTGCCCGCGAGTGTCGTCTAGCAACTCTCAATACCCTTCTGAGCTGTAAACGCCAAACTCTGGTCAGGCCAATCACATCGTGTATAGAGTCGGCGGGCGGGGCCATAATGACAATGGCCGAGTTGAGTTGCGTGCTTCTAGTAAACACAGAAACTGGCGAACGGCGGCCTCTCCAATCAGCTTTGACCGCGACTCTGGAAGACTTGGAGTTAAGCTTTTCTCTGAGAAAAGAACAAAGAACGGCACTGAAGTCATTCTTAAAAAGGGAAGATGTGTTCGGAGTTTAGCCGACCGGATACGGTGAATGTTTAATATATCAAGGAGCTCTGCTTCACCTTCATTGCTCTGGTTGGTTGTAGCGCTCTCCTATCGCGTGCAGAGGGAGTTTGAAAGACAACCGTTTATCCCGCCCCTCGGATTGAGCCCTGTGTATGGGGAGTTTCCAGACCAAACATCTTGATGTGGGTCTGGCTTGTCAGGCTACTGAAAGCCCGTTTCCTCCACTACATTTTTTTTTTTTTAAAGTAATTGCAAATTTATCACAATTGCCATTTATAAAGTCACAATTAATAATATAAACACAATATAAACTCGCCACTGCATGATAAGAGTCACAATTCTGACTCTCACAATTGCATGATATAACGTCAGAATTCTGTTATGTAAAGTCAGAATTAATTCTGTTATGTAAAGTCAGAATTAATTCTGTGATAAAGTCAGAATTCTGTGAAATAAAGTCAGAATTATGACTTTAAATCACGCAATTGCTAGTTTATATCTCAGAATTCTGACTTTATAATTCGCAGTTGTGAGAAAAAAAGTCAGAATTCTCAGATAAAAAGTCACAATTACTCTTTTTTTTTTCTTCATTATTTAGTGCCGGAAACGGGCTTCCATACAAAATGGCCCTGCTTGCAAGGTAGTACTTTTTCAAAGTTCAGGAACTTTCAGGGGTGGGACCTTGGATTGGTTCACACAGCATTTATTTTCAAGTGAAAAAAATTCCTGGAAATACGTTTCTGGGACAAATTGTTCCGGGTCATTTTCGGCTAAAGTAACCTTTAATACCGTTTAAAAAAATTTGGTATGGTTTTACATATTACTTTTTAAAAAAAGGAAAGGAAAAAGGTAGTATACAATGAAAAAGTAGTATACAGAAAATTCTAGATGAACACCACTATGCTTTTAACATTTGAGGAGAAAGTCTGAATGCCAGTTAACCAGCACATAGACCTCTCATTTAACCAGAATGTGCTGGAAAAAAGCCTTCATAAATAAAATGATATTTATAACCAATGCTGCTTTATAAAATACAGTGACAACCAACATGGATTGATCAATTTCCATATTTCCCAGTGTATCTAGAAGCCTCGGAGCTCACAGTAAAAGATATTCCACTCAGAGATAGAGAGCCATTATGCCTAAAACCCCCAGATAAAAATCAATCAAATGCTTTCCATTCCAAAAGGACATTTCCTCTTTTTGAGATTCATCGTGCTCTCTCACATGCTCATCATTCTCTCTGTATTGCTCTCACTCCAAACATGCATTTAAACACACACCACGCACATTATAGTCCTGCACATGAAATATAACAAGTGACATCTGCTGTATTATCCACATGCATGAATGGATGCAATCATATCACATACACACAAACAGCTCAGGATAATGATTTCACTGTTGTGTTAAAATAAGAGCTGATGAAAGAGATTTACCTCCTTTAAGATCTGCAGATGCCCCCACGTACTGGAAATTGTCCATGTTAATGACATCTATGATGGGCGACACAACCCGAGTCTTATCCTGCAGAGAAGAATAAATGATGAGAAGCTGGGCTGACAGTACAATGACAGTTAGAGCACAAGCATATGAAAACAGATTTCATCCTTCAAAGATGTATCAACTGTTTAGAGACAATAGAATTAAAAATCGCTGAAAGTCCGGACACATGCTGATCATGGAATTAAGAAATGTGCACTGCTCTGCCATTACGAATCAAGGCGGATCCATCAGAAATACCTAGGAAAATCCCATTAATCTCGTGAGCTTCGCTGACACACCACTGGAGTATTTAAAGTCAAGTACCATGAGTTAACACTCCAGAAGAGACAGGCAATCGAATCTACGTGACAGGCATAGAGAATTTAACACTAAATATAAATGTATCGCTCCTCAGACATTGCTCCAATATTCAACATGACAATTCTGGGACACCCTGACTAATCAAATCATTCCAACAGTGGCTTCACCTCTGAATTAACAAATTCATTTGACACAGTGATGTAATGTTTCCACATGGCAATTTTTATATATATTTTTTCTAAAACATATTTTATGTAAATATGGTTTGTTGTATTAATGCAACCCATTATATACATGTATTTAATAAATTAAACATTTATATGTTTTTATCTTTAGTTGATTATGAAAGTCAAATTGTTTTGGTGAATGAAAATGCTTAGATTACTGTTAACTTGATATTCTACTGTATTTTACTTCTTACGTTAAATACTTTGAAACAACAAAATCAAAATCATTTGGTTAAAATGATAGTTACTGTGATAGAAAAAAACATTTGAGCAATTAAACACCAAATTAAGAAAATTAAATAATACCTAACTTTATCAAAACCATGCTTAACAGTAGTGATATTTTACATCTATACGTCTAGTGACGGGAAAAGAGAAATTCTGAAAGTAAAAAATAAGGGGTTTTTCCTCACTTAATTGAGTTTATTCAGTGAATGATACAAAAATGACAGCAATGCGTTTTCTAAATTATACCATGGCAAATTTTGCCTATAAATAAAATTGTTGTCAACTATTGGCTTCATTAAGACATGTTTAGCAATATATATAGAAAATGAATATAATCAAAACAGAAACATATTTTTGGCTTCATCGCTGAGACCTATGTACATTCACTGGAAATTCACAGCATGTGGTTTGTATTAAGACGAGTAATGATAAAAAATAATATACTGGAATAACTCAACCGGATGAGTTGATGCAACAAGTGAAATGAAAAAATTATAACATCAAAACCCATTAAAAACAGATGATTCAGTAGGAGTTCTGCTCTTGACAAGACGCATACATTTTCAATTATAATAATTATTTCGGTTCAGCATAAGTTCTGTGTAAAGGTACTTATCCAGAACAACATTTAATTCATGCTCTGCATAATCATCATCATGACATGCTCTGCTAAATTATGGGGTCACAAAACAAACTTGATTATGTGCTTATCTGGGTCATCTAATTGGAAATTAAAACACCTAACCATATAAATGGGGTTATGAAACTTATTACTACATTTATTCCTGTAATTTTTACTTCAAGTGTCTTGTTCTCCTACTCCCTGTAATTTATTATGAGTCAAACGTCTTGAGGTAATAGAGTAATTATGTTTGCCTAGGGATGGAACTGAAGCAAATATTTCTTTAGGGTCAGTCTGATCCTGAACCAGACCGGACCTGCACATTCACAGGGTGTTAACAATTGTATTCAACACCTGTGAATACACACACACAGAGATCTTATCGATACCCTAGACATGTTGTTCTAACATACTCTGTGTTGGATGGCACTATTTTCCCTGCATACTTTTCTTCATGGCTTGTTTGAGAATTGTTGGCAGTCAACAGCAGGATTGGACTCAAACAGGTATAATGATATGGCACTGCAAGCAAAGTTAGTGCTTCAAGACAGACAGCCAAAGAAAACACTAACTTCTCATCCACTATTCTCTTTTATCGTCTTGGCCTGACATTTGCGATTGCAGTATGCTTAGCGTATGCTGCTGTAATGAGCATGTTTGATTAATATAGCCTCCAAAAGCAATGGTTAATTTGCCAAAATCTGAGAATTGTAAAACCCAACATTTCTCTGCTTGTTTAAAAGAAATAAGACAAAAAAAAAAAAAAACATGGCTGACCTCAGCAACCCTTTCTAGAAGGGGCTCCAACCAGTGTTCATTACACTCGCAGTGGCTGTCAAGGAAGGTCAGTACATTGGCCGTGGCTGCATCCGCCCCTCTGACTCGGGATCGCATCAAGCCTGAAAATATACAACACACACACACACAGGGTTGAGACTCAAATCACTGATGCAATCTGAACTATTCAGAAGGTGCAGAAGGTTGTTATCCCTGTATCCTAAACTAATGATCTACAACCCAGTGTGCAGGAAACCACAATTATAGTCTGGTACCTTGTTAACAAGTTTGGTAAAAAGTAGTTTTGGAAAAGGTAACGATATGATGCTCATCTTGGCGAGGAATTATGTTTATTATTGGTGAGGTATTAGGTCAGTTACAGGATGGCTGAAGGGAATGTATACAGGTAGACAAAAATCATCTGTTGAACATAAGGAAAAAGGAGAAACCCTGACAATATCAGTATTGCATCATGAAACAACCAAACCAAACCAAAGTTGTCATCATACTTAAGTAATTTGGAACTATTTTGGACAAAGTAAAGAAAACACTTTATACCGAAATGAATAGGATTTTAAGTGAAATCTCATCTAGTAGCGTATGAGGACAACTAAGAGTCCATTAAAAAAAACACTAAGAAAAAAATAATAATTAACCAATTTGCTTCTTTATATCACAATAAAATCAATAGGATTCTGTACGAGTACATTTTTTATTCTTACACCTGCAAGCCATGTAACCTTATTTCACTATGAGCTTCACCAGAGACCGAAAGTTTAGTTCTTGGTTTCCTTACCATCCAGTAATTTGTGTATCAAAAGACGTTTGAAAGCAAATACAGAGAGCTTGTTTAGTTGGACTGGAATTGGATTTGAACAAAAGGTTTTGGAAGCAAATAAACAAACTGTAGTTTTGGCTACGGAAAAGCAGTTTTTGCTCGACAGATATATAAAACACCTTCCAAAAATACACTCCAGCTCAAAGCAGACCATTTGCCTTTCTCTCCTTTTATTTTCTCCATATTTGCACCTATGAAGCACGCCGTGCTTTTAATGACTTCATGCTGAGGCTGGTTACAATTAGTCGCAATAGTAAAACTTCAGCTAGTTTTAAAGGATGCCCAGATTTTAATGACTAAATAAGAGCTGATAGCAAAGGACCCACTCGAACTGACATATTAACTTGGGAATAGTTTTGATTAACAGTGTTCACTGTGATTCGGAGAGAAATCACTCACCCTCTCGGCGATCGTTCCGTAGGACTCGGACTTTCTCGATCTTCCCGAGTAAGGCACCATCTTCAGCTGAAAGTCCAGAGAAAACATTGTGTCAGCTCAAGTAATTAGGGCAACACATCTAGTCTATTTTATATGCTGTAGTTAATATACTCAGGAGAACTGTGGTGAGATGTGCCACCTCCTTAATCTAGAAAAAGTCTGCACAATTTTTTAAAAGTCACCATATATTTAGAAAGGGCACATCTTATTCAGCAGCATATAACCAAGAGATGCACTTCTTTTTGGCCTTGAGAAACTTTAAAGGCATGGAAGTGTGGGCCAAATTTCTTTGAAAAATCCAAGGGAGAGCTGGCAAAGAGAAAACCACCAGAAAATGATCAATGTTTAGCTACTCCATCTCAAAGGAAAATGAAAGGAGCAACATTTCTTATTTCCTTAAAACACTAATGGATTGCGTCCCTTTTTTGATTTAAATTTCCTTTGCTCTATCTTACAAATGCTTCTAATTTTAATTAATAGCAAACCCGCTGAAATATAATCAGGTTAATTCGTTTGTCCTTACATCTGCCTATAGAATATGATGACTATGAATAGATGCTGACCCCAATCTCTGCAACATTTTGTAAAAACAATAATAAATGAAAATCCTATGGACAGTTCAGAAAGTTTCCAAATAGAAAAGACCATACTTAAAAGCCAATATGAAAATTAGGATCACAATCCGAATCCACACATGTAAAAACACAGAAGAAATGCTAGGACTAATAAGACTTGTGTCTGTCAGGCTCCCTGCAGCAGAGCGTTATAAAGCAGGACAGAACTGCCTTCAGGAAAGGGTTCATAGAGAGTTCAGACATCTGAAGAGGTCAAACAAGGAGTTTGGCATCCAAAAACAAAACGTGTGATGGGACGGGGGGCTCAGGAGCACGGCTGGTACCATGATGACACACTTTAAACAAATCATACAAATCTCAGCTCCGCTGTTGCCATGTCCTGCTATATGGATCGCGTACGATTTATGGTGACAAAGGAAAAAGAGTGTGCAACGATAACCTAAAATATGAGGTAAAACACGGACCAAAAATCAGGATGAGCTGTAAAAAGATTTTATATGATTATGAGATGATTTATATAGTTCTGGGCCTTTTTATTTGACTGGGGGCTAAAGATGAGAGCACTTACAGTTGTCACTGAAGTCATCCACTAAGATGATCTCTTTGACCAGATGAAGAGGACTCTTCTTCAGCACACTAAAGACAGGGAAAGAGACTGGGCTGAATGGATGTGTGGACGTTCCCAAGTTGATGAAGCATTACATTTATGAAAAGTTACACTTAAGACTTTTACATTATAAAGTACATATTTTTTTTAAAAAATGCTGTTGAATTTTCTAACCAAAGAATCTTGAAAATAATGTGGCAGTTAGTTGTTAGTTTCTACAAAAATATTAAACAGCACAACTGTTTTTTACACTGATAAGTAATATTAAGAATGTTTCTAATTAGGGAATGCACTAATACCAATAACCAAACATTCTTTATATTTGAAAGCTAATAACCAATATATTGGCTGATAAAGCTAAATCAAAATTATCACACTTTTTTAAAAGCCTCACCATTAAAAGCATTAAAAATATATCGGCCAATTATTATTATTTTTAATCGGGCGATAACAATTAAAATGACATTTAAAAACATAAAAAAATTGACATATATCGCCGCTACTGATATTGTGGCAAATATATTGTGCATCCCTATTTCTAATATTTAACAATACTTATTTCCTACTCTATTTATCAAATAAAACCCATTATTGAGCATTAGACACCTTTTAAAAACCCCAAACATCCTACCAACCCCAAACATTTGAATCGTAGTGTACTTCTAATGTGTATGTGATAAAATATTCAACACTGTAGTGTAAATGTAGCCTAATAGACATAAGAGATATGAATTACAAATACCGACAAGAGAAATAACTTCTTATAGTTTTATATCCCATGTATATTATACATCTCAAGTTATTAGAAGTGCATGGAGATCTTAAAAAGAAATGTATGCACTTCTTATAACTTGTAATTCATTACTGAATGTCAACTTAATTTAAAAACATGATGTTTACTTGATTAAGAAATCCTTAAAGGCTAGGCTGCATGTCTTTTCTTTATATTTAAATGTAATAGTTTAAAGAAAAGAGTGTTTTGGCATGGTAAAAACCTACATCATAGTGCATTAAACATTATTACTTGACATTGATTATCCCACCTGACCACAGTGCGCAGCAGGGCTGAACGGGCCTCGTTGTGGAAAGTGATAACCACACTGGACGCGGGAAGATCTGTCCTCCACTGTTTGTGACGACAGCTGAAAGAGAGGAAAAGAACATATTAAGGTCAAGTTAGAAAATAAAACTCCTCTTCTGTTTACTTTCAATGCAAGGAATTTTTATACACTGCAAAAAAAGTCAGAGTCACGTTAGTGCAACTCAAAATATAAAAAATAAATGGTGGCATTTGTATTGAAGGAAAGCACTACACAGTGAAACCCCATTGTCACAACGCTACACCTGAATGAAGTCTCGCGCCCTCAGAGGAGCTCAAAGCCACATTAATTTAATGCTTCTCTGAGGCTGAGATGGACAGGAGGTCATGCATGCTTAAACTCTCTGGACTTGCATCTCCAAACATTCACACACACACACACACACAATGAAGGTTTCAGCCACATACCCGCACATTTTATATCCCGGAGGTTTTAATTTGACAGCCACAGGGCTAATCCTTGGGTTTCCTAGCACCTCTCATTGAGGATAAGAGCGTACAAAGCTTCCTCTGCACTGATGCTATCGATTTTGTGGCCATTGGAGTCTTGGCAGGGGAATCGGGGTCAATTCCTCCTACACTACTGTTAAACAACAGGTCAGGATTGAGAGCCCACCATCAAAGACTCAAAACTGACTTCAGCAAAGGGAGGAGATTACTGTCATCCCTGACACTAATACGACACATCATATCGAATTCCATGACAGCCATAGAAATAACATTCATAAAGGTATGGTGGCCCTAAGGGTTCATCCATGTTTTTTCCCAACTTTAGCAATCTTTCCATCGAAAAGGTGTAGGCATTTCTACTATTTTACACTCTTGGACTTCTACGCAATACATGAACGGGCCAGCACACATTCTAGAGCGGTTTGCTGGAGGTCTCGAGAGAAATAACTGTGCAGTAGGCCATTAATAGAATGGAGGCTTTGACTAGAAGACAAGCACTTTTTAGAGCATATCCCATTGGCACGCTCCCCTCCGCTGGCCTCCAACCACCCAGCGTGGCACCAAATAAACTCTCAAATGCATCCAGTGTTAAAGCTTAAGTCAATAGCTAATAGAATAAACGTTCTGGTGGTTTCAGTGTGTTGAATCCATGCTACTATGTTTTAATTACATATATTGATTAGTTAATCCAAGTAATTGTAGTTAAAGATCAATATTTGCAGAGAAAAATAAAGATTTCAGTAAAATAAGGAAAATTAAAAAACATTAAAAACAACTGCATAGAACAGACAATATGGCATGGCAACTTATATTAGTTAGTTTTTAAAATATATTTATTTGTACTGTCATTATTGTATTTTCTGTTAGCAATTTATTCCATTCCTCATGAATACAAGTTTATTTCTTTTAAATGGCAGGCACCACAGTATCGATACGTTTTCAGATTGATAAGGCATATTTTTGAGCACCAAATCAGCATATTAGAAAGATTTCTGAAGGATCATGTGACACTGAAGACTGGAGTAATGATGCTGAATGTTCAGCTGTGTCACAGGAATAAATAAAATGTTTAAATATATTCATAATATTTCAAAAGATTGCCATTTTTTACTGTATGTATGCATGCAGCCTTAGTTAGTAAGAATGAGACTTCTTTCAAAAACATTAAAAAAAGAAAATCTTAATTGCTCCAAACTTTTTAAAAAAAAATCTAAATATATATGTAAAAGTCAAATTAAATAAATAGACACTTCCTGAGCATTTATGGCTAGTAACTACAAGGAAGATACTCTGTAATAATAATAATAAAAAAAATAAAAAAAATGGACCGAATGAGAAATAAAAAGATACAGACATGAGCAGAAAGGCATCATTCATTCATTGATTGGCAAGCGAGTCTATTTTTTTTCATTAGAGCAGCGGTGCGGTCTGAACACCGGACATGGGCTACGGCCTCAGCGAGACAACTATTCCCGCCAAAAACATTTCCAATAAGACACATGGCCTGCTGCCATCAGGGGTAACAAAACAGGAGTAAACAGAGAGCATGTGTTCCCCATTACCAGCTTAGGTAAGCGTTTAACAGAGGGATTTTAGTGAGCTTCTTTCCTTCAGTTCTGGGTACATTTAGTAAAAGTTAATTGTGCAAAAATACAGAGGAGAAATTCTGTTACTCCCCACTTTTGAGAGAAAAGACAAAAGGCTGGCATTCCAGCAAACAAACTATAACGCTCTGACCTTTAAAAAGGTCTTGTGGCTGTTTTAACCACAAGTTTTTTGTGTCTTCTGTGTTGAACGTGACTGCTGCATTGGGAATGCAGCTCACGCTCTGCAGGGATGGTGAAAGGGCAGCGATAAGAAGACTTACAACAAGGATAATGTCATCTGCAGCATCAGCAGCTCTCCAGGAGGGAAACTGACTGACACACAGTGACAAGACGTTTACATCAAACTGCACAGAGGTACATTGGTCAAGCCAAACACATTTACAGCATCAAACCTAGACACATCTTCCACTGCACATCAGAATAAAAGGACCCTTGCGCTTTAAAAGGGGACATCACAGCACAAACCCGGCCATCAAAACCAAAGAAGAGCAAAGCAAACACTCAAATATTAAAGCGTTCCTTTCTAAATATGTGTAGTAATGAATATGCTTCCACAAATTCAATTTTTAAATCTGCATGCAATGCCTGCAAGACTGCAAAAAGCATTAAAATGTCTAATATGACAGAAAGCTTAAATATACAGTCTTTTCTTCCTGGTTTCCATCTGGGCATTTTGCTAAATACATCTTGGTGGTCTATTCAGTCCTACAATAAGCCTCCAACAAGACTTTCTGGTGCTTAATACTAACGAAAAATATTAAATTGTGTTATTTGTTATTTTGTTAGTAAAGAAAACATTTAATAAAGTTCAATAGCTTCAGCCTTACAATGGATAACATTTCACATTAGCTGAAAGCAGCAGCTGTAGTATAGCTATCTGAGGTCATTTCACTCTGAATTTTTATTTAAGATAATACTTAAATTAAAATATTTTCTTCTTCCGACTTAGTCAGTTGAGGTCCAGGTCATGGAGCACACAGGGTGGTAATGTTCAGCATAGAGCGTTGGAGAGCAGTTAAGATGCATTCTCTTCTATCGTTCGATCGCTCTCTGTTCCAGTAAGACAACAAAAAACACACACAAACTAAAAATGCAACCAAATAAGCTATAATTGCAGAACTATTTGGTTCATCATGGTATATACATACCGTTATAACGGCAATGTATGTCAATACAAAACTTGAACTCTTGAGGTTCTGTCTTAAAGGAATTGCCCCTGCAGCTAATGTTGACATCATAATCCACCTCTCAGGAAGAGATGAGAAGGAGTGTTTAAGTAATCATACCAATCTGAACAGCTTGTTCTTGCTCAGTTCAGGTCACACGTGACGTTTTAAAACACGCATCCATTTACAAAGCAATTTGAACTCTGTCCAACCTAACTACACAGTCAACAACGTTTGTGAGCCGTGCCAGTAACATCCCCTGCCAAATGACTAAAACAAACATCCAGCTGACGTGAGATTACGATGCCCAAGAATAAACATGTCAACCATTACGTGCTCAACACAATTCACACTCCTCACATTCAGAGGCCAAATGTCTGAGACCACTTAGAATATCTGGGATTTCAAATCCCATTTCAATTTGGAAAAAGCTGTGATTCTTTCAAAAAAAACAAAGAAATGTCAAGTCTAAGCTGGGTTTTAGCTCATTAATCAAATGTGTGTGTTATTGATAATGTAGCTTTGTACAGACGGTCAAACGTTCTTTCTTCCATTGTACTTGAAATTTTCTTCAGAGAGTTCATGGAGAGCATTTTCATCAGGTTTTATAGAACTTGTAATGAACATCTGTAACTCAAATTTGTAATCACAACGCACCTTTATCTTTTATATACTGTGTTTCCCCCTTTCTAGTGTGATATTCTCTCTCTTGTTAATGCCACAACACTATCACGGGAGGAGGGCAGACAAAACATTTCATTGCAATTGTACAAATGTGGCAAATAAAACTTTGGACCTGCAGGGATCAGATCAATACGAAATACTGACACAAAGAGAAAAAATGGGACTGGGCAGCGCGAGCGAGCGAGAAACGCATCTTAATTACACAGCCTGTGTGGCAGTCATACAACAGTGGGTCAATGTTTGCTTATGTGGCTCGTGGAGACTTCAGTCGATGACTTCATGACTGCTCTGCCAGTTGCAGCGGTTGGCAGCACTGTGAGATATTCCCAAAAGCCAGGCAGGCACCGGCCAAAGCACACAGTAGTTTTTCTGCAAGAAAAGGCCAGAACTCTGACAGTTCAGAGGGATTTTGAAAATCAGGCAGGCTTAAAAAGGTCATGCTCAAGAGAGTGAAGAAAGAAGAGATGAACAGATGTCCTTGCTGCTTGATGGAACACCAACAAAACTCCCAAAAACTGCATGTTCTCATCATTCAGAGATCTGTTACAGGCTCGGGCTTATTGATGCAAATATCGGCTGCTGGGCTTAGTGAAGCACTATAAATTAACGTTTTGTTCCCAGACAGCAGAATATTCAATTCCGTCCAAACTATCTGTTCAAATGCGTTCATGTAAACTAAAACACATCTTGACACATTGTATAGGGGTGCGTAATATATCTGTGCCAGATTTTGACCATGTAATTGTATTGTACGATATTGGCTATTTTACATGCTCATTTCATTTATTTTTACATTCAGATTATAAAATAAATAATAAAATGTAATCTTTGAATCTCAAGGTAAAATATAGTATTTTATTAAAATGCTGTGCCTAAATACACTTCTAGAAATTAAAATGATTAATTTTAGTTCGTATTAGTTTTTCTCTAATTAATTTATTTACGAACCAGTACATTGGGATAGTACAAATAGTGAATAAAAACAGAATGCATATCAAACATATATCAAATGTTTAAACTGAGAAATTTGATTTAAACTTTATGGCATCAACACATCTAAAAAAAAGTTGGGACAAGGCCATGTTTACTACTGTGTGGCATCCCCTCTTCTTTTTATAACAGTCTGCAAATGTCTGGGTTCTGAGGAGATTTTAGGATTTAGAATTTTAAATGGTAAATGGACTGCATTTATATAGCGCTTTTAACAGACCCTATGGCCAAAGCGTTTTACATTTTTGCCTCACATTCACCCATTCATACACTGACGGCGATGTCAGCCATGTAAGGCACCATCCAGCTCGTCAGGAGCAGCTGGGGTTAGGTGTCTTGCTCAAGGACACTTCGACACTTGGTCAGGTGGAACCGGGGATCGAACCACCAACCTTTCGGTTTGTAGACAATCTACATGAACCACTGCCACCCCTAAATTTAGGAATAGGAATGTTGTCCATTCTTGTCTAATAAAAGCTTCTTGTTGCTCAACTGCCTTAGGTCTTCTTTGTCGCATCTTCCTCTTTATGATGCGCCAAATGTTTTCTATAGGTGAAAGATCTGGACTGCAGTCTGGCCATTTCAGTACCCAGAACCTCCTTCTACGCAGCCATGATGATGTAATTGATGCAGTATGTGGTCTGGCATTGGCATGTTGGAAAATGCAAGGTCTTCCCTAAAAGAGATGACACCTAGAAGGGAGCAACCCCTTACCAGCAGAGATGCAGGCTTCTGAACTGAGCGCTGATAACAACTTGGGTTCTCCTTGTCCTCTTTAGTCCGGATGACATGCCGTTTGATTTAAAATTATGAGATTTGTAAATTGATGCATTCCTTTTTTATTAACAATTTTTACAGTGTCCAAACTTTTTTAGTTTTTTTGTAAACTTTTACTTTATTTGTAGACAACATAGTATAGACCTGTAATAAATCAGCACATTATTGCATATTTTTCATTTATTTATCTGTACTGTAAATGAATAATTAGTTTTATTCCTATTACACCTTTATAAAAGCTCTTATATAACAATACCACATTTTCATAGCAATTAACATGATATTAGCAGTGTATGATTAAGTAGACAATCTCAAAATGAGTATTCATTTACCATGTCATAAATTGAATTGATGTGGTGTCTAAATGCTCTTGTGGTATTTAAATAATTGTTTTTAGTTTTCTTTTTTTCTTTTCTTTTTTTTTTCTTTCTTTTTTTCCATAAAACGTAACGTTAATAAATCATACATTTATCAGCCATATCTGTGCATTAGGTTAGACACTGGGGGGAAAAACTGAGATATGCCACAGCTGTCAAAGATGTTTGTATTACGCATGTTCATAAAATAATAATAATCTAAAAACAGCAATGGGTGTCCTGTGTAAAGGGTGAAGAGTTTCACATTTCCTCAAATCATAATCCGGTGGTAAAAGGGCACTGGAATTCCTGGAATTATAGGCTGCATTTTTAAATAGTAACAAACATCCAATTCTTAAACTGTACGTTCACGTCGCCAGGTGGGAAATGGGACGCCTTGAGGTCAGGAACTTGAAGTGTCCAAGCGACTCGCAGTACCGTGTAAACAACACAGTCACGCCAACAATGAACATTCCTTCCTGTAACCACAAATCACCACAAGATAGTGATGGTGCTTTTATTGGTTAAAATGTTACAGGGGACTATTTTTAAAAATGTTGTTTTAATCAAGGGCCAAGCTCATTCCTGTGTGATGGGAGGGCAATTTCCTAAGAGCGCAGCATCTCCTAAGCAGCCTGTTTATGTAGAGCGGACAACCGACAACAGGGCTGCCCTCCTCTTGACAAGTCTTCCTGCATGTCAGCAGTAAATCAGCAAGCCCTGGGAGCCCTGCACTGCACGCTTTCAGTGGAAACAATGGTTGATGACCACACTCGCTGGCCAACCTAAACCGCCTGCACCTCCACCCCTCACACTGGGCTTTTCAAGAACCTGTGTCAGTCCACATGACAGGACCACAGACAGCGGCGATGGCAATGAATGTTTGAGTGTGCTCGACTCTTACCCACTTCGCATTCAGTGTTTCTCCACAAACGCTTTAATAGACCAATGAATGCCATGTCCACATCTATTACATAACTAAAACAAATTAATACACAATATTTAACTGAAGTATGACAACAAAAACTCCACAGCAAGCTCCCAGCAACAAAAATTAATTCATATTATAAAGCAAAGTTGTTCAAATCAATTTAAGACACAAATAAAAACTAATACCATACGTCCACAGAAAACATACCTATACCATCTGAAAACAAATCATGTATATTTTATAATTTTCATTAATTAAACTGTCTGAGTGAGTGAGTGAATATTTCCAAATTGGTTACCACTTTCAAAAAATAAGTCTAAGAGATCAAATATGCAACATTTTACAATGTTAAGACTATAATTAAATAAAGTCAATCATATAAGGCCAGAGGTGGACAAAGTACACAACTCTATTACTAACAGTACTAATGGTCAAATATTACTCTGTTACAAGTGAAAGTTCTATAAACAGATTTTTATTTAAGTAAAAGTACAGAAATATTTGGTTTCAAAAGTATCAAAAGTAAATTTCCTTATGGAAATGCATTATTTTATTATGGATGCATTGTATAAATGCACATTATGCCATCATGGTGGTTTAAGGCAGTCAGTAACTCTCCATCTGACATGCTAGAATATGAATACTTTAAACTCATTTCAATACTTAATACTTAATAAAAGTTACAAAACTCTTTACAAAGCTGCTGTCACTTCGAGGCAGAACGCATAGACCCTATACTCTGATGCACATCTAATATTCTCTCACCGGTTTACTCTTCTCCTTCTCCCAGACATTTACATTTTATTTTACAAGTGTATGCCAACTAAATTAAACTTATTTATGGCCATGGCCACATACTGTGCCAAGGAACCGTCTTCATTGCTTTAAACTAATCAGTGTTAAAAACAATTTGGGGAAACTTCACAACAACAAAAATTTTTTGTAAAGATGCAAAATATCATCCAGTGCCTTTAAAAGCTGCTACAGAATTTAATTTTGACCTTGATAGAAATGTAGTTGAGTAAAAGTATGATATTTGTCTTTCAAATTGAAGTTAAAGTAATGTTTCCAGAAAAAAGAATACTCCAGTAAAGTACATATACTCAAAAAGTGTACTTAGGTACAGTACTTAAGTAAATTTACTTAGTTACTTTCCACTTCTCCATTAAGCCAAATTACAATTGCTGTTGTGGCAGCAAGAGTTTATTATTTAAGGACCAAATTTAAGACAATTTAGACTTTTGTTATACCATTTAAGATTTTCATGACCTTGAATTGGATTAAACTGATTTTAAATGAAGACTTAAGGACCCCCTGGGATCCAGCAAACATCATCCTTGAAATATCCAGAGCAATCTGTTTCTGCCTAACATCCCATAGTTAAAAAAAGAGCACTAATTCATCATACCGTTCACAACAGCTAATTCACAGGCAACAGTTGGCTGTGGGACCAATTTACATTCATTTAAGCACTACCAACTCCCAATAGTTTTTACATCAGCCCTCCGAGATAAGGGAAACACGTTTCCTGTGAAGATTCTCAAAGTGGTTGAGTGAAGATATAGGCTTTCTGAATCACAACCAAAGGCAGTTACATCTGGTCATTATAACACAGCAGTAACATGAGTGTTTGATGGACGCAATCGATAAGGTCTCAGCTAAATGCAGCCCTAATGATGTTACGTCCAGGGGCCCAGATAACATTTCTAAGGATCCTGAAGCTTTTTAAACTCGAGACTTAGGCCATGTTCAAACTGCAATAGAATTTTGTGTGCACACAAATTACTAACGTCCACTTAATATTTATTATTGAACGCACTGACACTATTAGATGAGAACAGAAACCGTGTTGGACGCTTAGTAAATTATTTGAACTCATTCAGAATCAGAAAGAGCTTTATTCATAGTTTTCAGTCACATAACTGTCGCGGAGGCCTGGATCACAGACAATAAAAATAAAGCGATTAAAAATAAATATCTAAAACATACATCGTAACTTATGAACTTTAAGGTTATTAAACCAAAATGAATCAACATTGAACTGATCTCAAATGAACATTGAGAGTTTACTAGTCTTTTTTAGAGCTGTTTTACAGCATAATTGTTGCATTATTGAATCGTTATTTTCCTGTTCATCACTCTAAAGCTTCTTTGAAACTATCTGTATAGTTTCTGTACATTTAGACCCAGGAATGCAAATTTTTGCAGGCGACCATGACAAAACATTTTTTCCGCCTTCATAATCACACCTCTATGGATCAAGTGCTAGCCCGAGCTCACTGCCCGAGCTCAAATGTTGTGGGCGGGGCTGAGTTCGGCTGGCATCCAGGCTAAGTCTTGTACTGCATGCAAAGGCCCTCTTCATATGTTTAATAATTAATAATAATAATAAAAATAATGCATAATAATAATAATAATAAAGACTGAAATTATTATTATTATTATTTTTAAACTTCAGAACGGTTAAGTTGTTGAACACTGAAAGGGATTTTTAGGTTAAACAAAAGTAGCCAAAAAGCACCAAAAAGTAGTCGAAGTTAGCAAAAAAAAGTTTGTTCGAAAAATTGGAATGCAGAGGAAGTTCTGATTTCAGCCGTATAAAATGTATAAAACCATTATTTCAAAACACTAAAATAAATCCTAAAACGTAAAGTGACACTACACCTGTTCAAAACCCCAATGTATAGCTTTGCAACACCTTATTTGATGCATGGAAAGTGGCGTTTTATCAGAGGAAAAAATGTGTGCCCAGAAATTCTCATTTGTGTCATCAGCAAATCTGACATTCCTTCAGAAAACAATTTTCACCTTTGAGAGCCTTCAGCTTAAACACAAGTGTGACTTGCAGATTAGAATCATAACACTCAAGAACATTTACTGCACCAAAAAGGACAGTGTCATTCTCCATTTTAACTACTCATTTACTTTCCACTTACATTCACCGCTCTACTCATAGACACCCTAATGATTTAGTACAGTTGACCCTGCCATGACATCTCTGACAGCCACTGAAGCCCTGAAGACAATCTGGACCTCAAGGACACTATGACCGACACAGAGATGAAGACAAAGTTTTAAAAGACTCACTGATTCACTGGGGAAGTGCTTTTCATGCATTTCTCTATCATTGTGCTGTGTAAGCATCTCTCCATCAAATGACAGGCCTCTCTATGAGAATCAGAAATTAATTTAGCACATTAATTTTGACTGACTTTACCACAAAGAAGCACTGCCAACGTTCTTCACATTCACTATGCGTTGTAAAGCTCACTACATAATAAATCGGATATATTAAGCAATGGAGGAACCATACATGTGGGGCAAATACTCGGTGTAATAGGAACAGTTCATTATTAGTGGATGCTCTAAAGAACCAAATGATTAACAAGGAAATGGTTTAAGTGTGATTTTATGGTAAGTAGTCTGTGTAATGTTCAGTAATGTGAGTTATTTCACTTTAAATAATTCAGAATATATAAGAATAAGAAATCTTTATTTAGCAGCAAATCAGCATATTAGAATGATTTCTGGACGTTCATGTGACACTGAAGACTGGAGTAAAAATTCAGTTGCCATATTTTAAAATATATTTAAGTATAAATACACACATTATATCATATTATATTATAATTAAAAGGTTACTTTTTTATTAATTATACTGTATTGATTGTGTAATTGTATTTTTGATCAAATAGATGCAGCCTTGGTGAGCTTTAAAGACTTAATTTTTTTTATTTACCAACCCCCAAACTTTTGCCCAACAAAAACAACAAATAAAAAGTGAATGGTGTTGGCTTGAAGTTGTCTGGCTATCACCAGACCAAGCTCAATTTAAGATTGAACATTGGTCTGGGGAGTTTGCTCAGGATTTTCAACTGCACAAGAGCCGTGATCAACTGGCATTATTCAAATGACTCTGTACGCAATTGGATAGTCCTTCAACCAATCATACCAAAAGAGGTGTGATCAACGGGCATCGACCCATCGCTTCTCTATCGGACATTGTGTTAAACCCGCCAATAGCGCGCCAGGTGGATAAGCCAGTCTGTGATTGGTTCCTGCAAAAGTGTAACAGAAGCAGTAGAAATTAATGTACAGGTTTCCAGTGGAGTTGCCGGGCAAAATCAAATCGTCTGCAGATCAGACTGGGTTTTGGGTTTGTAGTGTAAAGCAGCATACACAGCAATCTTAAATTATATTCAGCCTGTCCTGTCCTCCTTATAATGTTCACATTATAGGAGAATCACTTTTAAACATAAATGATCACCAACAAATCTCCCCCCGAATCTCTCATGTTGCTCAAAAACACATTAGTACTTCATTTCAACATTTACTCTGTCCAACAAGACCCATGCAATGTATGCTAGGAACTGAAACGAATGAAAATGATTAATGTTGTCCTAATGCAAACAAATGAATAAACTTCTATTTTACCCATTCACACCATGCTGCAGACTTGCACACCATGAAATTAATTAGGGGAAAAAATAAATTGTGTTGAGCATTAGCTCATTTCAATTAAGTGAACTGTAGTGATGGGTCATTCATGACCGAATCCTTTATATGACTCGGGAATAAGGAGTTGTCTCAGAGACGTTATTTTTGTTTTGATCGTGCATGTGCAACATGTTTTAATTCCCACATAGGCTTTGTACAGGAAACCTCCTGCGTCTCCTGGTCCAAGCCTTTTATTCTATTGTCACGTGACAGTTTTTCTGTATTCCATAGATAAATTAGTTATTTCTCAACGCTCCTTAAAAATAAGCAGGTAGTTAAGATGTATTTTTTCTCTTGCAATTACGTAGTGTTTCTGGTCACAAATTGTTGATTTTTTTTCTTTCTTACAATTTATAAATCGTTTCTATGACACTGAATGTGGTAATAGAGTTGGTTAATGCCTTAACTTTATATGAATAAAAACATAAATCATAAAATACAAAATGTATGGGGAAATCCCATATTATTGACTTAAGAAATTTTGGATCAGCGTTTTTCCCCCTCTAAGGATACATCTCTGTCTTGTATGATTTATTAATGTTATTACGGAATGAAAAATAGCTCAATATAGAAATGTTACAGCTTACAAATCAGCAGTTTTATATTTAGGATTCAAGCATAATAAGTCACTCACTTTTGGTGGGTTATTTTTTCTTTTATATATAAAAAAATAATTATATATATATATATATATATATATATATATATATATATATATATATATATATATATATATATATATATATATATATATATATATATATATATATATATATATATATATATATATATATATATATATATATATATATATATATATATATATATATATATATATATATATATATATATATATATATATATATATATATATAAATAAAAAATACATACATGCATACATATCACCCTTAAAAAGTTTAGTATTAAACTAAAATATTAATATACCTTCCATTTGCAGACATTTAATAGAAATTGTCTGTGTAGGTCACACATTTTCAACATAGCAATGATGCACTAGACATTATAAACACAGCACACACTCTTTTGTATGAATTGTGCACAATTTCCTTTATCTGGCGACATCTTGGCAGACACGCATAAGTGAGTTCCAGGGAGGAGATGAGCAGATCCTTTAGTGAAGCTTTTCAACATGTACAATGTTAAATTGTCCGTATCCTGTTTTAAACGCAGCTTCTCTTGACCCATCTGATTGTGTGGCCTTGAGTTTGTCTGAAGCAACTGTGCTTTATGAATATATTAAACTATGGTCTTGCACAGAATAATTTCTAAATATAACACAAAATATAATACTACATTAGTAATAATAGGTGCATGTGTTCAACTTGAAGCACATGACGCTTATGTATGAACGTTCAAGTCAAACACAACTACAGACTGTAATATTGAGCCGTTAAGCAGTCAAGTGACAAAATGAAAGTCTCGGACCAAAAGACTTGGAAGGTTAATAAATCGTTTGTTTCCGCTTCAGAATGCATAGCTTCAGCCTATGGGGATGTCACGTGACTAAAAAACGAACACTTGGACCAGAAGACTAATCATTTTGGTTTCTGCTACAGATTGCAGGGCTTATGTGGCTGTCACAAAATAATGAATTTATAATTTTGGTTTCTCATAACTTGCTAGAGAGGTTTTGGGGGAATGTGGCTATTAACCGAAATTAACGAAATAGCTAGGGAAAAAAAAAGGTTTGTTAAATGAATACGCCAACTTTTTGGGACTTTGGCTTATTAAGCGTATCCCTCAGAGTTAGATAAGACCATATATATCAATCATTCTAATCTCCGTGCATCCCATAACTCAGTCTGACACACACTCCCGCTAGCCTAGCTTAGCACAAAGACTGGAGCTATATGGCTTCAGCTAGCCTACTGCTCAATAAGTGACAAAATAACGCCAACATTTTCCTATTTACATGTTGCAATGTGTATAGTCACAGTGTGTACAAATAACAAGGTTACATGAGACACAGTTATCTTATAAACATATACATACTGTGGACTATATTCTCAGAAGGCGCAGCACTGCTCCACTTCTGCGGAGTGATTTGCTTGCAGCACCTGAGTAGCCCCGCGGTGAGAAGCAGAGAGTTCGCTCAGAGTTGGAGTAATTGCTAGATAGTTTACAATCATGGGTGTTCGCTGTATTGTGAAGGCCCACGACAATAAACAGGGGAGACCAGGTAATACAATGATATTCCATAGAATTCCAACCCAAAACGCTGACCTGATGAATCAATGGCTACCTGCTCTGGATATAGACCAAAACACTTGTAGCCATCATCAAGTGCCATCGGGTTTGCTCTGAACATTTCACAGAGGACGACTATTTCGGAAAAAAACATGAAACGTGTGCTGAAGGATACGGTCATCCCATCGATAATATAGACGGGACAAAGCAGATCACCCACGGCTGCGGTAAGTGTTCCGTTATGTTTTTTAGATGCGTAAGTTAGCCTACTGTAACAGAGCCGTTAGCTAGATCTAATAACGTTTATGACACTGTACATGAATAGGGTGGTCACTACTGTATTGAACTTTTCCTGTGCTCCATGTATCCCCAGTAATGTTAGTATTATAATGTTAGTATTGTGTTGTCATGAACGCGCTCTGTCACAGTAACAAATGAGCGGTGCTAGAGGTAATTGGAGGGGGGATTGGCTGTTTTAACTCAGGCAGTTCAATTTTTGTCTGTGGGTTCATTGTCCAAAAAAAAACATTTTTTTAAATGAATATATTATTATATTTTTTTTTAAAATGGAGCAGTGCTGCGCCTTCTGAGAATATAGTCCATAGTATGTTTATAAGATGGCTGTGTCTCATGTAACCTTGTTATTTGTACACACTGTGACTATACACATTGCAACATGTAAATAGGAAAATTTTGGCGTTATTTTGTCACTTATTGAGCAGTAGGCTAGCTGAAGCCATATAGCTCCAGTCTTTGTGTTAAGCTAGGCTAGCGAGAGTGTGTGTCAGACTGAGTTATGGGATGCACGGAGATGAGAATGATATATATGGACTTATCTAACTCTGGGGGATACACTTAAGCCAAAGTCCCAAAAAGTTGGCGTGTTCCTTTAATTTTGCTGAACGAGATTCAAAGATCCGAACTTCCCATCACTAGAAAACTGAACAAGAAGCAACACTACTTGAGTCTAAATCTGTTAAGATTGTTTGCTTTAAAACTACAGTTTTTCCACATACAGATGACAAGATTGCCAAATGATTCCCGTTCACAGAAGATCCGTGGAAATGATTAAAAATGCTGTATTATGCTACCAGGCCAGTAGTTGGCAATGCCACTTTGTAAAGAAAAACTATGCGCCTATAGGCAGAACATGCATGTGCGTGACATCACATTTTCACAAATTCACACTTTTGTAGTTTACATGGAGACAATAATTGCATCGTTTTCAAAAACTTTTTACTTTGAAAACCTTTTTTAAAAAAAGTTTGCATTTCCAGGTGCCCAAAACGCTGTTGCTGTGTAAATGAACAGCCAACATTTTTTTTTAGCTGAAAATGGTGTAGTGTAAACAGCTCCTAATTTTGATCAAATTAAAATTTCCAATAAAATTATACATTTTAGCAGATTTGAACTCATTTCTTGAGTTGAGCTAAAGCGTTGACTGGGACTTACTGGTCATGTCTGGTGTCAGGGACACTGCGGTCCATTCTGAGTTTGTCACTCTCAACCTGGTTGAACTTGTTGCGGGCGTAGGGATCCTGCCCTGGCCTCACCACAGTTGCTCCCACGTACAGGTCCTGGTCAAAGTCCTGCCACCTAACCTTCCCTGAAAAACGTGGCAAACAGATGATTAAACACTGGATGTCAGAGGATCTTTATAACAACAACAACAACAGCAAATGGTTATTTTTACCCAGTATGCACATAAACCAAATACTGTGGATTGACAACTTTAACATACTGGTAGGCTACTTTACATTCTGAACAACTCTGGAGCTATCAATTTGTCAGTAAGGACATGTCCGAAGACACCCCTATCACTCAAGACATCGTGCTTTTCATTTACCAAGGACAAATATCCAAACGATATTAAAAAAAGAAGAAAAGTGCAGTTGAGCAGTTTTGAATGAAATGCTCGTGTTTCTCAAAATCGTCTCTTAACCAAGACAAAAGCCCAGAATGCGCTGCTGCCCATTATTATATTATAAATCACAGTTGCCCAAAAGAACGTGAAAGGAGCTGGCTAGACATCTTTAGTTGATTACAACCCAGGTGAATCTGTCATAGAACACATTCACCAAATGATAATATATGAGGATATTTGCCAAATGGAACAATTCCATAATAGTCTGCTCTAAATGATTTCCCAACCACAAGCTCAGCTTTTCCTCTTGAAGAACAAAGTGTTATTTTTCCATTTTGATGTCAGTCATATCCCACAGTAACATGGCGGCAGTGGTCGCTAACAGACCGTTGTCATTGAGTTAAATGGCAGAGATGGCTGGGATGATACTTAGACCTAGAAACATGTGGCAGAATTCGATTATGTTATCTATCATTACAAAAGACTATAAGCAATTAATTTAGCAGGGCTCTGGCAGACGTCTTCTGCATTATAATTAGGCCGACCTGTTTGAGAATTACACGCCACTGATGCCAGCTCTCCAGCGGAGCGCTAACATCAATTCAGAGGCCAAGACCACTACCATGGGAATTGTTAATGAACAAGGGACAATGCTTCAAATTAGGAGCAGGACCAAAAAGGAAAAGATAATGGTCTAAAAGCATTTACCACTTCATTATACACTACACCATAAACAATGTTTCTGTCATGTTCATTTCTAATACATCTTGTAGTATCATGTATGTGTAGTGTAGAACACTAAAATACAATACCACAAATAAAAAATAAAAACAGCCTAATAATGCAACTTATAAACCATCATCATTATTATTAAATGTATTAATAATTTAAAAAGGCTGTTTTTAATATATACAGCAAGGAATATGTACAAAACTACAATAACTTTTTTTTTTTTTTTTTTTAACTAAAAGAGCCACAAAAAATGGGCTAACAAGCAACTAATTCGACTTAAAGTGTTTGAAAAAAATTGTTACAGGAAGAAGTAAGGGTACATTATGCAGACTTGAGTACAACTAAAAAGGGCCACACAGTTTGAAGGAAAAAAAAAACTAAACAATAAAACAATATACCCTTATCTTTTTGACTACATGTCGCATTGTTCTGAAACCGTTCTGAAGGTGATATCACGCACTCTGAAGTGCAAAAACCAGTGATCATGTCAACCCTATGAAACCCATAAACATCCCAAAATGGTACTGAAGGGGACTGGTGCTCATGCCTGCCGAGTGCCGACCAGTTGTGTTCAACATGAAGAGACGGCATAAAAATGTAATTCAAGCAGATAAGGAATTAAACCATTTGGAAAAATAAAAACCATCTGCAAAAAATACTTGCACATTTACAATTACATAGCACACATTTTTATTTATTTATTATTTTTCTAAATAAAAATGCAGAGATGTCAATGGATCAATGTCACGCTTGATGCACAACAGTGATGTAATCGGGGACGCTCAGGTTATTTAAAGCGGAGATTAATTATCCTGAACTGCATTGCACCAACTGCAATGATCTACCAAAGGGTGTCAGTCACATTAAAAACAACCCTGTCACGCAATATAAATAAAGTTCACCGTCTGCAATGGCTGGGACAGAATAATTAGAAAAAGGTCATCTCAATAATTTAGGACTATAATTTAGGTCAAAAGTTGCCCACGGAAAACCAAAGTATCAAAATCTGGCATCTTCAATACAATGCATAACACAGCTGAAAGCTTGGTAAGAAACACCCAGAAAAAAAAAAAAACACAAACTCTCCTTGTGCGAGGTCGATAGCTCGTCCCACGGCAGAGGACTGCAGGGGCTGTCATCAAACTAATTAGATGCTCAAAGGAGAACAGAGCATCTCAGCTGCGACCTCCACACTTCACTTGACACTGCAAGATTCTAGACAAAGTGCTCTCCGACACACAGCGTGCACTTATAGACAGGGAGTAAGAGGAAGAATGTGATCACCACTTCCCAGGCTGAAATACTATATAGCAACATGATCTATACCTTAATCCTACCCAGAGTGAGCACACACTTCATGCTTTACTGCAAAATATTATACGTTTAATATTGCTAAAAATGATAGGAGGCACTTCTTTTAGACCTACGTGACCCAACTGGTGCACAAAACAAGTATTCTAAATAAATATTTATGATCATGATTTTGAGGGGGGGGAAAGAAAAAGAAAAACTTCTGAGAAACACTGACATAGATCTGTTGACTCATTCAATACTAGTCCAAAAGAACTCATTCAGTACTCAGAGTCCTTAAAACAGTAATATCCCTTTAATACTTATAATCTTAATTTAGTGCAAAACAGTTTGTGAGTTTTTTTGTCTATAAAGCAAAAAGGGACATGCTTAGCAGGATGACCAAGCCTTTTTCCATTCCAACAAATAAGACTGGCAACCCCCAATATCAAGTTGCAAAAAGTTAAAATGTGACTTAAGTAATATAAAAGCAGCTTATGGGGATCATTCCAGGTCCTCTAATGTCAAAATGGCTTTGTGTGATAAACACACTGAAATTTAAGTCATTGTTCATAAAAACCTTGCCTGCTGTATAGTCATGGGACACTGGACAGTCAGGGTCACCAAAGTCTAGGTGAAATTCATTAATGAATCATGATTCTCTTTAATGAATCAGTTGAACTGACTGACGAATCCATCTGAAAAGAACAAAGATTCAAAAGGAACTGTTTAGAATTCATCACAACCTGATGCATTCAGATTTTTTAGGTATTGTCTTAAAAATGGTTCTACGTAACACTACTTTATTCATTCAATTTGATCGTTCACTAATAGACAGAAATCTTTTGGCCTCAACTAGTTTAAAGTAATTCACATTTCTTACTATTTGTGACTCAAAAGGACTCAAACTGGAAAATGCATTTCATCTGAATCATAGACTAATCAGTCATTAAATTCTTAGTAAATCAGCTCAGATGACTCTCTGAATAGTGCAAAAATAATTCTGAAAGAATGATTTTAAAACCGCAAATTGTATGTAATGTTAATTATATAGCAAGTTGTTACATCCATGTTCTACAAAAGGAAGAAACATCAAACGGGAACAACATGAGGGTGAGCAGATGGCAATTTTTTGGTGCACTCTCTCTTTAAATCTGTTCTCTAAATCATTACAGATAAAATCAGGTACTCCTATGTGAATGTTAAGCTCTGTGGAAATCTTTTGGGTGACCTAAATTACAGGAGTAACAGGGAGACAAGAAACTAAACTGATGATTCCCAGAAACAGTGCCTGGGAGAACAACAACAGACAGGAAACATTGTATGGCATGCAACAACACATGAATGCAATCTGATGTTTATGACAAATTTAATAGAACAGCTCTCCGTGGACCTCAGTTCCAGAGCGATTGCATGCCACAGAAACTAACTAGCTAAATAAATAATGCATTCTCAACCCTACTACAATAATGCTCTTAAATGCAGGAAGTCTATAAAAAGCATATGATACCTTAATGTATTAAGTAGCCCAGTTCAGTTGGGTCGCAATGGAGTACATTTCCAAAAAAAAGGGAAAAAGAGTGAAGACACTGAGTTCTTGTCTTAAGGCCAGTTATACAACCACTCTCAGATTACTCTCATGCATTTTTAAGTACCCTCAAGTGAGATTTTCTACACCTACACCCACAAAAAACCTCAGGTTAAGTCCTGTTTATGGGAGAACAAAATCCTAATGCCCTGTTTTGTGCAAGCTGTTCATTAAAGTCCAACTTTGAGTGTTTCACTGAGAAGAAACGCTCTATTATTCATTTGGGACGGAAAACGAAAACTTGAATTATGAGCGGGCTAAGCCTGACATGAGCTGATTATACACATGGGTTGTCAGGTTGGCTCTTACCTGGAGGAAGAGTCTCTAGGCTGTGGGCTTTGTCATCTGCATTGCTGTGTGATTGAATTCTGTTTGAATTAATGCCACTCCAGTCATCCTGCCAAAGAGAAGAACAGATCATGGGTATAAAGTCATATTGCGGCAGGTTAAAACGGTAGATGAACAACAAAAATGTTAACTGGTTTTAATCAAGCGGTTATATTCATTGTAGTAAGTCACTGGTGCAGTAGAATACTGCCTTTAGTATTATAGGAAAACATTCACAGAACAGTAATAGTACCCTGGGTCTGACATTTTTCTTCATGCAGATTCCAAGAGGACAGAATAGCTTTTTGCCAAGTCCAAACCTAAAAACTCTAGATTACGTCACATCAATTTTATTCTCCACTGTATTAAGTCCAGTTTTAATAAAGTTAATTTTCTAGTTGCTGTAGTAACCACAGATCCCATGAGCAGGAGCTTGTGTTGTGTTGCATATCTCTCTCCTCCTGTTGAGTTTGATCATATCCACTTATTTTCAAGGGAATTATAGCAGCAGATAAATCAGCCGAGGTGTTGACAAAAAAAATCTCTCTAAACAATCATTTTAAAAACAATTGACAGCTATAATTCATAAGAACACATCCAAACAGATGACAATAATGGACAATAAATGCTTTCAAAGAATTAGTATACCAAACACAAACTAAAAAAATGTAATACCCGAGTGCTGCTGCAATGTTTAAGCCAAATGCATGAAAATAGCTGTGTTCGCCTAATATGGAAATTACGGTAATCTCCGGGACAAGCAGAAAAACCTGAGGGCTCTGTTTTGTGCAAACTGTTCATTAAAGCCCATTTTGACTGCTTTCTGACGGCATTTACTTGAGCCTGCGAGAGTTTTAGACTAGTGTGTAATCTGTAAATATCTGTTATTATCGTTCTCTGCCTTCACAATTTTATTTATTAGCCGCATGTTGCCAAAAGACCTTTGAACAAAGTCAGTCATGGAGGAATTGCAAACTGTTTTACACACACAAAGAAACATGTCAAGGACTTAAAAGTAATAAATAAAGTAATTCAACCATGACTGTCTTTGTATTAGTTTTTCATTATTTTATTTTTTTCTTCCAATTTGTAATGGTTAATCATAATTTCACATTCATCATTATTTATTATGAATATACTTATATTTTTCCACAAATAGGAATGACCATTAGCATATTTTATTGTTATGGCATCTAAATTGGCATCTAGAATCATGAAATTCCACTGGAACTGGTACCCACAAATAGACCATGAACGCAAGAAGAAAGCCAGAGCAGACATTATTCCCAAAAAACCAGGGCAAAACAAGGCCTAGAGCAGAAACAAAGCTGGTGAAGATCACAATCTACAGGAGCCTTGGCATCAAAAAACAGTCAACTTGATAACCACCTCCCTTGATAACAAATGTCGGAAAATATGGGTATTCTGTCAATCGTGTCAAGGCCAAGCCCATGAGTAACAAACAACCATGCAACAAAACACAAGAGCTAGTAATAATTCACACCCAACCCTCTGCCAAGGTTAGCAGTAAATAAATGTGCAGTCTGGACAGCCAGGGCAGATTCGGATAGCGGAGCCACTTCCAAAGCTCATTTGGACAAGCTTCTGGTCGACAAGCCTAGGAAAACATGACTCTAAGGATCAAAACCACAAATGTCCCACTGTAAAAAAAAAAAAAAAAAGTAAATCCCTCATGACCATTTTATACGGTTAGCTGTTGTAACTTCCTTTAGAGGGTTTGTGCCTCAAATGAACATATCAGCACTGAGCAGCTAAGAGCTCAAAAAAACAAAGGGAGATCAACTATTCAATGTTAAAATGGCGAGATCCACTGACATAGATCAATGATTTGATTTTAATATAAACCACCAAATAATGTTAGAATTGGAACTAGATTCCCAATGTTACAATAACTCAAATCATCATGATGCCTTTGTTGAATGTTCTAGCAAAGCCAGAGTTTTCACCTGACCAAGATTGTGATTCATGTTAGGGAATTCTGGCTCTTGGGTCAGCAGGGTGAGGGAGCAGGTGTGAGAACGCTGAGCACAGAGGAACGTCCAGCCAAGCTTCACGGAGCTTCCCCTCAGCAGCTGGTCTTCTATAGCCCATGACCTATTAGGTGCTATTGGCAATGATATGCCAGATAAGAAAGCTTAGTCTTCAAAGCACATTAAATTTGCAATCTATGCCCATTCATCATTTAATGTTGTAAGGGGTTCACAGTCTTTATACTTTGGTGTCTCAATAATACCCCTTTAATTTTGTCAGTTAAATATTCAAAATGGCACAGATCACACAATTTCGAAAGTAACTACTATAAAGACAGACAAACCACTATAAAAATGTGGTAACACTATTTTAAGGTTCAGTCATTACCAATTAACTAGTTGCTTATTAGCATGCATATTACTATGATATTTGCTGTGTATTAGTACTTATAAAGCACATATTAATGCCTTATTCTGCATGACTGTATTCTACATTCCTTAATCCTACCCAATACCTAAACTTAAACGCTACAACAACTACCTTACTAACTACTAATAAGCAGTAAATAAGGAGTTTGAGGCAAAAGTCGTAGTTAATGTGAATGTGTGTTCCCCATACTTAAGCGTAACCAAAAATGTTCCTTTTCATCTGTATCGAAGTATAAAAAAAAAAAAAAATTGCTTAAATTTGCAAAACGGCCCAAAAAACAAGCTCCTCAAGCTCTCTTTTTGGTCAATTCAATGGTTACCGTATTTGAACTCCAATCTGCTATGATAACAAGCTCATTGCTATTAAGTAAATTTGTGTAAAGGTAACATCAATCAATCATTAAAATGCAATTTAGGTAGAAAAGATGGAGACAATGGCATGTCGGTGAGTAACGTTTCGTGTCATTGTCAGCTGCCAGGAAGGGCGTACAAGATGCAGTTCACCTCAGCACAAAACAAAAAGGACTATTTTATCCCTTCATTACTGTGTGCAACAGGCTGGAACAAATGGGTTTCCATAGTGCTGTGTTACAACAGGAGCAGGCCGCAATCCATGGTTGGGTGTCAAAACAAATCAAAAACATTTTAACATCACAGCTCAATGCACAACGTCATGCGTTTGGACAAGCCCATATGTGAGGGTTAAATATGCAATGCGGTAAAAACCTCTTCTTAAAATAATCAAATTAAGTCAGCTCTGTGATGCCAAGACAGGAAGAGTGAAGCAGACATCAAAATGTAATATATTTAGCAAAGGAATCGGTGCATTACTGCAACCACTGACTATTGGGTGGGAAGCTGATTGACGGCACAGGTGTGGATATATTTAATGCACGCTAAATTCTAGCATATTGCTCCGAGCAAATCTTAAAGTGTCTAGATTCAGGTTTTTATTGCATGTTTGTAGAGAGACAAAAAATAATAAATTCAGTCATCATTTACTCCCCATCTTACTTCTGTGGAACAAAAAGGTACATTTTTGAAGAACATCCTGCTTTTTATTTAATAAGTCATGAAAACTTGGGATGTCCAGCTTCAAAAATGACAAAATTAGGAAATGCTGTTTGACGTCTGCTGTACAGTAGCTCTGCAGGGCAGAAGCAGTGATATAAACGAATAAGTCATTTTCAATGAATCATATTTAGCTCAGCTCAAATGAAATGTACATGTAAACTACAACAAAATGTTCACTCATTTGTCATGCAGTCACTGTTGTATGGCTTCAAAACATTTGTAATACAGCACAAGTCAAATTCTATGAAGCTTTTTTTGTCATTCTGGAGCTTGGCATGAGGTTGAGTAAATATTAATGAAGGAATTAAACATTTTGGGTGCACTAATGCTTTAAATTAGTTTATACTGGTGTATTTAAAAATGAAAGAAAGAACTAGAAGTGCTTTCATTTTATAAAGCAGGCTCTGTAATGGACAGATTGATGTAAATATTTGTAATGGTAATGCTGAAAAGACCGAAAACATTTGACTGCTTGAGCCATCCAACAGCTCCAGACCTAAACTGTTGTTTGTGGCAATGGGGTTTACTCTGTTTTTTTTTTTTCTGTCCAGCTGTGCCATTCCATCAAATGTGTCTGAGTGTGTGTGCCTTGCATTCAGACTACCAGTTACCACCTGACACGGCAACTCCTCATAGATGGAAAAACTCAAGGCGAGTTCACCTGCTGTCTAAAGAGAGCATTATTCAACCCGATCACACCCAGAAATCAGCAGTCATGCTGTGAACTGGGGAATGAAATGAGTCACAGTCTGGCCTCTGACTCCAAGCAGGTGACATGGAGCTTAATTAAAGATTCAGTTTGATCAGTGATGGGAATAGTTCAAAGATGGCGGAAGTTGCACGAGTTGACAGCGGAAAGTCATTTAAGAGAGCATTTTTTTTATCAACATAAAAGTTAATAAAGAAAGGCTGAAAAAGAGAGGAAGTGAAATTAAGTGTTTTGCAATGTGTCCACCATTTCAGAATCGCAAACTCTTACATTTGTAATAAGCAGTGTAGTATTTTAAAATCATTAGTCTGCTAAATTAACCAATATGAAAGCGGATTTAATAAGACATTTTATTTTCATGAAATGAAAGGATAATTAGATCAAATCTGTATTAAAAATAGACAATTAAATAAGTTTAAATTTTAAAGAAAAATTAATAAACAAAACTGAGTTAAATCTGAAAAGCTGCCATCTTCAATTATTTTGTTTAATATAAATCAAGCAATATAAAGGGCATAAAAATTGAATCTGGCGCACTTTTTCTAAATGCATTTAACTGGTATAAGTCTGCACCATTTCATCTAAAAAAATATTGCAAGTCGACACACTTCTCACAATCCTGTGCTGCGTTTCTCAAAAGCATTGTGAGCCAAGTTGATCTATACTTAAGATTCCAAACTCAGAGGCAGAGCGCTATGTTCAACAAATATATTTCCACATGTATTTTCTCCATAGATAGACTAGATTCAAAATTAAATCCCTCTTAACAATTAAAAAAAAAAAAAAAAGTGTGTGATGTAGCACTGACTGCTTAATGTATTTCATTAGGGAAAGAATTATTCATTCAAATGACATTATTAAGGGATCTTTATGCTATATTTAATACCCGGTATTTAAGAATCCTATGGTACCCCCCAAAAAATAATTAAATCAGCAGTGAACCAAACAGACATAATTTTATATTTAATTTAATTTAAGTCATTAAGCAAATGACACTAACCAGAGTTAAACATGACGTCCCTCATGCTCTTATATTAAGCATTTTTTTAAATAAAAATACAGTAGGCTAATATTGTGAAATATTCATTTTAAATAAATGTTCTCTCTCCTAATACATTTTAAAATGTAACTTATTCCTGTGATGAAAGCTACATTTTCAGCATCATTACTCCCGTCTTCAGTGTCACATGATCCTTCAGAAATCATTGTTACAGATTTGCTTTGTTAACATTTCTTATCAGTATTGAAAACTATTGAAAATATTTTTTGTGGAAAACATACTTTTGTCATGAAAAATTGTCAAGATTTTCATACTTTATCTTTGATAAAGAGAAAGTTCAAAAGGACAGGATTTAAAAAAAAAAAAGGAAATATTTTGTAACAAATATGTTTTTACTCTTCAAACAATCAAGTGCATCCTTCCTGAACAAAAATATTAACATCTTACTGATCCCCAAACTATTGAACGCTATATGTCAGGCCATCTTAGAGACCACACAAGCACCCTGACTCCAAACAAAGCTGGTACCTAAGGTGTGTTACCTTTGAAATACAAACAGAAACTACATCAATGACTCAGAGAATTAAGACTATTTATAAAGCACACGTCTCCTCATTTCTAACCATAATTCGATTAACCTTCAAAGATGACCAGGTGATGTCCCTGGCTTCAACATGACTTATTCTCCACTCAACAGTTTTCTTCAATATAGCGGTATTGCTGATAACCGTAGTACACATGATAAAATGACACGTAAATAATCCAGTGCAAGTAATAAGGCAATGTGAGGATTATGGAATGCTAAACTTAATGTTTCATTCAAACTTGACACCGAAGGGCATACTCATGCAGAAAGTCCACAAGTGAGATTCAGAGGAGTAATACAACTTATGACATTCCAAAAAAAACCTAATATGGACTAAGACTGCGTTTAACTCCACTTTTAGACATACACTAAACTTCCTTAAGCACTTCCCCCTTGGGGGAATCCCAGCTATTTTAAAGTGCATTCAATTTCGTCAAGTGGGCAAAGGAAGTTTATTTGAACAGACCATCAACCCCTCGATTTAGGGTGCAAGTCAGCTCAATATGCACACTTTAGATGGATCAATAGACCAAAATGACCCATAACTGCGACATCACAGCATTTTGCGCTTAATTTACCGCCACCCTACACAACTATTGGAAGTTTTTTTTTTTTTACATTTAACTGCATTACTACTTGTAACTACCTTAAAATACCTTGTGGGATTATTTTACACAGGTATAGTTTACAGTATTTTTGTTATTTTCATTTGTGTCATTTTTTAGATTTTCTCCAACATACATACACAGACAGTGATTCCAGTGATCAAGGGCTTAGGATGTTCTATTTAAACACATTTCAAGGGTACTGCCAGTAGTGGGCACTTGTGATATGCAAGCAATGATATATAACCGAATAAACTAGACAGAGGGAAGTTAGTGTTGGATATTTTGACTGATTAAGCATGAAGAGAACTAACACACCATTGCAACAGTATATGACTGATCTATGTTCTTCAAGCAATCTTGGGTATTTTCAATATATATATTGAAAATAATAAAAAATTGAAGGCAGCAGTGGCTCAGTGGTTCATGTAGATTGTCTACAAACCGGAAGGTTGGTGGTTCGATCCCCGGTTCCACCTGACCAAGTGTCGAGGTGTCCATGAGCAAGACACCTAACCCCAAACTGCTCCCGATGAGCTGGATGGTGCCTTACATGGCTGACATCGCCGTCGGTGTATGAATGAGAGAGTGAATGTGAGGCAATATGTAAAGCGCTTTGGATGGCCGTAGGGTCTGTTGAAAGCGCTATATAAATGCAGTCCATTTACAAATATATATATATATGTATATAAATATGGATATTTACAATGCAATGTCAATCAATGACAGTTTTGCTTCATGCCAAGACATACACTGCTGAAAAGCAGTCATGAAGGGCCATTAGACGGAGGTGGAGTAACTTTTCCTTTTCAGGTGATAAGGCTTGGGCTGCTTCAGCTGAGTATATAAGGTTTGTATCATATGTATGCTATATCTTTGGATTTGCATATTTTAGAATGAGTCATGAGTTCTTGTTTGCTAAAGCCAACCTCACTTGGAGGAAGGTCACCGGGAGGTCTAATGATTACATTGTGCTGGATTTACAACATTACCCTAGGTGTGGCAAAACGGACACTAAAACAAAGAGCCCCAGAAGGCAGTTAAACTCCTTCGGCTTACAATTTGACATACAATAATACATAATTGTTTAAGTTGCCTTATCTCTCATCTGTCAAGTACAGCTATGTGCTGAAATCTTAACCCAACAACACTGTAAAAAATAATTCAGGCCCCAATTGAACATTTTCTAGTGACTGATTACATCTACCTTTTTTAGTTGGCCAAATTGAATTTCTGAGAATTAAATTGCATCAATTCACAGAAATTCAATTTGGCCAATTGAAAAATTTAGATGTGATCAGTCACTAGAAAATGTTCAATCAGAGACATGATTTTACACTACTCACTGCTAGAAAAGAAAACATTTCTAAGATTTACTGTTATTAAAAATAAAGATATACGAATTTGTTATAAAAAACATTACAAATGCAATTCATACATGCAATAATGTTATACACCTGTTTATTAATGAATATTTTATTAAATGCATGTTCATTGTGATTATAATAAATTCATTAAAAAATATTTTTACCTTGAACAAAAAAAAAACACTTTGAAAATGATTAGATGTGATGTGAACTCAAACATAACATTTTCCGAGCTTGAATTACTTTATGTTAACGTTATATCACACAAATGTTTCTTGATTTTATAAAAGTTATAAAATGTACAAAAAGAAGTGTATAAAACAATATAATTAATATAATATAATTAATATAATATAATTAATATAATATAATATAATATAATATAATATAATATAATATAATATAATATATAATATAATATAATATAATATAATATAATATAATATAATAATATAATATAATATAATATAAGCCGACATGAATACAAAGAGTACATTTCTAAGAACTTGTACATGGTTTAAATTAGATTTCTTTATTACATAAATAATTATTCATCAATGAGCTATAATCCTTGTCTAGTCCCCTGTGGTCTTTAGCAATAAGGGTTGAGGAGGTTCACTTCACCCTGATCATATCCATTTCCTAAGGGGGTAGGGGTCTGTCCGCATGCTAATAAAAAACAAATACAGTCTGCTATGGTGTTGGTGTTTGGACAAGTCAACCATCATGACCCCACCTCTAATTAACAGGATCAGAAAGATACATCTCGCGTTAAACAGAGGTAAATGACCTTGCGTTCTTGCTGCTTGGTACACTGACGGAATGAGGAAAAACCATTAGCATGCTGCCCAGGGCTGGTATAACTAATGAAGAGCACCTGGCCAGAGCACAGAGGCTTTGAAGAGCCAAAACCTCTGTTCTCCCACCCACAGACAGCTCGCTAATCAAGCCCAGCATCACAGAATTACTGCAATTACCTGCCAAGAGATCAACCAAGGCACCCTGCGTGTGCTGACAGCCCATGGCCACAGCCTCATTCCCATCATCCCTCAGCAGGAGAGCCACTTAGAACCTGTGAGTCGATTTGACCAAGACCTGTCAGGCTAGTGTGGCTGAATGAACGTTCGTTCCTCCCACACACAGAGCCTCCAAGAACACAAGACCCCAATTATGTAGCTAAAACGCCAGTGCTGATGAAGATTTGCACAGAGCAATCCAGACAATTCTGTTTGCTTAAGATTCAGAGCCCTGCTAAGTTAAATGGAAGTGTTGAACTGGGAGAGTATCACAACTCACTGAAAAAGTCTTAAAGTCTTCACAGTGGAACAATTAAGTGTCCTTCCAGAACCTCGATCAACTCGAGTCAGAATCTGACGAGACTCCCAGCATTTTCAATGTGACACACATTACATGTTGGTGCAAGCCATTGAATAAAAGACACGGCCGCTAACGCTGGCTCAACAATAAGGATGATAAAGTGGTCAGGTCAAGAGTTACGAATTTCACTTCCCTGTTTTAACACAACAACACAAAAATTGTATGTATTATTGAACATCTCACACACACACACACACACACACACACACACACACACACACACACACACACACACACACACACACACACACACACACACACACACACACACACACACACACACACACACACACACACACACACACACACACACACACACACACACACACACACACACACACACACACACACACACACACACACACACACACACACACACACACACACAGTTTAATTAAAAAATATTGTTTATAATACATAAAGCGGCAAAGCAATTTGAATTTACAATAACGGGATCAATAATAACAAAAATAAATTCATATACAACCCATTTAAGTTACAGTTCTGTTGACTAGCAGGTTTTTTGCTTTGCTTTGTTTTATCACAGTTGTGCTATTAAACAAAGTTGTTAACATCAAGGTTCCTGAGGGGTTGGAAGGAAGGGGGGCACATCTCAGCAAGCGGCATACTGTAAATTGCTTTGGATGAAAAGAATCTGCTAAATGGCAACATACTGCTCGTTTATAGTGCTGGTTTAGGTTCTCTAAAGGGCATCTATGCAATACAAGCAAACATGAATGCAGCTAAAAAACCTAAAAAGTAATTGCATTGGCTATTATGAATGTCAGAACTAACTCTGTTGACCGTCACTGTTAAACCCTTTCGGTGTGTGCACAACTGCGTTACTAGCTCTAGTTTACTCGCAGGATAAATTGTTTTTGATTGAGTGTTTTCACATCATCAATGATGTGATGCAGAGTGTTTGCATCATCAATGACATTTTTTCTGTCCTCAAACTTGTTGGAGATTACTATTGCTGCACTGTAGCCTATCTGTTGTGGAAGTTCCAAATACGATAGAAAGCCAAACACTGATGTCTCTGGGTTCACAGCACCATTCAGTGGGGCACATAACTCTGTGAATTTCAGTGTTAAATAATAAATTTTACATTTGTGCATACACCCTTATAAAACTGCTCAACCGGAAGACGCGATTGAGGTGAATATCACACAGTCGTGCCAAGCGCGTAACCAACTTTGCGTCACCTGGTGCAAATTGTGCCGCTCAAGCCAATCAGTGAAGAGAAGACCAAACTGGGCACCTGTCTTCCCCAAGTTGTGTACGCCTCTGGATGGTGCTGTGAACCCAGACATTTCAGCGTTTGGCTTTCCTCTGTATTTGGGACTTCCACAACATATACAGTGATGTAAAAAACAACTTATTCCGTGAGTAAACTATAGCGAATAATGAAATGCGAATATTCACTTTGCTTTTGGTGCACACGCCATTACACCCTGAAGGCAAGACATTTTCAAATATTTCATGTCTAAGTGGCATACTTAGAATTAATGGCTTTTAACTATCGTCACATAAAATTCAATCAGTTTGCGAAAGTGGCCAAGTTTAGTGACACCCGATCAACTCCTAGAACGTGCTTATCGGCCAATACCATTCTGTATCCTATCAATCGGAGCATCCCTAATTATAAGGCTGTAAAAACAGCCATGCTTTAAAATACAGTGGTTTAATAAAATGTAGCCAACACAAACCAGATGCATGCATGCAAAGGCCTTTTCTGAACTAGTATTTACATAAACCAAAAACAGGAGCAATTAATCTCCAGGAAACCTAATAGGTCTACTTCAGACAGAAAAAAAGAGCCACAATCTACTAGATTGTTTTATGGACAAAATGACCACTTCCATAAAAGCACATCAAAGAAAGTGGGATGATAGAGAGATGTACACACACAAAAATGACATGTTGAAACGATACACACACAAAAATGACATGTTGAAACGATACACAAGAGAGGCATCATACCTAGCCGATTGTGGGTGAAGGTGTGGCACTAATTGAGTTATGGCCAAAATTATATTGTAGTCACTACTGAAGTAGTTCAGAATCATTAAAAAGTAATTGCTAGCTATATCCTCCATAAAACCCCTGCAGTCAGACACAATCACATGTTGCCATAATGGACTGCAACCAATAACTGAACTATTGCTGCCAGCGAACACTGAGAACTGAGCAAAAAGATCAAGATTTATGAGGGAGCAATTCTGAACAAAAGTACCATAACCAGGCTGTTGGAAACAAGATATTGTCGCTAAAGCAATGATAAAGTGGTGTGTCTCTTTACCAAAAAACAAACAAACATTTAGCTTACATTTTTAACGATACAAGTATGAAAGTACAAATTTACATAAAATCATATCAAATCCACTTAAGCCAATTTACAGAAATCTTGATTTTCACCACAAATTTTCCTTCAATACCTTCACAAGAAAAAACAAAAAAAAAACAGCAAATTGTAGTTTTTAATGTTTTTATTTTAGTACTGATAAGTTTTTTGTACTTTTTGCATTTCTTTTAAATTTTATGTAGCCAATATAACAGACTTACACTGCACGTTTCACTTAACTGCATTTTCCTTTTGGAAGCGATTCCACTCATATTTCAAGCAATTCAAAACCATCATGGTGAAAAAGTGTCTCAGTAGAAGGAAATAATCCATTCATTTATCAGCTTTAATATATCAGCCAAATAACAATAACATTGAAAATGAACATAGATCGGCCTATACTGTTATAGTGGCCAATATATCGTGCATCTCTAAAATAAATGAAGCCTTGGTAAGCATAAGAGACTTTCTAAAACAATAAAACAAAACATTATAAATATAATCAACCCTAAATTATTAAAATGGCAGTGTACAAACTAGCAAGTAAATTTCATCATACTGAATTTATATATAATGGTTGTTTCCGTTAAGGCTTTATGAAAACATTTCATAGCAATATAATTACTATGAATAATATATAAATATTTATCTTTTGGGTCCACTTTCCATTCACACTGATGTTTTTGGAAGGCTCCCTGAATATTAAATTACTACAATTCTGATAATGATGCTTATTGCTGTTGTACATAGTACAGCCATATAATAACTTCTTCACTTTTGCATTTTGATTTTACACACTTTCATATGGGCTGACAGCTACGGCCAAAAATATTTGCAAAAGAGTGAAATGAAACCAAAGCACAATACAGTCACAAAGCCTTTTTTTATCTGAAGTCTTCACATTCTAATAAATAACTTATTCAAATGTCAACTTGTGACTTAAAGGGTACAATGAATTGCAGTTATTGCAAATAATCACAAGTAAAATCAAACAATTGAGATTATAAGACCTACCAATGGCAATGTTATTACCTTTCTGTCTCTCTAAATACCCTGAGCTGAGCAAAACCTTAGAGATTATAGAAAGCCACGTCTAGTGTGCGAAAATCTAATGAAATCCAATCAGATATTTATTACAGCATTTATGTTTTAGGTGGTTCTTCTCAGGGCAAATCAAACAGCCATGACTCCTCGTGGTCTTCTGCAAGCAGAGGAACCTGTAACCATGGTTACCAAGGCCTGGACTAAAGACATGCTCCACGAAAGCATCTGCACAGCATTATTCCATCAGACTACCCACTGTTTCCAATTTCCCAATAAAAAGTCCGAGTGAGGTGTCGGAGTCTGCTGAATGTGGCAGGAGCATTAACGGCCAACCTCACTGTCACTCAAGCCTGCCCACTCATCTTTAACTGCCCGCTGAGGAAATACAAGACCAGGAGAACACGAGAGAAAGGGACATTAAGAAAGGACACACTGCCGGCCTACTGGATAATGTATAAGAATACACTGAATGCTTAAAATCTAAATTATAAAACAGATAGTTCTGCTCCTGGATGCAGATTGGTCAGATTAAAAGTGCTATTTAAGTCCTATTTATAGTGGTTAAAGTCTATCACAGGACAAGGATTCTGAAAAATCCAACACTTATGCTATTGTACAGGTTCCTAATTTTGTTTTGGAGGTCTCCTACAAAAGGTTTATGTACATCAAAGGTCAAAAAACACTTCCATTTTCTCATAATATATAGTGGGTACAGAAAGTATTCACACGCCCTTATTTTTTTCTCTGTTATATTGCAGCAGCCATTTGCTAAAATAATTTAAGTTTTTTTTTTCTCATTATGTACACACATCACCCCATATTGACAGAAAAACACAGAATTGTTGACATTTTTTGCTGATTTATTAAAAAAGGTAAAAAATAAAAATCACATGGTCCTAAGTATTCAGACCCTTTGCTCAATATTTAGTAGAAGCATAATTTTGCTCTAATACAGCCATGAGTCTTTTGGGGAAAGATGGAACCTGTCTTTCACAGCTGGATTTGAGGATCTCCTTGTAGATCCTCTCCAGTTCTGTCAGGTTGGATGGCAAATGTTGGTGGACAGCCATTTTCAGGTCATTCTTCAGAGATGCTCAATAGTGTTCAAGTCAGGGCTCTGGTGGGGCCATTCAAGAACAGTTACGGAGTTGTTGTGAAGCCACTCCTTCGTTATTTTAGCTGAGTGATTAGAGTCATTGTCTTGTTGGAAGCTGAACCTTCAGCCCAATCTGAAGTCTTGAGTGCTCTGAGAAGGTTTTCGTCCAGGATTTCCCTGTAATTGGCCACATTCATCTTTACCTCGATTGCAACCAGTCCTCCTGTCCCTGCAGCTGAAAAACACCCCCACAGCATGATGCTCCCACCACTATGCTTCACTGTTGGGACTGTATTGGACAAGTGATATATTTTGTATTATTCACACATACTGCTTAGAATTAAGGCCAAAAAGTTATATCGTGGTCTCATCAGACCAGAGAATCTTATTTCTCACCACCTTGAAGTCTTTAAAGTGTTTTTTTAAGCAGACTTTAATGTGTCTTGCACTGAGGAGAGGCTTCCATCAGGCCACTCTGCCATAAAGCCCCGACTGGTGGAGGGCTGCAGTGATGGTAGACTTTCTACAACTTTTGCCCATCTCCCGACTGCATCTCTGAAGTTCAGCCACAGTGATCTTTGGGTTCTTATTTACCTCTCTCACCAAGGCTCTTCTCCCCCGATAACTCAGTTTGGATGTGACGGCCAGCACTAAGAAGGGTTCTGGTCGTCTCAAACGTCTTCCATTTAAGGATTATGGAGGCCACTATGCTCTTAGGAACATTAAGTGCAGCAGATTTTTTTTTTTTGTAACCTTGACCAGATCTGTGCCTTGCCACAATTCTGTCTCTGAGCTCTTCAGGCAGTTCCTTTGACCTCATGATTCTCATTTGCTCTGAAATGCACTGTGAGCAGTAAGGTCATATATAGACAGGTGTGTGGCTTTCCTAATCAAGTCCAGTCAGTATAACCAAACACAACTGGACTCAAATAAAGCTGTGGAACCATCTCAAGGATGATCAGAAGAAATTGACAGCACCTGAGTTAAATATATGAGTGGCACAGCAAAGGGTCTGAATACTTAAGACCATGTGACATTTCAGTTGTTCCTTTTTAATAAATCTGCAAAAATACTGTTTCTCTACCAATGCTGGGTGTACTTAATGAGAGAAAAAAAAATGAACTGAAATTATTTTAGCAAATGGCTGCAATATAACAGAGTGAAACATTTTAGGGGGTCTGAATACTTTTTTTATTGAACATCACATTTTTCAAAGATTCTCATACGATTACTCTGAAGATTCAGTCGCTCTGAAGCCCAATTTTTACTTTTTTCATTTTCAATTTGTTATTTTTACATGTTGAGTGTACACAGCAGCTACGTCGTAGGCTGTGTGTACGACATACCCTGATGTGCACCTTGAAAACTGTAACAACACGTCAACTCTACGTGAACCGCCAGCACTGTGATTGGTCTGCCAGAACCACTCCCTTAGGGATACACATGCTCCCTCTGCAAGTGCAAATGCAACTGCATGTCAGACAAGGACGTAGAATCATAAATAGAAAACGATGTGTAGCCCATGCGGCCATAGAGCCACAGGACCAACGCAGAACTATAAATCAGCCTTAAAGTTATGAATAAGCTGCTGTGTTCCAAAACAATGAAAACAATTTGCATTTAGGTGACATAAGCATTCCAAACTTACAGTCTCTCACTTCCATTATGAATCACAGATTTTGATGCCATCATCGTAGCTCTCTAGAATCTAAATCCCACCCCTTACGCTGCTGAAGTTGCAGCTAAAAACAGTCAGTTGTTCACACATTTACTAATTTTTACATGGTGAAAGGCACAGCACACTATATATGCGATAGGAAACGATTGAGTGTAAAATCAGTTGAGGCGAATGAAGTCTGGATTCACGTTAGTTTCATGCATCTCGGCAGCGCGCACACACACACCAATGACTCTGGTCTAAAGTTAGACTACAGACACGAGAGCGCAGCGCGGATCATATGCACGAGTCGGTGCAGACAAACAAACATTTTACCCATTTGAATTTTGCATTTCAAGGCGATACGGAGGAGGAAACTGGCTTTACCAAACAGAAAGGCTCTAGTAGACAAACTGACACGGTATATTAAGAAAAAGCAAAGGGGAAGAGCTGCTAACAGCTGGATCCGTCTCAGGGGAAAATACGTCAACACATTGAATAATGCAACACGTTTCAAGGCACCTCAGTGCCTTTAAGCCTTTCCGAAAGCCTACTCTGCTCTGATTGGTCAAATGCCCCAGTCTGTTTTGATTGGTCTACCGCTTACAGCGCATGACAAAAACAAAATGCTCATTTCCATAATTCAAGTTCAGCTCCAGAGGCTTCCTAAAGCTCATCCTTTGCAAGCGTTTACAAAAGACTATTTGCTATTGAGGCAAGGGCGGGTCAAAGTAGACTTTCGCAGGCAGCCAATGAAGAACATTTTATCAGAAACGAGTAATTACAATCCCTTTAATTCTCAAAAAAGTCGGTTTTTGACCAAATGGCTTTAGTAAATGCGAATAACGGGAGAACTTTTGGTAGAATTTTTGCCAAATTCATTCTTTTTTTTTTGGGACACGAGAGAAATTCATATCGAATTTTACATTCACAAGAGCTACATTACACAATGCATTAAAGGTAATCTCTGTAAAAGCACAATTGGGGCACTTTGAAATATTTTTGTGTAAGTTTACCAAGTAAACAGACAGACAATAGTGTGAACCTGTGTGAACCAATTCATACAAGGTTACAATAAACAAACACTTTCTTTTTATCTTAATGACAGAAACATTTTAAAAATAAACATTCTGTTTAAGTGTCGCTGAGCTGTTCTCCTTTTGGTTGAAATGATAAGCCGTTAAAAGGGAGTTAATGTCAGGAGTTAAGCAAACAAGCTACAATAGCATTTTAACTTAGTTTATGCCAAGTTAACAATAGCTTTTGAAACTAGTGATCTTAGCATTTTAACTTAACATTCTTTACCACAACGCTTAAGTTCTAGTCTAAGGGTGCGTTCACACTTGTAGTTCGGTTAGTTTGGTTCGTTTGGTCCGGACCAAAAAACAAAAACAAAACATAATAGTCCTGATCCGCTTAGCGTTCACACGGGCATTTTTAACAGCGAACCTAAAGTTACCGAACCAAAGGCACAGGGAGACGGTCACAACCTGATTGGTCGGCTTATATGACGTAGGAGCTCGTTTACCGAACATTCAAAACAATGCTGTGTGCGGATTACACGCGCGGGCATTTTATGCGTGTACATATGGCATTATTTTTTACCAGAGAACTCATGAAGAGCTCATGAAATGTTCAAAACAACGCTGTGTGCTGGATTAAACGCGATCATTTTATGCGTGTACATGTGGCATTAGTTTTACCCGCTGAGAACTCATGAAGAGCTCATAAAATTTTCAAAACATTCAAAACAGCAGCAGGATTTCCTCCGTTGTGCAGAAAAGAGACGGCGCGCGCCGTTCGTCTGTACCTGCTAATAATGGGCAACACAGGAACTTTGATGAGAAGAGCCAGGTATGCTTTTTGTGTGTTTTTTCTAGCATTTTTGAAACATGCTCGTCTGACCAAATATTGATTAGGCACTTCCTCGTTGCTCCACGTTTGCCCTCTAACGTTAAAGTAACTCATTTTGGATACACCGATCTTTCCGCGTCGTCAAATCAGCTGCATTATGCGTCGCATCTTGTGACATTATACGTCCGGTTTTTGGTCCGTTTACATGTCTTTGGTCCGTGTTGCGTTCATATATCAATCGAACCGCACCAGAGTTCGTTTGGAAGCGGACCGAGACCCATCTTTTTAGCGGCCTCGGTCCGCTTGTTTGGTGCGCACCAGGGTTCGTTACAATATCATTATTATTTTTTATTAATTATCATTAAATATCATTACAAACAAAATTACGAATCACTCACTAATTACCTAACTGAGCAAATCTTCATTTTGAAACTATGACCTGGTTATGGTTAGAGCACGAGGAAACAGGCTGGGTTCTGCTCAATAATAAATTAAAGGTGACGAGACGATAGAAACAATGACAATGTTGTCGTAAGTTCCAGGTACTTTTAATGTACTGTAACATTTTTATATTCAATAGTTTTATTTAATGGCTTCAGTGGAACGTGGGCAGATTTTTTAATGAGAAAAGGGCCTCAAAATAAACCCCTTTAGGATCAGACTCAATTTTTCTCCAGCACTTATCCTTGCAGTTCAGTGCATGAGGGTCGTTTTTCACGAACATAACTCTATATTGTGAGCCAAATAGCAGGCAGTGTCAAACAACAGCAATGATAAATCCCTTAATAGTATGTTTTATATTGTGCCTGTAAAAAGGAATGTGCTTTGTCCACAAAAAGACCTTCGGCAGTGAAACAAGAGCCGTTGTTCTTCTGCAGCTGCAGCTGTAAGATGCCACTGTATTGTTGACAAGAACCAAAACTGCACAAACTGAGAATACAAATGTTCTGGAGTCGGTTTTCTCATCCTCTCACGCTTTGTTCTGAATTGTGGGGGAGGAAGCGGGAGAAATAAGCCAGGTATATCTTTCAACTTCCTTTATGTTTGTTCTCTCCAGATCATACAACATGACCCCAGTGAGATCTTGGGTAAACTTGAACACAAACGGTCCAATATCAACAGTATTACATCAGACTGCATCATATATCAGACTTTGGTCACGACTTACAGCATTGCCCTTTTTCCCCCAATCATGTCACATTCTGACATCCTCATTGACTCACGAAATTGAAATGGTACTGCATAAACCCAAGCAAGCTCTTAAAAAAAAAAAAATTCTATAAAAGTTGTCATGGCTGAGTGAAAGAGGGACTTGCGTTCTCTAAAGCATTTTTTTTACACTTCAATTTAAAGGTTCCAAAAGGGGGTTTTCTCAGTGATGCCATGGAAGAAAGATTTTTGGTTCCCCAAAGCACCATTCAGAGATCTATAAGAACCCTTATCCACAAGGTAAAATAACCTTTTGTGGGATGGAAAGGTTTAATGAAATGTTATTCATGGAACCATCATGCATGGAATCTTCATGGAACAATCAATGCCAATGAAAAACCTTTATTTTACTAAACTACTCCTAAACTATACTTGATATCACCATACTTCTCCAGTTGATAACTTAAATTAACAATCGGAAAATAGTTTGAAATAAGGATGTTTTAGAAATTAAATGTTTCAATATGGAAATGAATTATTTAATTAATTATGCAGTAATTAGCATACATTTTCAAAACACAAAATCTGAACATTAGATAAAGCCAGTTTCAAAATTATTTTCATTTTGTTGACAGAGTCAAAGGCTTTTACAGTAAGGATTTGAATCCCTCTGAAACCTTCAGAATACAGATAGCACTGTCTACAACGGACGCGGCCGTTGACACGTCGCGTCGTGCAGCAACAGATAAAGCTGTCTACAATGGACAAGACAAAGCATCTGTTAGAAATCCATTTGTCTTTCCTTTGAGAAGTATTGCGAGTGCTTGGAGGAGTACATCATAAACAGAGTGAGGCATCAGTTTACTGATTATAATGGGTTCTGTTGTCTTTTGTTGCACCGCTCGCGTCTGGTGTAGACACGGTGCAAGAATAAACCTAGAAAGTTGAGATTGCTGCCTCAATATATGGAGACTCATTCACAACAGCCTTTAAAGATATGTATTGTAACTGAAATGGTAACCTAAGTGTAATAAAATAAACACTTAAATATGTATTTTGGATGTTTTATTTCCACTATTTTGAAAGAAAAGAAGCCATGGAAGCAAAATAGCGAAGGGTTTTGCCTGTAGTGTCTTGCTTGCTTTAAAAAGTCATTTAGAGTATTTATAAATCACACTAATCGTTCAAAGACATGAAAAATAATGAAAGAAATCTCTCCTAATTTCAGCAACAAACGAAAAATCATGCTGTGCGCACCCAGCTTAGGACTGACCAACGGGCACGGCTGACGTTCGAGGGCAAAACCTGTGCAGAACAAACTGTGAGAAGTCACGCTCGAGTGCAAGCAGAGCTAAGGACATTCAATGAGACAATTGTGCAGCCTTGAGCCCTCTGCTGTGTTTGTCCACTGCCCAGGTCTCTGAGGTGTGAGAGGAACTGGAGGTCTGACATGCACTGCCCTCAAACTGGCACAATCAGGTCACTGGCAGAAGAAAGATAAACAGAACAAAACATCTGACAATATTGTATATTTAGTGCAATATCGGTCTTCCCTATCCTTTAAAGAAATTTTTTTTTTTTGACATTTTTGCAGCTCATGAATACAAATCATTACATGAATTTTTTCACGAGTTTGTCGACCAGTAAAAATTAAGTGTTTATACGGTAAAAAAAAAAGCAAACCCAAATGAAAAAAAAACTTTGCTCATTTTCTTTATATTTTTATGCATTGATATACCGCCAAAGCTCTAGTAAAGTATATCGTACACATTTGTGCTTCAAGACAAAAAAACTGTAGGTTAAATGCCTGTTGAATAACCTACAGCTCTGCTCCCGAAACTACTAATTAAAACAAAACTACTACTTTACTTAAACAAATTTCTCATCTCTATGCCAGAGTAGTTGATGTTGGAGGCTTACATTCATGAAAGGAGCTGGTGCAAAGAAAAAAAATGTAAATGTAGCTCACGCTCATCTCAAGGAGATTTGAGAGAAACTGATGGACTAGGTACAAAAGCACTCATGAAACCAGTTTGCAACTCAAGCGTTGACTGCTGACTGGAAGCTCAGGGGCTAGCTGATCATAATTACAGTTCTTGAGATGAAACCCGAGGACGTGTAATGACAGACAGGCCAGGCCACAAATTGTTCACTCTAAAGTTCCCACAGTGCTGCTGAATCTGCCGTGACAATGCTGGAAGCACCTTAACCTTTCAAGTTTGCACATTTGTGTGGTATCTCTCTTTTTTACTATAAACTAGCACGTACAATTTAACTTGGAAAAATTGGTGGCGGGAGCCTCGTGGGCAGCGCGCCAACATATAGCATTGTTGCGCTCGGGGTGACCCGAAAATTGAGTGCCGGCTTGCAGACCTTTGCCAAATTTTCAGCATCATTAATCCAGTCTTCATAAGTCTTCAGAAATCATTGTAATATATTATTATCAGATTTTCATTTCAAGAAACATTTCTTATTATCATAAATGTAAAAATAAAAGCCTGTGTGCGTGTCTACTCAAAAAAATAACTCATTGGACAAACTCAATTTAATTGAGGGCAGGTTCTAATAAATATATGTAGCTCCAACTCATAAAAATCTAATTCATGCAATGAAATGTTATTGAGTTGGTCCAACTAAATGTAATCAACTACAGTTTAAATTATATTTATATACTTAACATTACTTTTTTGAACATGTCAAACTTTTCAAATTAGGAAAAGGATAGTGTAACTCCTGACATTATCATAGATCTCTGAGTGCCCGCAGCCTAAGCCCAGGCGCCACTCTTCTGCATAATGGTAATCACAGAATTCAAAACCATTACAGGAACTCCTCTAAATGTCCAACATAACTGAACATTGAACACTAACATTAAAGGGTTAGTTCACCCAAACATTCTGTCATTAATTACTTACCCTAATGTCGTTGGACACCTAAGACCTCTATTCATCTTTAAACACACAAAGTCTGTGTTTATTTTTTTTTAAAGTCATTTATTTTTTGGGGGGGCTGGGGGGAAGAGATATTCGAATATATTCGAATACATTGCTTGATATTTGATATCCGTTCAAATTATATATATTTTTTAAATGACAGCCCTACTGACCAGTTAGTTATGTCAACACAAATTAATTAAGTAAACTTCAGTTTCAAAGGTTGATTGAACAATTAAATTGTGTCAAAATTAGATATGTTTAAGTAAAGTGAACAATTTAAATGTCATATCTACGAAGGGTCTGAATAATTTTTTTGAGTGTGTGTGCGTGAGTGATATCAGGACGTGTATCATGACATGGTAATGTCCTCATATTTCACCCTCTCCTTATAATACCCATGTCATACCCATTTCCCCATTTTTCAAAATGCTTACCATACATGAGTTTTTTTGAGAAAGTAAAAATGCAGAATGTTTCCTGTATATGGAATGTCCCCACGTTTCACAAAAACGTGTGTGTCTGTGTGTGTGTGTGTAACTGGCAGGGCCTGTTAAAGTCCTGGTTAGGCCAGTAAAAGTCCTGGTTGGGCCAGTTGAAAAGTCCCGATTGTGAAACCAGAGTTTCAGACAGATAAGCCTTTGAAACGCTCAGCTTTATTGTTCAGTCACAAGACTCCCATTGATGGCTGGGGACGTGACAATGATTTCGCTCAATAACATCTGTGAACCATGATAGGTTTGACAAAAGCATTCTTGTTGCAAAATTCGGAATAGCTGACCGGTGGCAACTGAGCTATAAACAACATGTGACAGCAGACATGATCTATCAGATCAGAGATGATGAAATTGCGCACGGCAACGAAAAGTTGGGTGGGGTGGGAGCAAAAAATATCCATTAGCGCTCAAAATGGGGATTGTGGGAATAATTTGGGTCAATGATTCAGATGTGTTGCCAGTACATCCCATTTTAATTTCCATTGATTGCCCCTGACATGTCAAAACAAGACATTACACATTTAACTGCCTGGTTGCCTGTCATTTCTTTTGATGGGGTGGGAATGAGTAATTTTGTAGTCAAGAACACACAAAAATAAAGTTATATACTATTTATAATATATATAAAATACACTAATGTGAAGATAATTATTATTGTGATATATAATTTACATTTAAAGTGATTATTCAGTATTTAATTATTTTTTTTGACATACATGCACATACATACATACATACATACATACAAGCAAGCATTCTTAAAGGGTTAGTTCTCCCAAAAATGAAACGTCTGTCATTAATGATATTTTATATTTAGTCAGAGAGCGTATGCAAGTGTATGCACACTATACTGTCCATGTCTAGAAATGTAATAGATGTTTATGAATCAGCATATTGATTCATGATTCGGATTGCATGTCAAACTGCTGAAATCATGTGACATTGGCGATCTGAATGATGAACCGATATGCTGAATCACAACCGTTTGAATCTTTATTTGAGGATTGAAAACAAACACAGAAAAGAAGACAATGCTGAATAAAGTCGTAGTTTTTGTTATTTTCGAACCAAAATGTATTTTCAATGCTTCAATAAATTCTAATGAACTAACTGATGTCACATATGGATCACTTTGATGATGTTTTTATTCCCTTTGTGGACATGGACAGTATAGTGTGCATACACTTGCGCTGTCGGACTAAACATAAAATATCTTAAACTGTTCTGAAGATGAACAGCGGTCTTACGGGTGTGGACATTAAGGAGAGTCATTAATTGCATCATTTTCATTTTTGGGTGAACTAACCCTTTAATGATCTGTATTAATTTAACATTGCATTACTGTATAACTTTAGAACATTAAGCAACACATGCAGGGTTCTTAACAAAAACTTGTCCACGTATGGACAGGAGCAGACAGAAACGTGCAAAAGCCCCATGCGGTGCCCGAGATTCCTTTTGACTGGATCCTTCAAGCAGCATGATATGAGATGCTCGCTCACACAATAAAAAGGCAGTCATGTTTAATTAGTCTCCCTATGCCTTGAATGCCAAACAGGTCCTCGGGGTAAAAAGAAATCCTGCCACCGCTTCAAATGGAGACGGTGATAGCATGTGATAAGTTGCAGAAAAGACGGCAAAGCGCGAATGCACTTCAGGCTGAGGAGTCGCTTGTGCAGTAATTTAATGTCACACTTCAACTTTCTCACCAATGAGGGAGAGAAAGCGGTCTTGCATTTTGCAACAGGGGAGCGCGGGGTAAGATGGGTGAGTGGGTGTTGCTACATGTGCTCATTTCTTTGTCATGTGACTAAGTTTGAGTTCAGTGAGAGTTGTTTTTTTTTTTAAGAAATTAAAATCGTTGTTTATTTAGCAAGGACACATTAAATTGATGACAAGTTAAATATTTATTAAAAAAAGATTATTCTATTCCAGATGAATAAAAAATATTGAGCAGAACAAATATTTTTCTGCATTGATAGTAATAAGAAATGTTTCCTAGCAATCACGCTGAAATAAATAAATCCAATAAAACCCCAACCAAATTTAACCCCCTTTAATAAAATCTGCTTTCCGTGAATAAATGATAGCTGGGCAAAGAAAGGTTCTTACACTGCCTCATACAGATATGCAACAAATGCCCCCAAAAACCATTTAACATTTTCTTATTTTTTTTAACTTAATAATTATACTTTGGGTTTGTTTTTTAAGAGTACAGTCCATGCAATGGTGCACTGGATGAATTCGTTCCACAAAAGTTTTATGACTCGCAAAGAGAAACACAAACTACAAATATATTGCCAAACAAACACATACGTCGCCCAAATTAGAGATTCCTGAATTTAATCTCATTTCAGTTAAAATTAGTGGAGAATCTCATTTTTCTGTGAGTGAGTGCCCGTGCACATGGCAATGTAATTAGTAAATGGGTTTTTTTTGTGGCAATTTTTAATCAAATTAAACTATTAAAGGTTAAAAATTGGCACATCTTATTCTTACTCCACTCTCTACTAAATATAGACACCAGGGTTTGGAGAAACTGTGACTGTTCAAGACAAAAAATAAAATAAATAAAATCACTGCCAAACATTGAAACACTACATTAAAGCCTGACAACCCAAACAATGCCAAACCCAGTGAGGGAGGGCAGACAGCTGAAAAGACAGGCTAAACATCCCCACTTTCCCCTGTCATGCTGTGGGCAAGGGCATGACCCAGACTGACAAAAACGCAGTGTTCATAAATAATAGTTCTGCATAATGGCCTTTGAGATCAAAAGCATGTTCCATTAACAAATCTCTCATTTCCAGCTCCAGATATACCGTAATTTCTACAATATTTAGTTCCAGTTCTCCATTATTATTGGCCAAGCTGCGTTCAAAGACTGGTGATGTTTAGTATAGCAGCAATGGGAGATTTCAACCTTTAGATCATTTTACTTGTCCTTGTTAGTGACATTCCAATTTTGCCTACATATATTATTTTTGTTTAAGCTTCACAGATTTCCCCAATGGCGAGTTTTAGATGTCTAAAAGCACTGCCGTCCGGGCAGAAAGGGTTAAAACAAGTTGCTTGCTTTTGTTTTATTCTTGTTAACTCTACTGTTAGATTAAAGGATGATTACCTCATTCGCCAGGAAAGAGGCACCCATTCTCCAAGCCTTCGTGATGGGGAAACTGTATGCTAAAAATACATTCTTCCCATACATGGAAAAACCTTTGAGGGGTTCTGAGCAGAGTTTCTCAATTTTCTGCATAAAAAAACTTTAACTGAGAAACACTTCCTATGGTTTCCTATTGCAGACAACAACTGGTTCTTATTGTGATAATGCAATAAAAATAAAAAATCCGAGGCTGAACCTGGAAGCCTTGCTCATCTCAAGCAAAGCCAAAAATATCCACAACCCTCCCCTCCGTGTTAAGCGCCACATCTAACTTCAACAGTTACCATTTCTGGACCGATATTTTAAATCTATGACTTAAGGGAAGAAAATTGTAAAACAAGTTGAAACCTGAGGAAGTATGTGGCGAGTTTTGCACATGGACACAGGTGGTTCTTTCCGTCGATGTCGGCAGTCAACAAACAGCTTAATGTACAACAGGAGTTTAGTGTTAGGAATATCCTGCACGTTCATCGAAAGTTTAAGCTAAACCTGCCATTAAAAGCACTACAACAGTGTGGTACATACTGTACTTCAATAATTCAGAACTCCACACAACTCGAATGGAAGCTAATCTTCTCACCATTCAGCCTAAATATCACTTTCACTTAATCAGATTGAGTTAAAGCCGAGTTTCCAAGACCAACATGGAGAACACAATGAGTTTGCAGGAATCCATACAACATGCCTTGAAAGCTTCTTGACCCAAAACTTATAACATCATTCAAACCTAATTATTTAGTGAAATGTACCGACTCTTTTTTTTCTTCGGCTTGGCCTTTGTTTATAGCTTGCTAATCAGAATAAATAAGAAGTGTCAATCATTTAGTTATTGTGCAACAATGTTTTACATGAAAACAATAAAAATGGATTAATATGGATAAACTACAATGGCTAGGGAGTGGGGACTGCCAAATTTACTGTCAAAACAACGTCCCATAAATCGAAAGGAGAAAGAATATTTTTATGTGAAGCAGCCTCTCTACCATAAAAGCTTGTTATAAAGAAACAGCTTGACCGTGCTGATATTAAAAATTTTAATATGGCTGGCTGAATGAATGAACGTTGTAGTGCGCCTCCTATCCTATGAATTACGATAAACTTTGGGCTTTGGTACATTTGATTTGAAAAAGTGTCCAATTTATTCTGTCCATTTTATTACGAAAATGCAAACGCATTATACATATAAAAAATAAAAGTTAAAAAAAAGTGTTAATTTTATCCTTCAATATTACAGTATAATGTAATACCTCCCATGCATAGTTTATAGCATTAGTGTTTTCTTTCTTTGGGAAACCTGCCATGTACTGTACTTGATACACACAGTCATCAATACTTAAACTGTCAATACCAAGAGCAGATTTTTGAATGTCAGAGTCAGACCATAAACACTGTCAATGGACAATCTAATACGGAAATGACCTGAAATGTAAAAAATCACAAACTTGTATGAAATAGAAAGTTTACAATTATAAATGTTATAAATAACAAATGGTAGTGCCAAAAAAGAAGACATTTCAGCAGCTTTGCTAACGTCCTGCACTTTGCAACAGTAACTATACAGCAGATTTCTATTGTGGAATACAGAAAAGCTTGGCATTTTGGTGATGACATCATCGTTTAGCATGCAGACAGTGTTTGAGTACTCCGGTTTCAGAGAAATTTTAGTTCCATGGCATGTTAAGCAATGTTAAGCCGTTTCCTTATCATGAGCTTCTATGTGGAAGGAAATGCTTCACGCAAAAACAGTAATTCTTCATGGCTTACGGTTTCATTCTTTTGTCAGTAATGTTTCTTATAAGTAATGTTTAAAAGAACTGTGGATCTCCTTAGTGATTGCTTTAGTACATTAAGCCACAGTGAGTGTGTTTCACTTTAAGTGGAGATAAACAAATAAAATCTTATCAAAGAAAGTCCATTATGAATCCCTACAGCTTTACAGAAACTTTAAAGAGTAGGTCCTAGTTTTCAGTGTTCACTGCCTGATGATACCTAGAGATCACAATATATTAATACAATTTTATAGATAAACTAACATGCATGCATACATACATATTTTTTTAAATATATATTAAATCAGTGACTGTTTCAATATTACCCATGCAATATTAAAAGTACATTCATATAGGTTTTTTTTATTTTATTATGTTGCATCTTATCTACAAGATATACATCTTTATATACATTTTCCAAAAATACTTTCATTCATTAACTATGCAAGAACAGTGATTATCAACCAATCGTTTTAATCAAAATGGACAAATACAAGCCGACTGATTAGCCTGGCCAATATGTTGTTCTATTACTAGTGACAGGTTACATTACTCTGCAACCAGTAATAGACTCATCTACGATGATTACTTAATGCCCTAAGGGTGTCATGTAAAGAACAACCATAAGAGATTCTGTAAAACTCCAAAAACATTCCTTGACATAATTGGTACACAAGAAACACCTAAAAAGCAAGATCATATGTTCAGCTAATCTGTTGTCGATTATCGGCTTCCATTCAATATCTGTATTGAATATCAATATTCAATATCTGACAGCATGGAATTCAGTTTCTCTCCACAAAGTAATTTGTCTTCAAATAACATCCCCTGATAATAAATCAGTATATGGCGCAAACATAACAGCCTCCAACTGAACTGAGCTATTTGTCCATTCCTAAACAATTATTTGCAAGTCAAATCAGGGACAGCAATTATTCTGCATTTTTTCGAAAGTGAATAATCAAATTTGGTTATAATAGAAAAACTCATGACTAGCTCCAAGGATTTTAGTTTTTTTAAAATCTTTATCTAAATATGTGGCAAAAACACGTTGAACTGAAAGGCTAAATGTTGTCCTTGGCCTGATGGTGTTTGAGCGCGGTCGAATTAGGGAGGCAGTTAGCTCTCTCACACCGAAGTTATGTCATGCATTTCACCCTACACTGAAAAAAGGTTTTCAAGCAGTACTTCATCCAATTAATAATTTATCTTTCAATTCAATTCACTATTATTTGTTTTATTTTTCAAGTAATTTTTTTTTAGTTCAAAACTTTGCTAAACCTAAATACTTTTCATTAAGAGTTCAACTAAGAAATATTTGTTTTGACGAATGTAAAGTTTTAAGGTTACACTCAGGCCCGCGCATGCGCATTAAACACAGATCTCGACCAGTTATCCGGCCGCGCTGTTCAAATCTACGATCGCAGAGCACTTCACTTTCCTGCTCCTGCAGACCTTCAACAGAGAAAACCAAGTTTCATCGTGGATAAACTCTGGTAAGTTAAACAACCATTTATTATGTGATGCTGTATTTAGTAGTTTGTTAATTGTATGCCAGACATTATGTAGCAGCTCTAACGTTACTGACTTTTCTCTTGGTTAAATTGTTAACTTGGTGTCAGGTAACGTTAACGTTAGGGCCTATAGTTCCTCAGTTTACATTAACTATAGTTAACGTAATTTACCATGTCGACGTTAATCATTGCCTGACCGATTGCTAAAGGGAACATAAGTAAGAAAATCATCAAATTTTACCATGGTAAACGTGAACGTTTAAGCGTTGAATTGAATATATCTTATGACAGCGCCATTTTTCACTCTGTTGAACGACTCTCCAGTCACTCATTAATATTTTTTTAAGCTTCATAAAATACTTTGGAATGATTATAAAAATAAATTCTTGATGTTTTAACGTTGTCTGTTCATGTAGACATTTTGTACGGCGCTTGCCTACATAACGTTAACGTTAGTAATGGCGCTGGAGACCAGACCACATGTCTGATGGCGATCAATTTCGAATAATTCGCGATCTTGCTCCTTACTCTACTTTAAGGTGAGACAGAGTATTAAATATTCCTTGCACTTTTTTTTACTGAAACTAAATATATTTTAATTTTACAGCTGATAGAACACTGGTGTGAATATGGCGTAATTATATTTACACAAAATACATATACATAACGTTATATACATATATTACACACACACACACACACACACACACACACACACACACACACACACACACACACACACACACACAAGGGTATAAATACTTCGGACATGTAAATATGTCATTCACTTGTCAGGGTAAAATATGTGCTTGTCTGGAAAAAAATACTATTTTTTTGTGTTCTGAAGCAATCAGCTTGGACATATTTAAATCTGCATATTTGTGATATTTCCACCTTTTTTTAAAGGGCATTTTACCTAATCTTATTAAATAAGATTTTTCTATGTTTAAATTTATAATTAAAATATAAAAACTAGAATAAGACACTATAGGGTTGTTACAAATCAAATTACATTTTTATTATTATTATCCACTATCAATTGCCACTTAAAATAAATTCAGAATCATTCTTATATTTTGGTGATTCCCTAGTTATTTTTTGTTATTGACCTATTTATCAGCTTGTCCGGTCCGGCAAGTTAAATTCTTTCACTTGCCCTTAAAGAAATCCAGTTGCCCCAGACAAGCATTTATGTTAAGCCCTGAACACACACACAATGAATGGGTCGACTGAACCAGTTATATACATCTTTACTATCTTTGCAGGATACTGACACTGCTACAAAGAGGGAGATTGTACTTAAATGTCTCGTCCTTAACATGGGAGAAGCAGTGGAGGACCTCATCAAAGATTTCCTGGTAAGGCAAGGTTACTTTAGAAATGTAAAAATGCTAGCTAAGGCTGTCCACTTTAAAGTTAGCTGTCAGACTGTTCAGATGTATGTCTGAAAACAGTCTGAACGCTAATTTCTTATAGAAAAAGCAATTCCTTTTGCAAGTCCCATGTGCTGGTAAATTTTTGTGACTGTTAAAGGGGTGGTTGATGTATGATTTTACTTTTTTATTTTTATTTAGTTGTGTAATGTTGCTGTTTGAGCATAAACCAAATCTGCAATGTTTGTTTTAAGATAGTGTTTATTAAAGGGATAGGTCATCAAAAATTTAAATTTGGTGTTTATCTGCTTACCCCCAGGGCATCAGAGATATTGGTGACTTTGTTTCTTCAGTAGAACATAAATTACATTTTTTTTTTTTAACTCCAACTGTTTCAGTGTGTCATTCTTTTAATGCATGCTAATGGGGTGTAATTCTATGAGAGTAAAATATAAAAACATGCACCAACAACTTCATAATAAACCGTGCAACTCATAATACCTCAAATACAACACCATGTCCAACAGCCGTGAGTGTGCCATCTCTTCCACTGGGTGAGGTCAAAATACACAATATGGTTTATCTCAATGGGATACAAGCGGCGGAAGTCTCGCCCGTATTTCTACACCATATCGTGTACATTTGACCTCGGTGAACAATGTGAACGATGGAGTACATAGTGTTGTATTTGAGGTAAAAAATATATAAATACTGTTCAGTTTCTCACACAAACCAATCATTTTGTGTCTTAAGACATCGTTTCGTCATGAGCCGCAGGGTTTTAGAACCAAATACATGTTTGTGTCTGATTATTTTGACTCTAGTCCAGTTATAAAGAATATAACCACCCCCCTATATTATTTTCCAGGTTTCGGAGAAGGAAGGGGCTGAACAAATTCTCCAATAGGAAACCATGGCCATCTTCGTCATCAGAGATGCACAAGCTGTACCCAAAGACATTGGCATCATACTCGAGGGACAAGAGGTTCTGAGCAAGTTTGCATCAGTCGCAAATGCTGTTTCCATTCTCCTGGGCCTCCTTTATTCTCTCAATCTAGAGTATCCCAAGAGTTTGAAACTGACATTTGAATATATCCAGAAAGTCATCATGGAGCTAGACCCAAAAGGCATGTCCAACAAAGTGAGGAGGCTCTATGACCAGCTCTACAATTGAGCTTAATGAGGGGCTCCCAGTTTAAACCTGCAAGTTGCAGTACTACGTTCTGCAGCATTCTAAAAGCTGCTTGTTTACGAGACGGGACTTTTTAATTCCTGACTTAAACAATATTTGTTTTTACAGTTGGATAACATTTGTAGCCTAAAATACAATGAGAATTGAGATAGTGAGATGCTTTATAAAGCTTGCATTTCCCTAATTCACTGCATTGTTCTCAATTTAAGGCTGTTTTCTTAGGGCAATGTTTGCCTACAAATCTGACCCTTAAATACTTTTGTGGATGTGAAAGTAAAAGTTAATAAATATAGATGCCTTAAATTATTGATGTGTTTTTGATTCATTTTAATAAGAATAACGGGAAAAAATGTTTGATTAAAACTATATTTTTATTTGTTTAAATTTATTTTTATTTGTTTAAATATATTCTATTAACTCAAATGAGAAATACTTGTTTAATTAAATCTATATCTATTTGATTGGATAAAGCAAATAATTTCTAATACATATTTCTTAAATGAGAAAACAACTGTTTAATTAAATCTATATATTTTTGTTTAGATCAAAAATCTAATTTAAATTAATTAACTTTCTTCAACAAGAAAATTATACTTTGTGCCAAATTATATAAATTAGCTTTTAAAGACATAGAAAATATTGTTTAGGGCAAGTAATTTATTTTTCATTGGCTCAAGATATAAAATATAGATGTGAACCATTACCCTAAATTTTTTTAATTGGTTGAATGAAAATCTTTTTTCAGTGTAGAGGTTTCATTTTAGCAAAGAAGTGACATGACAAATTTCTACTGGTAGCTTTAGATATTTTGCGTTCAAGGAAGAACACTAAAGGTGCATTGCATACAAAAACAAACTATAACAATTCTGAATAAACCACAAAAAAAGTATGGTAGATGTTATTAGCATGGAAATCTCTTTTGCCTGAACTGTCACCTATATTTTCCTCACTGTCAATAAAAGAGGTGCGTTGACCTCTCTGTCACAGATATAATAGCAATGACATTCAGAGTGGGGTTTTTTGTACAATAAAATAACAGCAGTGCTGATGTGTACTATGGAATCAGTAGTTTTGTATGATATTTGCCTTATAAGTCTCAGGATAAAAGATCTTAAAAGGGGCAGTTCACAATTTCATTTATGTCTTTTCAAACCAGCATCATTTTTTCTTCTGTGAATTCTGATAAATATATAAAATAAAAGTCAGTGGGGTATGGGTGCAATGCTTTCGAACCCCATTGACTTTCGTACTATTGACAATAACTGTAAAATATCTTCTCTGTAGAAGAAAGAAAAAAATGTTTGGAACGACAAGGCACAGTAAATAATGAAAACAAAAATTTTCATTTTTGACTGAACTGTCCTTTTACGATGCTTGTGAAAATGAAAAGGACAGAGCAGAAGGAGTTCCTGCCAATCTCCCGGTGAGTGTAGTGGCACCAGAACTATTTTTCAGCAGCGCACCCTCCATCAAGACGAAATGAAACCTGTTATGCAGAGAGTAACATTATGCCAAACAAAATCAGGCATCTGTCAGAGAATTAGACTACTTCTCACTGACATGCCAGCGAACTGCTACGTCAAAAGGTGAGAAGCTGTCGACTGCAAATCTGCACTGGGCGTCCAGAAGCCGTCACTTTGTATATGGAGACAAGTGCAAATTGGCTGCCCTGCAGGCCCGGCATGTCAATCTAGAGGCTGCTGAGATCAGTTCACCCACCAGCCCTGTCGCCCTTCACCCATCTGTCCAAGCCTTGTGCTAAGGCTTCATTAGCAAAGCTAATTAAAACGCTAACAAAAGGCGTACATTTCATTGGTTAAACAATGACAATTAAGGTTTATTTACTTACATTTCCTCCTGCAAGAATGATACTGCAAAAGCATAAACTACTATGATACATTAACATGCAAATCACCCATTTGCTGATAATCATTTAAATGTATGTCCCGGGTTCAGTACAAGTTAAGCTCAAACAATAGTGTTCATGCCGTAATGTAAATGATAACAGAAAATAATTGACACGTCGCTTAGTTTTTGGATAAAAGCAAAAACTGTTGTTACAAAAAAATTCTGAATATGAAAAGCAAAATAAACCTAAAAAACTAAAACAAGTACAGCACAATCCTAAAACAAACTATAATAAAACCAGGCACTGGGACTGAAATGACTGGCGATTTCATTGTCATAATGACTGGTAAAACCTGTAAACCCAGAAATGACACAGCATCAGTGCAACGGTTAGAAGGGAGGTGAAGCAGAAAAATGTGGTTTGTCTTGAATAAGCAGAAGAGCAAACTAAATTCCCTTCGTTATCTGGATACATTCACAATGTCTGACAATGAAAAACCTAAAAACAAGATTAAACTAAAAGGTCTACACCTTCACCTGACACCAAATGTGACATTCTTCTGTTGATGCACTGAATTCACAAGTCCAAACCTTTAGACCAATGCATTTATGACTTTTAATTAACTTTATATTAATATTTATTGTATTATATTAATAATTAGAGGTGAATAATAATTATTTTCACAAAATTGGAAACAAAAGCTTCATTGTTCACTAAAAAAATAAGTTATTCATTTTTCTATGCCTAAAAAATAAATAAATACATTTTTAAATCACCTGTCAAGGTTTCCAGGAATGTGTGAAGACTGAGAACCCTGCAACTAGAAGTTACCAATCAACAGATACTGAAGGATCTGAAGATTTAAAAGCAACCTTTGATCAACATTTATAATCAATAGTCATTTATGTCAAGTTTATGTTAATTTATTCATAGTCTTATAAAATCATTTGTCATATGTTTTTCTATTACTCTTTTTTCCCCCATAGTTTAATCCAATGATTGTGTGGTCTAAAGGGATGTTTGTCTTCATAAGTAGGAGATAAAAGAATGTCTCTATTTCAAGGTTTTTAAAGTCAAAGGACGATGTTGTAACGTAGCAGTCATTTTCCATTGTTTTTCCCTGCATGAGTTTAATAACACTTCTTGGAATTGTACTGACCAGACAAAGTCTGGGCACTGAGACATACACAAATAAGATTATTTAATAAACACTGCTCTTTTATTATCACTTCGGATATCTTCTGACAAGAGTGATCTATCACTACACACTTTAAATGTTATAATTAATATAAAAGGTCCATCAGATAGCATATCTCTATATAAAAACACACACTTATGTATATTTTTTTACATTTATCCTAAAACTACTGCCACTATTTTCTACCATTGTAAGTGCCCTGTTCATACTCAACTTGATTCTACTGAACCCTGGTGCGTTTGCGCTCATCTTACGACATCACAAAGTTGAAAACAAGACTTTGATTAATTTATTTGTAAGGGGCCGAAGCAATTTCATAAAAACAAGAACAAACATGGGTAACAAAAAAGCCAGAAATTAGCCATGAGGCTATTTTTCATCTGTAGTCCCCTGGCCAAGATGTCAATAAGATGTCAAAAGACGCAGGTCAATATACGTATTGTTTTTTTTAAATATGGTGCCATTATGACACTTGGGTTTACTTTATTCGTGCCGTATGAATGAGACTTTCTGCTGCTTGCAAACTGACTCTTTTCAGGAGACGGCAGATTGCAAGCCATTCATTTGGTACCCCGGCGCGTTCCCGAGTCTGCATGACAGCTTTCACATTTCTACACTGTCAGTGTGAAAGCACACATCTTATCACTATTTTTTCAGATTCTTTTTTAATAATTTTTTTCTTAAGTCTAATGAAGTCAATTGGCCTTAACTTGAAGATTTTGAACCCAGAAAACAAAACCTCTCCCACACAATCGAGGCTTTACATTCAAAAGCTCTAAAGAACTTATTTTCTTTGTCTCAGCTAGCTTGTCCTTCACTGATCTGGACCAGGTGGGATGATTCACAGCACAGATGTTCACCTTTCATTAAAAGTTATGTAAATTAACTAAACAAGACATGTATGAGGGACAGTCAAAGCCCTCAGGCACAGTTAGTGTGAAAAAAAGACAGAGCAGCAAGAACAAGCCAAATGGTTTATTGGTTGGTCTGTAATGTTAATGAAGATGCATGCGGAGTACTCATGGAAGCCACAGACCTGGCAGAGGCTCAGGATGTGCCTGCGAATAATTAGATAAGCAGTGAATCTATGCCGGATGCCACACCTCCCTAAAAGCAAAGCTGGCATTGCCCCGAACAAGATATCCAAATGAGAGCCTGCTCATTTAAATGAGACTCACGGAAACCAGTCTAAGTAAGCCTGCCTAATTTACACACTTTCAGCTCATGGTCAAAACATTTATTAGTGAAAAGACAGGGTGCCACAGTTATAAATCTACCTACATTCTTGAAGGTGTCCTATGCAGGATTTTCTACTGTTTGCAAAAACAACATTCAAACTAGGCCCCTCCTCATGGACAGGACTAATACACACAGCCCAACCAAACTACCTGCAGCAAGATGAGTGATGAGCTAGATGACTGGCTGTAATTTGCTAGCGAATGTAGCCATCTACATTCCAGCTCACAAATAAACAATACGTGTCATCATAAAAATGTAACTACAATGAAATCTGTCGAATTACAGATAGCAGTCAATAATGCAATATCAACATTAGCAAACTGTTTTTTGTGGAGAGACAGTAATTTAGTGGCGTTTCAGATACAATGTTTCTTTTTCATCTTGCCATTTTTACAGGGTACATTACACACAGTTTCTGCCAATCTCATGTTAATCTTGAGTACCAATAGAGTATTCCATCCTTATATCTCAGAAGAGTCTTTTGTTTGATGGTATTTATAAAAGACAGATACACTGTACCGATTCTTACCGAAAACAGTCACGCTTGTGGAGGCATCTAATGGGCGGGGCTAAAGAGTCTCAGACTCACATGATAACTTTCAATTCATTATGCGTTTGTGTGGTTTACATTATATGCACTTGCAGGCCAATTGCCAACCAAACACAGATATCGGTTTCGCCTCATGACTGGAAACAAACAAACAAACACACTTGCAAAACTCTGTTGCTGTTCCAGAAAAAAAAAAAACACACGTCCTCCACAGTTTCCTTAACGCTGGGTTATCACACTCAGAAACACTTTTTTTAGCGATGTTGATTTTGTGGTCTGAAAAAAAAATAAAAAAAATTATGACAGCGCTGCCGACGACTCCCGTAACCCAAACAAAACTCGCTACTGGGTGGCTCTTGCTTTTGCTTTGGTTGAAGCAAGCAATCGCTCATCCGGGAGAAGTGCCCATAAAAGGAATTCCGCCCTTTATGAAGCAATACATGGCCAGTCTCTTTCCGAAAAGACTTTCCGAAACTTGTTTGAATCCTGAAGGTTTATGTTACAGAAATACTGTGTCATACATCAAACTCTTTTTTTGAAAAGGGCCATGTTTAACATGAGAATCCAACTCTTCATCAGTATAAATAAGTGCATTAGACCCCTCCCCTCTTATAAAAGATTCAATATGCCAGACTTCTACACTCATTTCAGCCTTATAAACCCAGTCTCTCTTACAAAACACCAAAAAAAAAAAAGAGAGAGAAAAAAAAAAGTACTATGAAATGAAAATTCTGTTATCATTTGCTCACCCTTACATCATTCCTGAACTATATAACTGACTTTCTTCTGTGCAAGACAAAAGATAGAAAATTTAGTGTCTATAACAAGCCTAGACACCACTGGACTTGCATTTTATAGGGAAAAAAATATTCTTCATACTATCTTTTGAATTCCACAAAAGAAAAAGGGAAAAAAAGACCAAAGTGTCCCCAAACCCAATAACTTTGTTTATATATATATATAAAAAATATTTTTAAAAAACGTTTAAGGCTGGAATCAACACATTTTGCTAATATCGAAGGTGTTTACTCTAACTGCTGACAGTCAAAGCCAGTCTTTATATTTAAAGCAGTCGGTGTTGGCAGATTTCACATGCAGTGAATGATTCCATCAAGTCGGAAGATTTCAAACATGTTAGATATTTAGAGTCGATTTTAGAGCACATAATGTCTTATTTCATGAATCTCCTAGCAACAAAATGCATGTTTCTGTGTGAATTTGTAGTGTTTGGAACGACCTGAAAGTCTTGTGTGTGACCCTCAGTTGTTTATTAGCTTATATGATGCCCAATTTTTCTCAGTAACAGTTTACAAAGTTGGTAAGTGTATGATCCCCAGTGTTCGGAATTTGAGTGTAAATCCACTTACAGGCGTTTCGTGGTTAAAAGGAAATAGTTACAACAATCAAATTATCCTTCAGAGTCTAGAGAACACCTAAGAAAAAAAAACCTCAAAGTTTTCATCTTCTGTCTTTGAAATGACAGTCTGTGGTTGCATATGCATGAAAGGTAACATCAGGCTGAAAGACAAGGGACCGCAGTCAGCAGTTCCTGAGCACCGTCTGCCCTCCACTGCATGTTAATTAGAATGTAATTGTAGATGCTTCTGTGTGCTTTACAAAGCCACGAGAATGATTACACTGTTGCATTCTCGATTTAGTTTGAAATCTGGTGCAGAATAATTTCAGACTAAATTGCATGGGTTAAATTATACATTGTGGCATAAGTAAAGGCAATTTAGTTGTAACATCACATTAGTTATACACTGCATCCGAGCAGGCACGTGAGGTTGCTCTCCCTCTCCCACTGAACAAGTTGATGGATCGCTCTGAAAAATGGAAAGCCAGTCTCGATAATCAGGCTACAAGAGCCACGTACAAGCTGACAAAACTAACTCGTCTTCTGTGAATCAAGTCCACCGCTGTCAGTCAGAGTGTTTCTAGTGATTCTGGTGCTTTTCTACTGCATGCTCTCTAGGCCGAAATTAAGTTGTGAAGCAAATAAAGCGAACAACGGCTGGCAGTTAAGTTGTTTAACAGACCAAACATCTGGTGAGAATAACTTCTACCAGCTCACCAGTCACATAGTTGGCGTCGCTCTGATGCAGTTTTTCCACTGGCTGAATATTTTAAAGGTGCCCTAGAATGAGTTGAAACAATATTTTAAATTGTTCTCTGATATCTACATAGAGGGTATGGGACTTATTTATTTAACGGCGAAAATTATCCAGGTCCATTTTTGCAGAACCTGTAAAACCAGTTGATCCTGTTTCCGACGAAGAGAAAAATTGAGGAACAACCAATTGTTGAGATTGGAAATGAATCCTTTTGAGTGGTAAGTGTAGTCTTTATGTTCACAAAGACCTGCAAAACGTAATGTCAGTATGCCTACCAGGGATGGAAATTAGCACCCGCCACCAGCCAAATGCGGGTGATTTTGAGTTGTGGCGGGTAAACTCGCTTCACCTACCGGCCACCGTGGCGGGTAAATAAAAATAGCATACTGTTTCCCCTCTTTATAAACTGTGTTCAGTGCATGCGAGTGCGGCCGTATGTCCGAATATGACCAGTCGTTTTCGCCGTCATTACCCGGGATGTAGTGCCAGAAGACGCGAATAAGAACTCGCGCTCGCGCCGTCACTGTCATCCGGAAGCGCGCACCCGTCTCACAGCGCGCAAATATTGAGTTATCTTTCGAGTCTTGTGCTTAAACAGACAAACTCACACAAAAAGTATGCCAACATGTTCATCTTGATGAGTATTCTAGCAGACATAGTCTGAATATGCCTTAAGTGAACTTTATACAGTCGTGAAAGATGACGCATATCCCTCTATTAGGTCTTAAAGGGGAAGTCGCCTTTACTCTGTTTAATGTCAAACAAAAGGACATCACTCACTGCTCTTGATTGAATAGCTTTTGTAAGTTTATTAAGGATTAATCTTTCATTTAAACAGTTAAATATGCAGTTATTTTACATTTGATTACTTTATTCAATTTCTTTACCTTTCTGCAGGCCAGTAGACCTGTACATTATTATTTAATGTACACGTGTGAGGTCAAGTTAAACATTTTAGTTTGAATTTAATTTTATACTGTGGGTTGTTGCAATGTGCTAAATAAATATTTGCATAATTTGTAATTGTAACTTTACTAAAAATCAAGGCATTGCAATTGCATTAATTAATATTAAAGTTTCAAATAATAAATCACAGTCATAGCATTAGCCATAAATGCAATGGATAATTGGCTAAATTTCTTTTAGTGCTTCGGTTTCAGCCAATAAATTTTATTTTGGTGCATCCCTACTGACAATGTTCTGCTCGGTGTGTCGTCAACACGCTTCAGGAGATGCCAAAACTAGTCGTTTCATTGTTGGTACTAAAAACCTAAAACTGGAAGCCATAAAAGATCACAAATCATCCAAATGCCACATCCAGGTAAAAAAAAAAAAAAAAAAAAAAAGAGCACACAGAGCCCTACTCATTTAATGAAATGTATATCAGTTCATGGTTTGTGTGTGTATTAGAGTGAAAGAAAAAAATGTCAGTATTTCATTGAGATTTGAGATTAAATAAACAGCTTAAGTATTGTAGAGCTTGTAGTATTAATTTTCACGTGCAGTTACACATTGTCGGTTATAAACAAGAAAGTGGCTGGTAAAAACATTGAGTGGCTGGTAGATTTTGAAATCCACCAGCCACTGTGGCCGGTGGACAAAAAAGTTAATTTCCATCCCTGATGCCTACTATTATTTCAGCCTACATGTGAACTAGCATATAACATTAACTTTAACGTTAACACATGGTCGGCAGTCAGAACTTGTTTTTTGCATTGTAAAAATATTGTTATCATTGTAATGCATCACCGTATGATTTTACAATGATAGCTTCTTCACTTTGAGTCACAAACACTAAACAGTGAACTGGGTAGCAAATAAATATGTTATTTGTACAGAACAGTAAAGTTTTTTTTTTTTTACAAATTGACTAGATGCCTTGTTGAATGACTATCATTTTTTATCGCATATTTGAATATCGAATAAAGTGTGACAGCCCTGGCGTACATATTAATAATCCCAACTGTTGCGTAACAGTCGGTGTTACGTTGAGATTTCCCTGTTTTTCTGTGGTGTTTTTCACAAACGAGATTTACATATGAAGGAGGAAGCAATGGTGTTTGAGACTCACTGTATGTGATGCCCATGTTCTGAACTCTCGTTATTCAACTACGCCATGGTTATTTCAATTTTTCATTCTAGCACCTTTAAAAGAAATATCATATGCTTTTCTGATATTGTGCAGCAAGTGTTAGAAAACCCTAAATATCTGGAGCATAAATTTTTGTGAGGAGAAATTCAGAGGTGTTTACTTTAGGGTTGTGTATTTAAGCACACTTTCAGTGCAAGGTTTGTACGCAGTTTCCCATGGCACAAAAATAGCTTTTAATCAGCAGCTAGGTAAAGTCTTGCACTGATATGATGATACATCACTGGAGGCTATTCAAAAACCCAAGATCATTAAAATTATATGGCTGTAATTTCATTGGTCTGTTAGTCTCCGAGATGCCGAGGCGGCAAACAGCCTGGAAGCACTTGGCTAGGAAAACCTCATCTTCAACACGTTCATGGCCTCTGGCAATATTCTCTGTGTTTTCCCATTAGTGTATATGTCTCGATACATGAAGAACCGGGCCCTTACACATCATCTAAACAACTCAGACTGCTCGCCGCTCATAGACGATCTTTGTTTAATCTATGTGGGAAACATGCTATGAGATTTCAAACACAAGCTGACAGAGCAGATGTGTCTGCCGTAGCCAAAGCGGAAGTTCAATCTCAGGATGTGTTACTGGTTTCCATGAATAGTGGCTGTGAGGAAAAACTCAACTGCACTGTAAAGGATTGCCATTCAAAACGACGACGCACGCACACTATAATTTAATCATTTATTAGTTTGGTATTAATGCGATTCATTTACTTATTTAACAAAGGTACAAACACGTCATTATTGATATATTATGTTAAGATACGTTATCTCTTTAATAAAATTATATATTTTGGTAAATGGTAATTTAAAGTTTAAAAAAAAAAATCCAAATGTTTTTTGAATGTCTGTGGTGTTTTTAATATGCTTTAAAACAAACCGTGTGCAAATACATAAGGCAACCCCATTGCTGAGTATTTTCTCCAGTGAAGCAAAGACTCAAGTCTCAAAAACGCAGTTTGAAATCGCAGTTGTTCTCTACATTTTAAATATGTTGAAACTAATCCCATCAATGTGCGGGCGGGGTTTAGCATATCATTACTATGATGCAAAGCAGGGGTGTCTCAAGAGAAGCCAGGTTGTCCCAGATATATATAATATATATATATATATATATATATATATATATATATATATATATATATATATATATATATATATATATATATACAGTCTTGTTCAAAATAATAGCAGTACAATGTGACTAACCAGAATAATCAAGGTTTTTAGTATATTTTTTATTGCTACGTGGCAAACAAGTTACCAGTAGGTTCAGTAGATTCTCAGAAAACAAACAAGACCCAGCATTCATGATATGCACGCTCTTAAGGCTGTGCAATTGGGCAATTAGTTGAATTAGTTGAAAGGGGTGTGTTCAAAAAAATAGCAGTGTGGCATTCAATCACTGAGGTCATCAATTTTGTGTAGAAACAGGTGTGAATCAGGTGGCCCCTATTTAAGGATGAAGCCAACACTTGTTGAACATGCATTTGAAAGCTGAGGAAAATGGGTCGTTCAAGACATTGTTCAGAAGAACAGCGTACTTTGATTAAAAAGTTGATTAGAGAGGGGAAAACCTATAAAGAGGTGCAAAAAATGATAGGCTGTTCAGCTAAAATGATCTCCAATGCCTTAAAATGGAGAGCAAAACCAGAGAGACGTGGAAGAAAACGGAAGACAACCATCAAAATGGATAGAAGAATAACCAGAATGGCAAAGGCTCAGCCAATGATCACCTCCAGGATGATCAAAGACAGTCTGGAGTTACCTGTAAGTACTGTGACAGTTAGAAGACGTCTGTGTGAAGCTAATCTATTTTCAAGAATCCCCCGCAAAGTCCCTCTGTTAAAAAAAAGGCATGTGCAGAAGAGGTTACAATTTGCCAAAGAACACATCAACTGGCCTAAAGAGAAATGGAGGAACATTTTGTGGACTGATGAGAGTAAAATTGTTCTTTTTGGGTCCAAGGGCCACAGGCAGTTTGTGAGACGACCCCCAAACTCTGAATTCAAGCCACAGTACACAGTGAAGACAGTGAAGCATGGAGGTGCAAGCATCATGATATGGGCATGTTTCTCCTACTATGGTGTTGGGCCTATTTATCGCATACCAGGGATCATGGATCAGTTTGCATATGTTAAAATACTTGAAGAGGTCATGTTGCCCTATGCTGAAGAGGACATGCCCTTGAAACGGTTGTTTCAACAAGACAATGACCCAAAACACACTAGTAAACGGGCAAAGTCTTGGTTCCAAACCAACAAAATTAATGTTATGGAGTGGCCAGCCCAATCTCCAGACCTTAATCCAATTGAGAACTTGTGGGGTGATATCAAAAATGCTGTTTCTGAAGCAAAACCAAGAAATGTGAATGAATTGTGGAATGTTGTTAAAGAATCATGGAGTGGAATAACAGCTGAGAGGTGCCACAAGTTGGTTGACTCCATGCCACACAGATGTCAAGCAGTTTTAAAAAACTGTGGTCATACAACTAAATATTAGTTTAGTGATTCACAGGATTGCTAAATCCCAGAAAAAAAAATGTTTGTACAAAATAGTTTTGAGTTTGTACAGTCAAAGGTAGACACTGCTATTTTTTTGAACACACCCCTTTCAACTAATTGCCCAATTGCACAGCCTTAAGAGCGTGTATATCATGAATGCTGGGTCTTGTTTGTTTTCTGACAATCTACTGAACCTACTGGTAACTTGTTTGCCACGTAGCAATAAAAAATATACTAAAAACCTTGATTGTTCTGGTTAGTCACATTGTACTGCTATTATTTTGAACAAGACTGTATATATATCTAACAAATCAGGTACAATTAGCAACATAGCTGGTGATTTATGATGTAGCCTATATAACGATGTTATGATGAACTGTATGCCTTTCTCCACTGACATTCCATGATGTTCACAGCATTTAAGACTGCTGATTTTAAAGTACTCATGAAATCAAAATCGATCTTTTTTACTTTGTTAGCACATATTACAGGTCTTAGGGTAAACAATTAATCTGTGCAAGTTAATACACAGAAAAAATAAATAATTCATAGTAATCTTTAATCAAAATCTGAAAAGTTACTTCCGGTCTGGAAATGGCATTCCTTCTCAGATGATGTCAGTTTGACGGCTTGCGGTTTAAAATGCGTAACCACTCCCCTCTGCCGTTCATCTGAGCGCGAGATGGAGAGGAGGAGCGCTGAAGTCAAACCCTGCCCTCTATTCCATATTCTGTTTCACTTGGAAATGTGTCACAGCACAGAAGAAAAATCACTCGCTACTTCCGGTGCAGTGGCACTTTAAGAAGGCAGACTGAGAACACAAAAGGGAACATGGTTTGTTTAACTTTAGCAACACATTATCAGCTGTTTGATAATGTAGTCAAGACAATTAACGTTATGTGTCTGACTTTGTTTGAGAGTGATACAAAAAACACATTACCATTCTGAAACATCGACTTGTAGAAACTGTATAACTCTTACACTTCTTAGAGAGAAGAAACACGGAGACACGCTTAGCTGTATACGTATACATTTTGTACCATAACAGCGTTTCGTCCTCACGGATCCGGCGTTTTGGAAGCAGGAATCTGATATTTTTTGAAACCGGGTCCCAAAGTGGATAAATTTGAAAACGACAATCTTCCGTTTTCGTGTGTACAGCGAATCCGTATATTTTCTGAAACGGTGATGTCATCACACTACGTCCAGCACGGTGAAAGAGTTAAGGGACGCAACTACGGGCACTGGGCATGCGCATATCAATATCGCGTCATTTAATTACCGTATCTACATTATTGTAAGGGTATATTTTGGGTAGGCGTAGGTGTAGGCATTAATAAAACATCTGTTAAGTATGTATTTATTGTTATTTTATTGTGAGATTTTGCCTCACCTCCGACCACTGCTATACCCCTTCTAGCCACAACTCTTCTCCGTTTTTAGTATATTTCTGTGGCAGAATTACAGTGCCACACACTGGCCTGGCATGCAAACTACATCATTTTTAGTTGGTTTCGGTAATCTCCTGTGGACGCAGATATTTCTTGAAACAAGGGGAAAAAAAGATTGTATTGGGAAAGCTCTGGCTTTGTGTGGACGGGGCCTTAATCAAGTGTCTGGTTCAAACATATATGGCTGAATTTAGTTTTTTCTGTAGTTCTGTAGTTTTTTCTACAGTATAGTTTACTGAGAGTATCAGTTATTCTGATCTTGTGTGAGTAAGTGGAGGTGGGGCTAATTTCATATTCATGGGCCACATATGAAGCAAGGATTGCATTAAGGCTATTTTAAGGCATGAAAAAAACATTTAAACATTTCACTTTGGTGATCAGTTTTAAGGGATAAATGATTGACTACTGGGGAACTATAAATATTAAAATGACCAGAAATAATTAATATCCAAAATGAACCAATAAATATTTAATAGGGTATCAACCAATACCGATAAATTAAAAGAAAACAAATATAAATATTTCACATAAATAATTAACCAGTAGGGTGCAGATATATTGTGAATCCCTAACAATGACACTAAATAACATGTCTACAAATCAATCTTTTTCCTGATTTTACATTATACAATTAACTAAAAATGTTGTGGTTAATTTTTCATGGGTCTTTTGAAGTCCTCACATTCTAGCTGTGAGGGAGCTGCCTTCAGGCTTGAACACTGGGAACAATGAGACACACTTCACTGCATTTGATATTCATCTCGATTTCAAAAGGATGGAGGGGGATTATGTTGCTCTTGTGGCGAAATCTTCTAAATAGCCAGAGTCAATTATATCCTGATCTTAAAATAGATCTTTACGTTAGTAATGTTACATCTACCCCTCTGAAAGATCATTTGAAGATGCACTCAGTACATATACGGCCCACCTGGCACCACTGGACAAATATCCTCAGAATGTTTTTTTAACCCAAGGCTAAACTCTCTGCATGTGGTATTGGTTGCATACGCACGGAAATCATGAGTTACATCTGCCTTCAGAGAACACAGATATTCCCTTCACGAGCGCCATACCCTCTACTTTCCAGACCAAGATTGCCTGGTGGGAAACTAGGCTTAAAAACATGTCTAAACAAATTTCACAACAGCTATCTCAAAAAGCTTGAGCCAGTAAGTGCTTATCAAGAACAAGCACTCGGTTTTTGTTATGTCTTGCAGATGACGGAGCAGAAGAGTGATAAAACTACAGCTGATACAAAGAGACGTTTGTTGTCACAACGCAAGAATGTTAATTTGACAACTGTACTAAAAAGTAAAGAAGATGAAGGCCAATCATTTATGTGAAGTGTAGTTGACGCATATTGTGTCCATGGACTTTTTAAATCATTTAAGTTAAAATACACATGAATATAAAAGAGAAAGTGCATCTCTTAACTCCTTTTATCTATTTTCAATTGCTAATAAATGTTTTGTTTTAACCAATTCGTTTTCATGAACTTATAAAAAGGTATAAATGCAAGTCTCTTACTTAACCCTTTCCCCGCCAAAAACGGAAATTTCTGTTATTTGTGGGAAAACACTTCCAGGCCAATAACAATTTTCTGGGTTTCCATGTTTTCACTGTCGGACGCTTAGGGGGTGCTATTGCACATCTTCTGAATGAGAGTACTGAATCTCCTGATCAAAACACACACGAGTAAGACGCAATGAAACGAGCGATCGCATGTAATTATATGCATATGAAAAATAACGTGATCATCGTCAATAAACAGCATATGAAATGGATCAAAACCTAATGTTACTGAATGAAATGTGGACCCAGGATGAGCTTACACGACGTGTGCAAGCATTAGGAGAGTTGATGGACTCAACTCTATGTGCCTTCTACTCTCTAGTCTACTCTCTAATCTACTCTCTGTGTTTGATCACCACTCTGAATCTGATCTGGAAATAGTCTTTCACAAAAACGTGATCTTTTTGTTCAAAATTTAGCTTTTTTTATGTAACCTACCAATATTCAGGTGTTGATAAAAAAAAGGAATGCATGAAGCATTTTTTTTTTTTTTTTTTTTTAAGAAGAGGGTCAGCTCTTTATTTTGATATATTTAGGCCTGTCGCGATAGTCGATAAATCAATTAATCCCACGATAAAAAAAAAAATGAGCTCGATCATTTTTCCGGCTGCGATAATTGCCATTTGCTTGCTTTTTTGTTTCTCGTTGACTGCGCGTGCCTCGCCCGTTTGGGGAGGTGTTTATACTCAGCGCAGACCGGGTGCGGCGTGATGAGACGCCATGCTCGGCCAGCAGATTCGTCTAGAACTCATGGCTCTTCGGTTGCGGAGCCACGCGCAAAGTTACTAAATTTGACGTGTACAACGCCAAGCGAAATGGGGTCTCGCACACTCAGCATTGACGTCATTTTTGCCTCGCGCGCGAGCGGCCGCGTTGTGTATAAACGAGGCTTAAAGCTACACTGAAGTTTGATAAATGCAAGTTAATTCTTCAGTTCAATCTTTGTGTGCTAAAAAGGCACACACGTTCCTGTAGAGATAGCAATACACATTCTCCTTTTTTTGCCAAATAAATGAAAGGCATGTCATCAAGAGACTAGCTTTCCTCAGAGATGGTCAAGTTCAGTTTGTGCATGATTAGGCTATGATATAACTTTTTTTTATTTAAATACTGTATCCTAAATTGTGGATAATTAATTTATCATATGCTGAAGTACATTTCTGTATTAAAAAAAAAAAAAAAAAAAGAACCGTACAGAACGGAAAACCGTGACCCTAAATCCGTGATAGGAACCGAACCGTAGGTTTTGTGAACCGTGCCGCCCCTAATATGCTCCTAAAACACAATCATCCGTTGCAGTTTTCATCCATTTTATTTATTGTTTTTGGTACTTATTTAAATGCATTTTTTAAACAGACAGAGTCCATGCTTTTATTGTTTTTGGTTGTCTTGTTCATTTATTGTGGTTATTTAAAATGTTTTCCATTTTTAGTGTTAAATAGTCTTTAGAAATTAAAGTTTATTGATGTTTGAAAAGGTGTACCTGCATTTTTATGCCATTATCATTATTTTAGATGAAAATGGTCTCAGCACGACAATATTATCGTTTACCGCAATTACTTGGCCAATTTATCGTTGAGCAAAATTTGTTATCGTAACAGGCCTAGATATATTGCATGCTCAGATATTCATTAAACTAAATATTCTATGGGCTATTACATTTTTGAGAAAATTGTCAAAAACCCTGGCGGTGGCTGGCAACTTTTTTTTAAAAACGCTGGTGGGGAAAGAGTTAATAAGGTCATACAAGCTGCAATCATGCTCTTTTTAAAACTTTTTTTTTTTTTTATAGCTAACATGACATTTTAAGGTGGTCTAAAGATGTGTGTTTTTTTATTTGTATGAATATTTTATAACGTGGTGTCCTGTAAAACACTGTAACTGTTGCAAACACAACATCCCTCTAACAAAAACAAATGGTGTTAAATGACCCCTTACACTTCAATTAGACTAAACAATCATTTACCAACAAATTACACCGAAAAACATTGACTTTTTACAAACTGATTCCTACAAAGATGTGAAAAACACTCTCTTTATGGTATCAAGGTCCCGATGGACCAATAAGGCGGCTGACTGTGTTAATCATAAAAGATAACATCACAGAATGATGTCACGGAGTTGCCACAAGGGGAATATCCCGTAACTAAACCCTGTTAAAGAATGAATGACCCTTAACATCAAAAGCTCATTTCTTCTAATTTGCATTGCACTCATATACATCACGCGGTTTCTAATACATATTTCACAGAGACATGCAAGACTGATGACTGAACTAAATGTGAAAAACACAGAACGATGACTACCCTGCAGAGGATAATCGATTTTCTCTAATAACATATTCAGCTGGAGATACATTTCCCTAGACATTGGCCCTTTGGGTAAACAGGCTTGCCATTTTCCACCTCTGTGTAATATTTGCAGACCCTTTAGGTAGTTAAGGTGTCCAGACTGTCCACAGATCCAAGTCTTTCCATTTTCTTTTGCTAGTGCATATTTCGTTTTATTTTCTTATGGATTTTGCCCTTCATGTTTCACTTCCTCCTGGATCACAGCCAGGGTGCTGACAGGACTTTGGGTGAGTCTGAACTGGAACCCAAATAGTCCTTCCTCTTCCGCACGGTTCGCTCTACAGACTCAATCATCTAAAAACAACCAGGAAAGCGCTGCTTAATGAGAAAAAGAACAGTGTCTTTCGTTTAGAATCAAGCATAAATGCATAAAGAATGATTCTAAGAACAGGGATTATGAAAAATTGTCTCTGACAATGTTGTTACAGACTGAAGTGGTAAGCAGGGATGTATTAATTTTTTTTCATATCTCACTCCCTAACCGAACAGGCAGTTGTGGGAGAATTGAAAAGGATTTCTGCAAATCCCCACAGAGACCTTTATCTTTCCAAATATTAGAGAATTCATCTCCGATGCCGAAGGCCTCAGTAAAAATGTTGAATCTTTTGGACAAGACAATACTTCAAAAGTAATCTGTGCTTCATGTCTTCTGTAATGTGATATTTTACTGAAAAAAAGTACTGTATTTGATTAAAAAAAAGGAATGACTTTAATATCTTGGAGTTGTAACTCAAAAAGGATGTGTTGGCATCAAAATATTTAAATGTACAGTATGAAAATAGATAATAATAATAATAATAATAATAATAATTGTGCAAGACAAAAAAAGCGAATAGGAATGGATTTGGATTATTGCAGAAAATAAGTTTACCAACAAATGTTTATGACTCTTCCATGTTTCGATCATTAAAATAATCCTTAAAAGTTTATTCTAAAATTCTAAAAATCACCAAAAGTAAAAAAATTGGTTAGGCTATAATAATAAAACACCAGTCGCAACACCACCACTAAGATTCAGAGTATGAGTGGGGTATTTCTGATGCACCTTATGTCGTAGAATAAAAACATATTTAGCTTCTATTGACCACAGACCTATTTTCAGGCATTTATCCCCCCCCAAAAAAATCTCTTAAAATTTGCTCTTAAAAATCACTATTTCAGCTAAAGCCCTTGCCTCCATCTGGTAGACACAGTTGACAGAGAAAGGGGAATTCCATGGTCATAAAGTCTGCAGCTCAATGACTTTTGACCACCGAGGTCACGGTTATCCATTGAATCCAAAGTTGCAGAAGAGTCTCTTTCAGTGTCTTTAAATCCTTTATGGATACATATATAACCATGTTCCTGTCAAAGGTCAGATCATAAAAAGCCATGCGTGTCATATGATTGTCAGCTTAAATCAAAGGTAAAAACATTAGGAGGAACTCTTGCAGGTTAGTTTGTAAAGTGGATGGCTTAGTTTAAAACATAAGGCCCTGATTCGATCTCTGCTGATTCAACAAGATGAGAAAACAATCTTGTGAAATCTGGTTGCCAACTTAAAAGCAACCCCCCAAAAAACGTTGAGGTCTTTTGAAGCACAGCTGGTAGATAAGAGGTATAGGAAAACATCCTATGGCAAAGAGCTACAAAAGCATCATAATTTCAAGGCAGCTGATTTTTTGCAGACAGATTCTCACGGAAGAGATAAAGCCAAAGAAGCTTTCAAATACTGCCCTTCAAATTTAAAACCCAATTCACCCTCTGGTGAGTAAAACGTAACCTCATACAGTCTTGTTCAAAATAATAGCAGTACAATGTGACTAACCAGAATAATCAATGTTTTTAGTATATTTTTTATTGCTACGTGGCAAACAAGTTACCAGTAGGTTCAGTAGATTGTCTGAAAACAAACAAGACCCAGCATTCATGATATGCACGCTCTTAAGGCTGTGCAATTGGGCAATTAGTTGAAAGGGGTGTGTTCAAAAAAATAGCAGTGTCTACCTTTGACTGTACAAACTCAAAACTATTTTGTACAAACATTTTTTTTTTCTAGGATTTAGCAATCCTGTGAATCACTAAACTAATATTTAGTTGTATGACCACAGTTTTTTAAAACTGCTTGACATCTGTGTGGCATGGAGTCAACCAACTTGTGGCACCTCTCAGCTGTTATTCCACTCCATGATTCTTTAACAACATTCCACAATTCATTCACATTTCTTGGTTTTGCTTCAGAAACAGCATTTTTGATATCACCCCACAAGTTCTCAATTGGATTAAGGTCTGGAGATTGGGCTGGCCACTCCATAACATTCATTTTGTTGGTTTGGAACCAAGACTTTGCCCGTTTACTAGTGTGTTTTGGGTCATTGTCTTGTTGAAACAACCGTTTCAAGGGCATGTCCTCTTCAGCATAGGGCAACATGACCTCTTCAATTATTTTAACATATGCAAACTGATCCATGATCCCTGGTATGCGATAAATAGGCCCAACACCATAGTAGGAGAAACATGCCCATATCATGATGCTTGCACCTCCATGCTTCACTGTCTTCACTGTGTACTGTGGCTTGAATTCAGAGTTTGGGGGTCGTCTCACAAACTGCCTGTGGCCCTTGGACCCAAAAAGAACAATTTTACTCTCATCAGTCCACAAAATGTTCCTCCATTTCTCTTTAGGCCAGTTGATGTGTTCTTTGGCAAATTGTAACCTCTTCTGCACATGCCTTTTTTTTAACAGAGGGACTTTGCGGGGGATTCTTGAAAATAGATTAGCTTCACACAGACGTCTTCTAACTGTCACAGTACTTACAGGTAACTCCAGACTGTCTTTGATCATCCTGGAGGTGATCATTGGCTGAGCCTTTGCCATTCTGGTTATTCTTCTATCCATTTTGATGGTTGTCTTCCGTTTTCTTCCACGTCTCTCTGGTTTTGCTCTCCATTTTAAGGCATTGGAGATCATTTTAGCTGAACAGCCTATCATTTTTTGCACCTCTTTATAGGTTTTCCCCTCTCTAATCAACTTTTTAATCAAAGTACGCTGTTCTTCTGAACAATGTCTTGAACGACCCATTTTCCTCAGCTTTCAAATGCATGTTCAACAAGTGTTGGCTTCATCCTTAAATAGGGGCCACCTGATTCACACCTGTTTCTTCACAAAATTGATGACCTCAGTGATTGAATGCCACACTGCTATTTTTTTGAACACACCCCTTTCAACTAATTGCCCAATTGCACAGCCTTAAGAGCGTGCATATCATGAATGCTGGGTCTCATTTGTTTTCTGAGAATCTACTGAACCTACTGGTAACTTGTTTGCCACGTAGCAATAAAAAATATACTAAAAACCTTGATTATTCTGGTTAGTCACATTGTACTGCTATTATTTTGAACAAGACTGTATATCAACGTCCAGGATATTCTTCCACACATAACGATTGGGGGACAGAGGAGCTATTTAAGCTCTGGCATTCGCTAGTGTTTAGCATTGGTCACCCTCAAAATTCACTGCACAGTGGCATTTAGCCGAGCATCTCAACGATATCAGAAAATGAGAAACGCAGTCTCTAGCCACCATAAAATGAGGGCCCCTGCTTTGATTTCATTTCTCGGATTAAGTTCATCTGCATGACAGTCATCAGACACAAATTACTTACTTTCCTTTGGTATCAAATGGAGAAACAAAGAAAGAAACAAAGGCGCACACAGCTTTGTGAGAGCTGACCGAATCGGTCATGCACTTTGGTTCATCCTGATATTAACAAGCTTTGATTTGAACAAGTGAGTGAAAGCGGTACGGCCCCATCCCAGCACCGCCACTGTAATCCTGCCAACAAGGGCAGAACAATCAGCATGTCAATAATTGTGTTGTGGAGCACACATCAGATCAAACGCGTTTCTCAGTGGAGATAAAAGCCCCCGGTTTCGCCATCCCGCCCGCATCCCAGGGCAGACATGGCTCCAAAAACCAATCCGGAAAGGAAAACATTCAGAATCTGACCCTTGCATAACTGAGGTACTAAAATCCGTGATGAGCATCTGTACAACCCCGCCACCGTCCCGCGGGCTGTCGTCCACCCTCGCTGGTTACATGAACTCATTTCCTCGCGGAGACACAATCTTTGACATCTGTTTAAAATCTATTGCGTAACTAACTAACACAGTTTCTCACAGAAACAAATGCAAAAGGACAAGGCAAAGGTCACGTCAATTTAGACTCTTCGATAAAATTAATTCATGGTGTAATTTTAAGTATATAAAGGACCACAAGCTGCGCACAACAGCAGCATCGATGTCCTATTCAACAAAGAGAGAAAGTGAATGTGAAGTGCCCTGAGCCAGATGAAGGAGCACTAACCAGCTTTTCTTCCAGTTGCTTATGCTACACTACATGAAGCTTTAAAAACAGATCCACAAGCAGCCGTATTCATACATTACAGGTTATTTGATAAAAAGCTGGAATAAACCAGTAGAAAAATTGGTAGTTCAGTATACCAACATTTCAGCCATACATACAAAACACATTTCACTAAGTCTGCAGCACAACTTACAGGACAATAACAAATTGAGAACGATGCTACACTACAAACAATAGCATTACATTCAGTAACCATACATTCTGAATGCCAAAAGGGAGCAATTCCCAAATGTGCAGAGGTCCATTCCCTCTCACTGTGCCTTGATCACAATATCAAATGCACTCACAACAGAAAATTAGTTGGCTGAATGTGGCTGACGGACGGCTATGGAAACAAAACACGGTTTTTCAACAAAACCTCAAGACTGTGTGTGTCACAGTGTGTCAATATAAAGGGAAGCACACACTGAATATTTGCCTGAGAGCTAAGGAATCTCAGCAAAAATCCTTCGAGACAGATGGTATGTTACTAAAAAGTGCAGTTTCATGGTCTCACTGGAAATGCAACATGTACACACTACTCACTGTCAAGTGATGATTAATGGAATCCAGGCATGGAGCTTTTAGGGATGAAAACTTAATTTAAATACACAATTTTAATTTTGAAAGATTACACACTATCTACGACAGACGTCTGATTCTTACATCAACCTTATTCATCAATGCACTAGTTAGTTATTTCCTGTAGGCACTAAGGCACAATATGTAAGATTTTTGGATTCAAATATCCAAAACCACTAGAACAATGTTATACATATTGTTGACTTGCATACTTGCATTATCCCAAATGTTTCTAAGAATGTTTAAATCCAGAGAAATAAGCAACTTTAACCAGGACATGGACCGTGCTTCCACCTATCAATGACATCATACCCATGTTACCTTTAATTTCCGTGGAACCATGGAAACATCAAAGATGCTTTAATACACAATATGTGTTTTATTAGACATGCGAGCAACTGTTTGGATACAATAAGCGACAGAAAACGAATCAGTTATATAGCTCAGCTCCACACAGTTAGCCTCATTGTTTAAATCATGTTCTCTTGATTTACTTCAAGTACCATGTTTTACCAGGCCTAACATCAATCTAGCTTCCTGCAGTGTGCAACAAGTGTCTCAAGCACATAACTATCATTTCAAAATAATTTAACACACTCAAATGTATCTAATAAGATAAAACAGTGCCACATTACCCCACATATGCATGACCGGAACAAGCGGAAGAGGTTGTCTGCAGCATAATAAAAGCTCCCCTGACTTCAAGCTGTGTGTCATACTTTTCTCTAATTAGCAATCACTGCAGTGGCCTCGTTCTGCTCCAATGGCTTTCAGCCCCACCCTGCTTCTCATACTAGAGTAACGAATACATATTTAATATATTAGCTCATTCATGAATACGAATTCTGCCTGATTCCTGTCGGAATCTTTTTCAACATCTGTAGAGGTGAAGAGAACAACTCCCATGATTCCACAAAATCAAGGCGTCATCAAGCTTGCTTGTTTTGAATAAGCGACCTCAAGCGGCACGCGTAAGCGTAAGTCGCTACGCAACTAGAAAAAGTGTAGCAAACAGTAAAATTATTTGCTTAAAAATAATTCACAATTCAACTAAAGTACCACTTTGCAGGACAACTGACTAATAAAAATTACTAAAATAACTGCTGCACAAGAATGTAAAAATATCCAAACCTCAAATTAAAAATAAGATGGATACAAACTGGACAATTTTTTCTTAGTCAGTATCAATTACTTATTTTTAGTACAAAAGCAAGATAAGTGCTCACAAGTCACAGCTGCACTAGTTTACTGTTTATCACTCTGCTTCATTGTTTTTTGATAGCAAACGATTCAACGACTTGTAACACCATTGTGGGCGGGGCATTTTTTTTTACATAACTCTTTCATTTAAATTATATTAAGCCTTCGAGTTCTGCATAATTAAGGGCGTGGCCACTTGAGTGACAGGTGTGTTGCCGCTGCCATTACTTCTAGTCGTTTGTCTGTTCGTCTGTCTGTTCGCTCCTCTTTGCCCATTTTCATTTATCTGGGAATGACGCGCGGTGACACGGCCGCACTTTATAGGCTTCAGAAACTCTCTTCAAAAACCTATGGGTGACTTCACGGACACTGCTTCCATATTTGTTTTAGAGTCTATACTTGCAACAAACAAAAACATTCTTCATTATGACGCCACCTACTGGAATAACGTAACAGCAGAAAGCGTCACTGAAGGTTCCTAACGAATCTTTCTCTGTACGTAACAGTTACTCAAATTACTCGAGTCACTCTGAAGTGAGTTAGCTACTTAACTCTCATAGTCGCCACGACCAGTTCAAATAAAGTTTCAGAATAAATATTAGCTCTCAAGTCTGATAATCCGGAACTAACTCATGCATTAATTGTAGCTTTACACTACCTTTTAAATTACAAATGGTAACTTAAACTTACTATACAAACTGCTCATAGCTGCATTAAAAAATAAAAACATGGGTAATAACATTTTGTACAGTAACATTTATATACTTTGTTACAGGTAAGTTAGCCTAAGTAACTAATGTTTGTATAGCAAATAAACGACCTTCTCGCCTCGAAAGAAACCCGGCGTAAAACAATGCCTTTCAAACGAATTCAGAATAAATGCGCCTTGTAGAAATACGCATACAAGCATATGCTTTTAATTTAGTTAAACCAAACTGGTTATTCGATAGTCTCGCAGTTAAATCACAGCATGGAACGATAACACTATCTTTGTGAGTCCACTCAATAGACTTTGGCTATTTAAACGTGCGGCTTTCTCTCGGTCGTCTTCTCTATCGCCGTATAGTGACTGTTTTTCCTCTTTCATCCGCAAACGAAATACCTCGAAACAATCACCTCAAGCAACTTATATTTGCGCCGTTCCAGGGGCAAGCAACATGAAAGCAGCGAAAAGAACAACCTACCTTTCGACTCAGCGTTGTCCCCGAATAGAAATAATATGCTATGCCAAGAACCCAAAGCACAGCAAAACATAATAATATCCTAGATTTCCTGCGCATTGCTGTGATTTTGGATGGGATAATACAGTGGCTGACTCGGGGTATGTGCCGTGAAAAGCCACTGACGTCCACGTTCTGCGTCTCGCTGTGGCTACAGCGCTCAACTAACACGAAATCACCAGCAGCAGCGGTTGGATAGAAGAAGAAGCAGGAAACAGCCAGCATCACCGGGTTAGAGGGGAAAGGGTAACCGACTTTAATCCAATCACGCTCCGCAGAGACGCGTACGGAGGAGGGGTGGGGGTGGGGACATCCATCGTTAGCCTGTACCTCAAGATGCACCGAGGAATCATTGTTTTGTTCATTCTGGAGATTTAACAAATGCATTCGTGTTACGTTCTTTTCACTGAAGTCATAGAAAAAATATGGTCACTTTCTGCTAATGCACACGGTTTATGTAATCTGATGTGTACTGCCTTTTATTATGCACAGTGCATATTGTGCAGTACCTTTTACTATATCATTTTATTTATTTTAGCAAATGGTCTTGGATTTTAACATTGTAAGTAATTAATTAACAAAAAATGCATCCAATTAGACCTTGAATAGTTTCATGTGAAAATAATTAGTTTATGTGAGCAGGGCTGTAATCAAAAATTCTATAGGTAGCCTGTAGGCTATTGTGCATTTAGCCTATTTTCAACAAAATGTAAAGAAATGCCATAATAACGATGGGTTTTTTTTGGGGGGGGGGGGGGGGGTTGTTTTTACATTTATTATCGCCATTTATACTTTGTGTTAGCCTGTCCTTCTATTAAATTACAAAAATGTATATTAAATTAGCTACTAAAGACTAAATTAGCTACTGAAGATTTTTCTCTCTTGTTTGACTGTTTTTATAGTTATTATAGGCTAGTTAAATAAATCGTGTTTCTTGCTTGAAATAAATTAAATGGTATCTAAAATAAAATAAAACCAAAACTTAAGCTAAATTTTTTGTTTTAAATGAATATATCAGTTTAAAATGTATTTAAATGAATGATTTTTAAATAAATTAAATGAATTAAAGCGAAAGACTTATGGCTACTTTGAAAAAAACAACAACAACAAAGAATTAAACATAAAAATAAAAATGAATTAAAAATATTATTAAAAAATATGATACTAAAATGCCATAATCTGTCGTTCTCTATATTTCCCATCTTTTGAGGATCATGGAAAAGCGAAAGAAGATTTTTTTTTGGGAGCTAATTCATTTGCTTTGATTTCCCATACCTCTGTACACTCTAAAAACTAATACTAGGATTTACTCAATTTTTTTGGTGAAACATTTTTACACTAAAAAAATTGAGTAAATTTTAAAGCAGTGAAATCAATTATAGACACCATATGAACTGAGTAAATGTAAGTAAAAAAATTAAGTAGATCTGAGTAACTGCATTTGTTACATTAACAAATTCAATTGAGTAGAAAAAATTGGGTAAAAAGCATTTTAAAAACCAATAATTATGACTAATATGAACTGTTTTTATTTATGAGTATTACTAACTTGTATAGTATAACTTTAATTTCCTCTAAACCTTTGTAAAATACTCCACAGTCCACACAAACACACTTAAACATGACATGGCCTTTATTGTCGACGAGTACAGCAATAACGTTACAGCATATATTACTGTTTTGACATACGTTATTTTACAACATTTGAACTCATGTAACAAACATTTTAGAAGTGAAAATTAAACATTTAAAAGTAATTCAAGTGTAATCAACCGGTCTGTTATCCCATTTCCACCGTATCAGCGCTGTTTCTCGAGCCTGAGATGGACTAACGTTACGGTCTGCGGGTGGACTTTGAACTTGAGACCGCTGTCCTGCGTTTCATTCGTAGCTGAAAGATGCTGCGAGGCGCCAGACTCCATAACCTGACAATAAACAAACAGTGCCCAGTTTAAATAAGATTTTATCATCCAAATTCATTATATTCATTATCTTTACGAATAAAGTTGTGTGTTTTGAGTAACACAGCAGGCGTTTCAAAGACCAACGCCACACGTTAACTTAAGGTGACTCACACTGCGTCCCTGTATGTTGTTTTGAATTAAATAAAATGCCTTTTAGCACAGTAATGATTATATAGATAAAACAAAACATACAAACCTGAATTTCACAGAGGAAATGCCCCAATTCTGCGACGCTGAGAAGAAGAAACTGCTCTGGTGACTGAGGAGAATTCAAATATCCGCCCTCACTCAACCGTCGAGCTGTGGTCCCGTCAGAGGGTGGGGGAGGGGTGCATCGTTTTAATCGAGTAAACTTACTCAATTTCTTCAGTGTGTGTTAAATATTAATAATCTTGATTTTAATTAAGTAATATTTGTGGTTCTTGAAACAGATCGGTTTAATTCTCCATTCTCAAATATTTTGAAATAAATTTTGCAAATGTATTAAGTATATTTAAAATAAATAATTGGTTATTTGAATACTAAATTATTTTAGTGAAAAAAACTTAAATATAACTATACATTTTAGACAAAATTAACTGTTGGATTTTTAGTCAATTATTTTGGTATGTTTAACTAAAACCATCAAGTAAATGATATTGAGAGATTTTATTAAGTTAATAAAGTTAATTATTACTGTGATATTTACTAAGCCACTGAATTATTTTTTAGAGTGTATAAATGTGTAAAGGGTCCATTACAGCAGATTTTTTTTGGTCAAGAATCATCTATTTAGACAGCAAGAGCCATGTACTGACAATGTAAAACAATCAATCACAGTTCTGTCATGAAAACTCTCAGAGAAATTGGTATGGTAATGGATATAGTAATGGATATAGCTGCTGCACTTAGTACTGCCAATATAATCGCAGACATGATGCGAGCATGTAAGACATGATGCTGCACATGTAACATACATGAAATAATAACCCCGTAGCAGATCTACAGGTGGAGCTGGGGACGGTGTAGGGTTTCTGAAAGTGTGCTGCAGACTGCTAAGTGCTAACAGCAAGCAATGTCAAGTATCTATAATGTTGAGCAGCAAGCTCATTAGCTGCTGATGCAACAGCAACCAATCAGCAGTGCTGTATAGATAATGTGATCGCTAACCTATCAGCCTGCGCCATCTAGAGTTTCATGAACTTTGTACATAAAACTATTTAGGGCAGGCTATATATCATGGTCCACTAGAACATTGATTCTCAACCTCTTTGACTACAAGGCTTTTGATTAGAAGGGTTTTATCTGAGACAATATTTAAATATTTATATTTGCATTTCAGGGAGCATTGCAATACAACCAAAAGGGCACTTTAGCAATTAAAGAGCAGGGGCTTGGGCCAATGTTTGCTGGAATCTCCAGAAGATTTAGATTTGAAAGAGACCTTCAAAGATTTTTAGGATGAGCCACACTAGTCCCGCAATATGTCTGATGACTGTTCTGAGACGGTCGATAGTGACAATCTCTTATTTATCAAAACGGGTCCACTGGGTGTCTAAAAAGCCAACTATATATATTTATATTTCAGGTCAATTTTTAATGAGTTCTTTAAAACCAAAGAATTTATTTCGTCCAACTGTGGCTAATATTATTCAGTAGGATGATATACATTAAAAATGCTTTAAATGATCAGTAGCCTACTGTAATGAATTTAAGCCACAGCTGGACAAACTAGATTTTTTGGTTTTAAAGAACCCATTAAAATTTGAACCGAAATCCGTCTAATAATTTGAAAAAAGGACAAGGCTGATTTAGAAACTGCTGCACTTCAAGGAAACACTTGAATGACCTACTTTTCATATGCTGACAAGCACTGCAGACTGGATCTTTATGTACACATAGTGCTGCAGTTAAAGGTTTGGGCTGGCAAGTGCCACCCCATTCAATCTCGCTTCAAACTTGAGCAAAGCACTTATCCTCAGATTGCTTCAGGACAGCTGTTGATGTTGTAAGTGTGCTGTAAAATGATTAGGATTGAGTGTCTATGAAATAACAAATAGCCAGCCAGATGATTTTATCATGATGTGCCTAGACTCAGAGCACTCAAATATAATGACATAATAAGGTAAATGGGGTTTGTTTGTTTCTATTTATTTATTTGTGTGTATGCATATATTTATTTACAAATGGCACAAATACATATAGGTAATAAAATACAAAAACACATATTGATGTCTAAAAGAATTGGTACATTTTATCTAAATGCTACAAACGTGAAATAACCTCTGGCTTCTGAGGGGGAAATTTAAATATCAAGATTTTCAAATGTCATCCGGGAATGCCAATGGACTAAATCGCCCCCAGAAACAAGAGTTAAAGAATTTCCTCTGTCTGGCTCAAGTTTCGAGCCTCCATGTCCATGTCTGTCTCATCACAATGTAAATCTGTCAGTGTCCCTTCAAAACAGAAAACGACCTCAAATGACATGTACAGTACGTATTTTAACACTCTTAAACTTGAAACGTAATAAAATAGTTTTACGGTCAAAAACCAACACAAGCATCAAGAATGTCAATAAACATCAGTGGTGTTATGTGTGGTGGTACATTTCCTGCTCTTAAACTTGGCATTTGAAACCTCTTCACAGTGAAAACATTTGGCTTATAGCCTAATTGGAGAATGTATGTCACTTCCTGCATTTATTGTAAAAGGTCTACAATACTTTATTGCTCCCCGACCCTTCTACCTCTTTTTAGTCTCTCCAAATCAGTTGAAAGATCTTCCTCTAGAAGAATGAAAGGTGAGGCTAAAACTGATATTTAGGGAAATTAATGATGACCTACCATTTAATCATGTTGGTGGCTACAAAAATGTGCTTTGTTCTCTCGTCACATAAATCCCTGAGCATGAACAGCCACTATAGGCCATTCAGGCAGAACGTTTCTGGTGACAGTATTTCAGTGGCAAGATCAAAAACCTACAATAATCATTCTTTTCTGAGATACAGCCTGTATCGACAGCCTTTCAAGGTGATTATAGAAAATACATGTATCCTGCCTCATCATGTTTATATGAACACTCCATCTCCAGGGAAATAACACAGCATTCTCAAAACTGGCTACTGTACTTTTTACCGATGTGAAGACCACTCTTAACCTCTGATAAAAAACATTTAAAAACAATCTGATTCCAAAAGACAACTTGTCATTAAATCGGTGCACATTTTCAAACATGCCAACACTGAGCAACTCTCACTGAGGAGCCATTCAGACTCAAATATGAAGCCAGCTGACTGTTATGACAATAAACGTACAGTCATGCATGATATATGGTAGGAATAACACTGGAACTCTATATTAAACACATTGACAGGCTGTTATAACCTTTGATAAATGTGCAATTCTAATTGTCATCCAAAAAAATTCAGGCGGAACTCCACATGCTGTGAGTGTGAACAGGACTGTTTCAATCTTATGTGGGCAAACGTCTTTTCCCTACATTCTGTGGTTTGTTGCATCTAAGTCCTACATTTGAGCATTCGCTAGGACTAATGAGCCGAATCTGTTTTGCAACAGACTTGGCTCTCGGCCAACTGGTCGGATCATTCTTGCCAGCTCCTGGGTGCCTTCTGGGACGGTTTCTGCCCCATTCTAGCCATTCACGTTCCTGCAATACCCCCTACATAGACGCCAATTCTAGGTGCCTGCTGTTTTCTGACTCTACTGAACAAGGGAGATGAAAGCTGGTGAAGTTTCATACAGGAATGGCTGTAGAGGGTGATGCAACTCTTGAATACTTCCTACAAACACAAACTTGAAGGACAGCTGATGAGCTGTAAAAGGGCTCCACCATCAGTTTGCCCACACACCTACATGTTCCACAGAGCCAAGTGCCGCTTGGAAAGCCAGACACCAAAGTCAAGAACTTGTCCTTGGATCACTTTACTACATGTAGAATAATGTGACAGACATGGCTGTGAGCAACACTGAAGTGTAAACCACCTGCAGGATTTTCTTTGTTCTTATGTGTTTTTATAAATACACTATATTGCCAAAAGTTTTGGGACACCTGCCTTTACATGCACGTGAACTTTAATGACATCCCATTATTAATCCGTAGGGTTTAATATGGAGTTGGCCAACCGTTTGCAGCCATAAAACTCTTTTGGGAAGTCTTTCCACAAGGTCTAAGAGTGTGTTTATGGGAATTTTTGACCATTCTTCTTGAAGCGCATTTGTGAGGTCAGTCACTGATGTTGGAGGTCAAGGCCTGGCTCACAGTCTCCACTCTAAGTCATTCCAAAGGTGTTCTATTGTGCTGAGTTAAGGACTCTTTGAAGGCCAGTCAAGTTTCTCCACACCAAACTCGCTCATCCGTGTCTTTAGAGACATTGCTTTGTGTACTGGTGCGCAGTTATGTTGGAACAGGAAGGGGACATCCCCAAACTGTTTCCAGAAAACAAGGAACATGAAAATGTCCAAAATGTCTTATGCTGAAGTATTAAGAGTTCCTTTTACAGGGTCAAGCCCAACCTCTGAAAAACAACCCACACCATAATCCCACCTCCACCAAACTATACACTTGGCACAATACAATCAGGGAAGTACCGTTCTCCTGTCAACCACCAAGCCCAGACTCCTCCATTGGATTACCAGACAGAGAAGCGTTATTCGTCACTCCAGAGAACATGTCTCCACAGCTCTAGAGTCCAGTGACGTCGTGTTTTACACCACTGCATCAAACACTTTCAATTGCACTTGGTGATGTAAGGCCCAAGCCTTATGCAGCTGCTCGCATTGGAAACCCATTCCATGAAGCTCTCTACACACTGTTTTTGAATTAATCTGAAGCCACACAAAATTTGGAGGTGTAGCTATTGACTGTGCATAAAGTTAGCAACTTCTGCACACTGTGCACCGCAGCATGTGCTGACCCCGCTTTATGCGCCCTACCCCATTGTGGTGTTTCTGTTGTTCCCAATTGCTTCCACGTTGTTATAATACCACTAACAGTTGACCGTAGAATATTTAGTGGTGAGTTAATTTCATGAATGGGCTTATTGCAGAGGTGGCAGCCCATCACAGTGCCACGCTTGAATTCACTGAGCTTCTGAGAGCGATCCATTCTTTCACAAATGTTTGTAGAAGCACACTGCATGCCATGTTCGATTTTATACAACTGTGGCAATGGAAGTGATTGGAACACCTGAATTAATTGATTTGGAGGGGTGTCCCAATACTTTTGGCAATATAGTGTACCTTTAGCCACCAGCTAATTTCATCATGATGCTCTAAACTCAGCTCCTTAGAAAATGTATTGCTTGCTGCCATTGTAAAGTCCAATACTATCTAGTTCCACATGAAGTCAGTTACATGAGCAGCCAATGCCTTTGCATTAGCATTGTAATAGCAATGTTCCTAAAGTTGCATTTTTATTAAGTCCGCATCTGAAGTTGCTCCTGTTTTGCATCTAAATTCTCGTTGGAGGGAACATCAGAAACACAATGTTGTTGTACAATGCAGGACTGCTAAAGAAGTTAAGGCACACTAGAGCAGTTAGTGTGAGTGCTCTATAAATGTTTCACACCATTTTACAATATAGGTCTATTGGGGTTCATTTTTAATAGGTTATTTGTCATACAAGACACACTTATAAAGTACACTAATTTTATACAATCCACCTGGAGCAACCTCAGGTTAATTAGTTTGCTCAGAAGCACAGTCCTGAGACAGAATTTCACTAACTTTGGCTGATGAGTTGGACATTAGTTTCAGGATTTCAGGTTGTCAATTCAGATTCAAACTCTTTTTTCAAGCGTTTTACTTCAAGCATACAAAATAGGGTTTGCTTGAGAACACTAGTACTTTACAAAAAAATAAAAAATAATTACTGTATAGTAAGTATAAAATACATGGTGGTGACAAAGATTTCAGACTCATTTAAAGGGATAGTTCACCCCCAAAAAATACAATTCTGTCATTTATTAACCTGTATGTTGCTTCAAACCTATATGAATTTCTTTCTTCTGCAGAACACACACAAGAAGGTTATTCTGAAGAACATTAGCAATCAAACGATCAAAATCAGACCACTGACTTCCATTGTAAAGACAAAAAAAAATCTCAGATATTTTGTTCCATTCAAGTCATTTAGAAAGGTTTGGAACAACATGAAGGTGAATAAATAATTACATTTATAAACATTTCTAGATATCTACATAAAAAAAAAAAACATTAAAAAAAACATTAAATAGGCAGAGGATGCAATTTTCAGACTGTGTACTTTTCTTCCCCTTGCCTTTGAGATTTGTGATAGAGTGTATAATTATTGTACAATTCATTAAACACTTCCTTGACACCCATTTGAAGGGTGGTGTTCAAAAACTTAATGTCTTGTTCAACACAATGGTCCAGGATACAGTATATGCCTTCTGTTAGATGTGCCTTGATTTCTGGCTGAAGCGTCACCTAGGAAAAAAAGACAGATACTTATAGTGAGAGTATACAAAGACGACGTGAGCTAATGTGATTGTTCAGTGCAGTAACATGAGTCTCAGGCCAGTTTAGCAGGTCAAACGCATATCACACTTCAAGTTGACAAAAACAATTGGCTCTCAAGTCACACTAGACAAAGCGTTCCTCCTACAGTTTAAGATTAACACAACCTCTGATCTGTTACCATAGACGAGAGAAGGACATCAGATAAGTCCCAGTCCATCAACTCTCAAGCTAGAATTGCGTGGTTTAAGATTTATAACACTGAGAAGATTCCTCTCAAACATTTGAGCAATTTTTTTTACTTCAGGCAGGCTACTCAAGAGAGCAGAAAAGACAGTTTCAGGAAACAAGAACTTGGCATGGCCATGTGGTAGGTAAAAATAATTAATTGAGTGATAATGACTAGTGTCTCACCCTCTGCAGTTCACTGACATATTGTGCAACCATGAATGAGGACAGGACTGTAAAATCTTCAGCAGCATTGGCAATATGAGTGTACATCCTCTCCACCAGCCTAGCACAATTCAGAAGACTTTCTCTGTCTTTTTCAGAGGCTGAAAGAGAGATCACAAGAAGTAAAAATGTTAACGTGATTAATTATGCTTAATGCCGTTGGTGCATTAAGATCATAACTCTTGATTCTTAAGATGCACCCCCTCTCCAAAACCAAGCCCTGCAATAAAACGGTAATATTGTGAAAAAGTATTACAATTTACAATAACTCTTTTGTGTTTTAATATACACTGCCTGGCCAAAAAAAAACTTGCGTCCAATCATTGACTCTTGAGCACTTGCCGATTTTAATCCAGACAGCAGCTTTATTTTTGGCCGTGGCAGTGTATTTTAAAATGTAAATTATTCTTGTGATGACAAAGCTAAATTTTCAGCATCATTACTCCAGTGTCACATGATCCATCAGAAATCATTCTGCATTTCTTTACAATATATTTACTTACATTTGTAACAATGTAAAAGTCTTTCACTTTTCATCAATTTAATACATTTTGCTAAATAAATGTGAATTTCTTAAAAAAATTATGATCCCAAACATTTAAACAGTAGTGTACCTTTGTCCAGTGTCTTTAAATATATGCAAATATATTCAACATTCTATTCAATTACACAATCTGTTCTCTTTCTTTAAAAGCGAACAGAATGCATTAACCACCAATCATGATAAAATTATAATAACAAATCCTGGTTAAATCTTTTCAAAGCCACATTATCTGTGAAGCCGGACAGATCGGAGTGAGTGATCATGACATCACATAATGCTTTGAGAAAGTTACCATAAGATGATCAATAAGATTGAAATTGCCTGACATCTGAATACATTTTAATTCTGTCTGAGCTTTGATGTCAAGTATAAAAGTCTGAGAAATGAAGAAAGAAGAAGTGCCCTGATGCCACCACCACCCCAAAAAAAAATCATAAAAAGAGTTCTCAAGTCAAAAGGGATACGCCTTCGGTGTTTAAATTGCGCCGAGCCTCGAGATCAAATTCAACCTTCTCTTCATGGATTTTTTTCTTTTTCTTTCACTTCACTTTGAAATTCAATCCACAGTGTCACAGTCTGCAAGCATCTGTCTCTGAACACAGCTCAACGAGGTGCTTGTCTCATTAGGTGAATCATACCTCAAATAACATCTTTTTCAGCAAAATAAATGAATTCACAGCAACTTGTGGATGGAAAAGTATCAGCAGACATATGGCTCCGTTGATATTCAATTAATGACTATGGTTGAGAACAGGACTTTTTTATCAAGTATGTATTCAAATGTAAGGTCTTGCCAGCATCAGGTGATTTCCACCTTCTTTGTCAGTTAGCTACAGCCAACAATACGTGCAGACATATTGACAAAAGGGCCTTGCAATTCACTGATGTTACATTTATTTGCTTGATAGTGATAAACAGAAGATTATAGGTCGTAAATGTCAAGTTTCTTCTGGCTGTTAATGACCTTAATGAGGGGAAATAATGCCAGCCGAACTTAGCCCCGCCCACTACATTTTTAGGTCAGTCCACAAATTTTTTAGATCTGATTCAAATTTTCTCACTACTCTTAATAGTAATGAAATGTTTATTTAATAATTTAAGGGGGGGGGGGGGGGGGGGTGAAATGCTGTTTCATGCATACTGAGCTTTTTACACTGTTAAAGACTTGGATTCCCATCTTAAACATAGACAAAGTTTCAAAAACTAATGTTGGACGTTTGATGGAGTATTTCTGTGTTAAAAATACTCCTTCCGGTTTCTCACAAGTTTCGGAGAGTTTTTTTCGAGTATGGCTCGGCTTGACATTAATAGAGCGGAAGGTCCTTGTATGGGCCGTACGGGCTCTTCTCCCGGTAGGGAGAAGACTCATTTAAGGGATAGTTGCGCGCGCGTGTGACTAGAGCGAGAGGAAATGCACGCCCATAAACTCTCTCAGGTGCAGATTCAGTCGATCCAGGCGCCGCGCTCCACTTTATTCCTATGGGTGACGTCAAGCGACTTCAACGCTTCAGCACAGCATTCCGGGAAGGCAGCGCTGCATTTGAACCGATCTGAACGCAGAAATGATGGGAAGCTTCACAACATCGCTTCAGTCGCATCGCAAAAGTGGATCTCCACCGTTCACTGCTGTCAGGACTTTACCAAATCATACCAAAGAAGTGTGTTTTTGACAGAGCGGTCCCAGCGATAAAGGTTCGGTCCTGCTTTGGAAGCAGCCAGTGAGTAAAACTGCTTCAAATGTCTATGCTATTGGCTATCGTCACGTGAGTAAACATCAGTAAACGGCACGATCGCGTGCTTTATCATTCAAATGCACTAACGGACTCCATTGTTGTTCTATGTAGAACGTTACACTAGTCTGACGTGCAAAATCGTTTTGCTTGCTACTGCTAAGGTTTAGTCACATACAATAGTCCATAAACCGAATCATGTCCTCATAAACTCAGAGTAAACACACACAAATGTTGACAGGACACTAAATACAGTACATACCACAGAGACGGACGTCCTGCTGTTGCTGCTTCTCCTGTTCAATTTATTTCAGCCTCCGATTGATTCTGGATCATATATTTATTAGCTGAGCTCGATAGCTATGAGTTTCTCCATGCTTGAGGACGTCACCGCTCGTCATTCTTTAGCTCCGCCCACTCGATACGCCTCCAGGCGCTCGTTTTTTTCTGGAAAGACTCGGTGCAGCCCATATTTCTTTTATAAATATAATAAAACTAAAGACTTTTCGGCGATATGAAGGATGCAATACTACTCTATAGGTACTCAAGATTAACATGAGATTGACTGAAACTGAGTGTTTCACCCCCCCCCCCTTTAATAAATAATAATAATAATAATAATAATAATAATAATTTAATAAAATAATTTAATTTAATAATTAAACTTAATAAAACGTTAATAATTTAAATGTTATAGAACATAGCTCGATTAATGGCACGTCATTACGTCCCCATGCCATGCTACGCTTTCCAACGTCCAATCATAGCGTGACTTTGGCAAGTCTGTTAAAATTTAATGGGCTCAGGAAAACCCGCCGTAACTTCACCTGCGAGTGTCGTGTTACTTTACATCAAAAAGTATATTGTTTTATATAGTTACGTTAATTTATTTTTGTAATATGTATTGTCTCTCCATTTTTTTGAAAAGACACTGCCCCTCTTTCCTCCTTCTTGACAGCCTTTATTTAGAATAATAGCATTGATTAATGATGAAAAAGTTTTAAAATCATGATTGTTTGGATTGTTTTTTCTGCCGTCGAGCCACAGGTGTTCACTGAATGACCCATCTGGTTTGCGATAAGATACAAACGAATTGTATTTTACTTTTACAATGAGTATAATAATTACAACAAAAAGAAAAAATATATAGAGGACGAAAATATTGAATGAACAGTCAAGCAAAACGTTATGGCAACATTTCAGACTGACAGAGATAAACGGGACTTTCTACATTTCTACATTTGCTACTGTTTTGTAAACATTGATACATAATTCAATTCTTATTCATTATAATTCACATTCTGTTTTATTGGCCACACTATTATTAATGATTGTTGAGAGGGGAACTTTTGATTAATTTTTAAAAAGGGTAGGGGGTCGAACCCCCAAAGCCCTCCCCTCTGCAATTGCCTGGTATAATGTGTCCTGTCACAATCTCAGACACAACGTTAATACAATAGTTAGATTAAGGTGTGTACATGATAATGCGACTAAATAGGCATACTCCACGTCTTAACCCGATTTGCGTTTAGTTTGATTATGACTTTAATCGGATTAAGGTCATTGGAAATCGCTGTTTACACGCTAGCCTCTTATTCAGAGTATTAATCAGATTAATATTGTAGTATTGTTGTCCATGTAAACGTAGATATTTAGTTGTGCTTGCAAGGAGACATGACAAAACTGGCATTTGGGCATAATGTACGTTTTTGTCCTGAGAGTCACACAGACAAGAGATTTAAAGATTTTCTCTTTTGTGTCATATTGAGCTTGAATGGTTAGAAGCATTTTCTTTGAACAAGAGCGTGATTATATATTGTAATACTAAAAAATTAAACTGCATTCGTTAACACGCTAATATATGTAGAGGCAAAGAACCTTAAGTCTTTTCTGTAAGTCTCCACAAGGTTTTTACACACGGTTGCTGGTAGTTTGGCTCATTCCTCCATGCAGAGCTCCTTTAGAGCAGTGATGTTTTGGGGCTGTCGCTGGGCAACACGGATTTTCAACTCCCTCCAAAGATTTTCTATGGGGTTGAGATCTGGAGACTCCAGGATCTTAAAATGCTTCTTACGAAGCCACTCCTTTGTTGCCTGGGCAGTGTGTTTGGGATCATTGTCATGCTGAAAGACCCAGCCACGTTTCATCTTCAATGCCCTTACTGATAAAACCGCACAATACATGGCCCCATTCATTCTTTTCTTTACACAGATCTGTCGTCTTGGTCCCTTTGCAGAAAAACAGCACCAAAGCATGATCTTTCCACCCCATTCTTCACAGTAAGTATGTTGCAACTCTGCATTCTTTCTCCTCCAAACATGACAAGTTGAGTTTTTTGCCAAAAAGTTCTATTTTGGTTTCATCTGACCATATGACTTTCTCCCAATCCTTTTGGACCTTCCAAATGCTCTCTAACAAACTTCAGACGGGCCTGGACATGTACTGGTTTAAGCAGGCAGACACATCTGGCACTGCAGCCTTTGAGTCCCTGGTGGAGTAGTGAATTACTGATGGTAGCCTTTGTTACTTTGGTCCCAGCTCTCTGCAGGTCATTCACTAATTCCCCCCGTGTGGTTCTTGTGATCATGTTGATCCCATGGGGTGAGATCTGCGTGGAGCACCAGATCGTGGGAGATTATCAGTGGTCTTGTATGTCTTCCATTTTCTAATAATTGCTCCCACAGTTGATTTATTCACACTAAGCTGCTTACCTTTTGCAGATTCCGTCTTCCAAGCCTGGTGCAGGTCTACAATTTTGTTTCTAGTGTCCTTTGGCAGCTCTTTGGTCTTGGCCATAGTGGAGTTTGGAGTCTTGACTGTTTTAGGTTGTGGACAGGTGTCTTTTTTTACTGATAAGTTTAAACAGGTGCCATCAATAAGTGGAGGACAGAGGAGCCTCTTAAAGAAGTTGTTACAGGTCTGTGAGAGCCAGAAATCTTGCTTTTTTTGTAGGTGACCAAATACTTACTTTCCACCATAATTTGCAAATAAATTCTTTAAAAATCAGACAATGTGATTTTCTGGAATTTGTTCTCATTCTGTCTCTCATAGTTGAAGAGTACCTATAATGAAATGACAGGCCTCTCATGTTTTTAAGTGGGAGAACTTGCACAATTGGTGGCTGACTAAATACCCCCCACTGGATATACACATACACACATATGTTTAACGAACATAATACTTTTATTTAGCAAAAATCTATGAAATTAATCAAAAGTGACATTAAGTCGACATTAAAAGGTAGGGTAGGTAAGAATGATCTAAAACACTTGTTCAAATTTGTTTAAACTTTTTTTATATGTCAATACATAATTAAAATCTAAGTACTCTGAAAAAGAAAGTATAAAAATCAAATCAGTCTAGACTTTTTAATCTGCAATAAACACTGTCATTATTTTCGTTTGGGACGAAACAAGTGATTGGCTTGGGCAACTGTCACTCTCTCTCGCTACCATGGCGACCACCGCTTTTGCTACAGGATCTGCCCACATGCCCGTGGCATGAAACCAAGGAAGAGCAAAAGCATTCGTTTCACAGGTGGACTAGATTTTTTAATGAAACCGGGTTTTCAGCTAAGGCAAACAATGCAAAAAGGAAGAAAGTACAAGAAAAGGCAATGCACAAAATGTCTTTGGATAAACAAAGAAATCAAATGCGAGTAAATATCGGCGTGGCTTTGCAAAGATAGCGAGAACTGAGGGACCTCAAGGGGCTGAAAAGCGACTCCTTGCTGGTTGTATTTCTGCTGGACAGGTAATCTTTAATTTTGATTATAATTTTTTTTTGGTTTATGTTTTCATGAAGCATGTATCACTAGCACATGTAGCTGCCTAATATAGCTAACATAACATTACTTAGCATAAAGTTATATAATGTTATGTTATACACTTAGCCATTAGTATCATTACATGATAAATACTCAATATGCTTAGCTCAAGTTGATCGCTGTCGTGTTGAATTATGCAAAATTTAACTTTAGATAAAATGCATGTGTAAAAGCTAGTACACCGCAACCAGGATTTTTTTTAGAACGAAATTAGCATTAGCCACTACTAAATCAACAATGCTTTCATCATGGAAACTCTTACATGCAAAACACAGTATATGTTATGAATCTTACACGAAATTCATCTTCATCACAGTATAACTGATGTTATTGGTAAAGTATCAATGCTACCTGTTTTTAGTTTTTCCTTATAAATATAACTAGCTCGTTTCCGAATCAAACAAAAATATATTTTAAACTTTACCAGTATAGGTATTCTTGCTTGATAATGAGTACTAAAAGACATCTTATTTGTTTATATTCATACTGATAAAGAAATGTGATTCTGACGTGATGTCACTACATGCACTCCCGTCTCAGGTAAATAATGCGTCTTCCAGCTGAGTGGTCGGTGAGGCGCGTTCATGTATTTTGGGGGCGTGGCTTTGGAAAGAGCCCAGAAGGGAGAAGGTGGAGTGAATGGAAATAATGAGCTGTCTTTAAAACAGTCGTGAGAGGTCTACAGACACTCAATTTTTATACTTTCTTTTTCAGAGTACTTACATTTTAATTATGTATTAATATATAAAGAAAGTTTAAACAAATTTTGAAAAGTTTTTTAACCAATTCTTACCTACCCTACCTTTAACAATGTTACACAAGATTTCTCTTTCATATAATCATGATTTCCACAAAAATATAAAATCAGCAGCACAATTTTTTTTCAACATTGATAAAGATAAGAAATGTGTCTTGAACAGCAAATCAGCGGATCATGTGACACCGGAGTAATGATGCTGAATATTCAGCTTTGCCATCACAAGAATTAATTACATTTTAAAATATATTCAAACAGAAAAAAAGTTAATCATAAATTGGAACAAAGTTAACAATATTACCATTTTACTGTAAATAAATGTGGCTTTATACATTTACTTTTAAATTAACCTAACTAAAATCAAAAACATAAAAACCTTACTAACCCCAAACTTTTGAACCATGTATGATATTTAAATTAAAGCATTTGAAATGGCTTTTAGAACACTCCTGAATGTCGGTATAATAGGTGTGCTTACCTCTGTCAGAGTCACCCCGCTGTCTGCCTTCATGCATGACTGATGAAACCAAGCGATAAAAGCAATTCAGGAAGGCGGGCGAAGCCTTCAGCATCACCTGCAAACATTTAAAGCTCTCAGAATTGGTGCACAGCTGTGCTTGGTATAAAACCCATTGGCCTTTATGTTTATCGTATGAATACTGTGGTCTAGATTAATTGCACTGTTGAAGACAAAAAACAATAATATTCTGTGCCACTAAACTTCATAGGCAAGCAAAACATTTTTAGACGCATACAGAGACGGCTGGTAAAAAGAACACTATGGAATGATTTAAAAACCCTGAATTAATTTAATATTTTAATAAAAGGCACATTTTTGTTGAATGCTAGGCAACAATGTAAGCATCATCTTTATGATGACTGGCAAGATACTGTGTGTGTGTGTGTGTGTATGTGTGTGTGTGTACACTGAATAGTATATATAGTCAAAACATTATGACTAGAGTCAGTTGAAGTACATATGAAGCATGAACTGCATAAAGTGTTTATTAATCTTTGTTAATGTTCATTTCAACATTTACTAATACTTTATTAAAATCTTGCTAACATTAATTAATGCATTATGAACTAACTTTTTTTTTCACTTACATTAACAAAGATAAATACAGTAACAAATGTACTGCTCACGGTTAGTTCATGTTAGTTTATACATGAACTAATGTTAACCAATTAAACCTTATTGAAAAGTGTTGCAACTAATGTACACTCAACAACTAGATAATACCCATAATGCACTGGGAGGTTTGTGCCGAATGAATTCCCGTGTCCATCTCTTTCACGGAAATTCCGTGAAGATGTCTACGAAACCGCTGGTCCAGTGTGGGTACAGCGTAGTAATATACAGGTATAAATTCCTTTTTAATTGATTATTCAATTGTTTAATTAAGGTTAAGTCTTTAATAAATATCTTGCAACTTGAGAGCTGCCAGTTTAAATTAAGTTCTAAATTATTATTAAACAGAGCAAGCACAAACTATACAAAAGCGGCAACCCTTCCAGTGAGCCCAGTGCCTCGTATTCATTCACTCCTTCAAGTGGACTATATTAGTGGAATAATGTAGGTAATAGTGAATGAGGGTATAGGGGGCTACAGCTAAGGTCTGGGTAGATTAGATGGCAAACAAATAATCAGTTCTCATAATCAATATGTTGGATGAAGGAGAAATGGGCAGGAATAAAGATCTGAGCAACTTTGACAAGGGCCAGATTGTTATGGCAAGGAGAATGGGTCAGTGTATCTCTCAAAGGGCAAGACTTGTAAGATGCTCCCTGTCAGCAGCAGTGAAAAAATTACCAACAGCGGTCCGAAGAGGCACAAACCACAAACCGGGGGAGGGAGTGTGATGCTCTGGGTAAGGTTCTACTGGGAAATAATGGGTTCAGAGACTTGTGTGGATGTAAATTTGACATGTGCCACATATCTAAACATTGTTGCTGGCCAGGTACCTTTCACAACAATGGTGCTCCCTGGTGAAAGTGGCATTTTTCAGCAGGATCATGCACCCTGCCACAATGCACACATTGATCAGGAATGGTTAGAGGAACATGATGAAGAGTTCAAGGTGTTGCCCTGGACTCCAATCTAATTGAGCAGCTGTTGGATGGGCTGGACCAACAAGTTTGAGCCACAGCAGGACCACTTTGCAAACTACAGGACTCTGCAAGGATCTGCTGAAAATGTCTCGTTGCCAGATAACACAGGACACATTCAGGAGTCTTGTGGAGTCCATACATTGGTGGGTAAACGCTGTTTTGGCAGCACACTAAGGACCAACAGCATATTAAGCATCATTTTTGTCTCATCAGTGTATATGTATACTATTCAAACTTGGCCAAATGACTGAAATGTTTTTTATTTAAAAAATATTTGTATTATTGTTATTTAGTGGAAAGTGTGCGAGATCAATTGCATATTGTATTAGTGCAAATGTCATTTTTCAGTCATTATTATGGTTAATTCATGGTCATGGACTACTCCAATGTTTGCTTTCATTTCACTTTATAAAGCCTATCAAATACAAGGTCGTGTTGAGATTGTACCAAGTTTCCCACTTTCACTGGCAAAGAATCCTGTACACCTTGAAGTCTTGCACAATCTCAGCATTCCTCTCGTTCCAGACTCACCGTGGGCTCCTTCCCCCTCAGGATCTGTTACAACTTTCCAAACTACATTCTAATTTTCACTTCTATTAAGTGCAAATTAAACGCCTCTCCAGGGCACTGTAATGTTCGCGCCAAACATCAAGCAGCATTAGCCTGTAACACACCTATTTGCATAAAGCTATGAGCCTTACCAAACTAATTTACCAATTCATCTGAATTTTACCTATTTACCATGACATCCATTTTTACAGAACATAAGAGCAAATTGCAGAATTTTACTTTGTTTTCAGGGGGGGAAAGTATCAAGTAATATGTTTTTCACCTCAAGAAAACCCATGTCAGTTTGTGTTTACTAATGGATATATTCAATTCTTGATCCACACAATTCATTTTCATTTTTGTAAAATGAATTCAGTTTTGTCCCCCAGACAAAACACGAAACATAACACTGAAAACCATATTATTAAAATATTTTTCCAAAGCAAGTGCAGATAAACATGTCAGATATTCACCTTTAAAAAACGTATAACATCTGGTACGATTTCAACATCCACAGTCTCTAGGTGATTTTTAAGAGCCCCTATCATGGATTTTTGAAAAGTACCTTTCATATAGTGTGTAATCTAGTTCTAAGAGAAATTAAAACATCCTGCAAAGTTTTAAGTCTGAAAGTGCACCATATATTAAAGGCCATATATTAGGCCCCGTCCACACGGGAGACGCGTTTAGCTGTATACGTATAAATTGTGTACCGTATCAGCGTTTCGTCCTCACGGATCTGGCGTTTTGGAAGCATGAATCCAATATTTTTTGAAACCGGGTCCCAAAGTGGATAAATCTGAAAACGACAATCTTCCGCTTTCGTGTGTACAGCGAATCCGTATATTTTCTGAAACGGTGATGTCATCACACTACGTCCAGCACGGTGAAAGTGTTAAGGGACGCAACTACGGGCGCTGGGCATGCGCATATCAATATCGCGTCATTTAATTACCGTATCTGCATTATTGTAAGGGTATATTTTGGGTTGGGGTAGGTGTAGGCATTAATAAAACATCTGTTAAGTAGCAAATGTATTTATTGTTATTTTATTGTGAGATTTTGGCTCACCTCCGACCACTGCTATACCCCATAGACAGTAAAAGAAATGGATGGAGGGATCCCATTGCCTTCTACGGCGTTAAGTGATGTCAGTATAGGAGCACTCACTTCCTGATGGCTGAGCGAACTGCGCAGGCTCAGACTGAGCTTGACGGCGTAGATGTGACGTGAGCCTCCTGTCTGACAGCTGTAGGTCTTCTAGTAGTTGTGGAAAGTGAAAGCTGAATCAAGTTGTTTAAATATTTTCTCCCGTTGCTTTTGGCTCACTACGGGCTTCTCCCCATTCTTCCCCCTTGACTTTATCAGACTTTATGTCTACACGTCCCCCCGACTGTCTCATAGACAGTAGAAGATTGCCTGCGAGCGTCTCCTCAGGTCTATACAGTAATTTCTCAACTGTGCGACAGAGTCGCGTTGGTTATGACGCAATAGTTAGCCTATTTTTACAAAAACAGCTTCTATGGGGCGATAGTGTAAGATACAAGGTAACGGAGCCTTTTATGCATTGTCGTGTTTCTTTAGAAATAAATAATGGACAAATGGAGTCTTTAAACGTCTCAGATGTAAAGTTATTCACTGTCAAAGTGACTCAAAAATGAATGGGAGTCAATGGGATGCTAACAGCAGGTGATGGCTTGGTTAGCAATGGCAGCCCCTAGGGGTGGAACGCTTTCTGAGCGCTAGATTACCCCCTTGCTATACCCCTTCTAACCACAATTCTTCTTCTCCGTTTTTAGTGCATTTCTGTGACAGAATTACAGTGCCACCCACTGGCCTGGCATGCAAACTACATCGTTTTTAGTTGGTTTCGGTAATCTCCTGTGGATGCAGATATTTCTTGAAACGAGGGGAAAAAAAGATTGGATTGGGAAAGCTCTGGCTTCGTGTTATGGTAATGCGATTTATTTCTGAAATACACACTGTACATGGTAGACCAATCACAACAGACTGGACAATCTGACCAATAAGAGCAGAGTAGGCTCGCGGAAAGGTGGGATTTAGAGAGTCTGATTCATCTGTAGAGTCGTTTGAGAATCTTTGAACACTGTACTGATGTGCAATGTATATTATGAGATAATGAAAGCAAAATTAGGAACCTTTACAAAAGCATTATAGGGACACTTTAAATTGAAAATGTATTAGGATATAATTCAACTTCAAAAAGTTCAACAAAAACATGTCTAAGTATTATAAGGTTTAAGCTCATCTCTCTCTCTCTCTCTCTCTCTCTCTCTCTCTCTCTCTCTCTCTCTAGCCAGAGAATACTCACCTGAGGGTAGCAGTGTATAATTGCAAACAGGACTTCATGGACGGCCTCAAAAGCAGCATGGTAGTCCTCCATGGAATGACTGTCAAGAGGCACAAATTGCAGTGCACCCAGAACCACAATGATGTGGTGTGGATTGGAGATCTGTGCTTCACCCTGAGAGAGCAGAAAGGTCAAAGCCTGGAGAGTTGGCAACGTCAGTGCACGGGTCAGAGAGGGGAGCTTGCTGGCTTCCTTTATTACAAACTGAAAACAAGGCAGGGAATCTGTTAACAAATCTGTGAAATTCAAGAATCATGTCTCTCAAATGGTTACTTGCCAACTCATTCCTTGTTATAAGTCATGAGTTGTTTGAATTCTTCAGAATCAAACCCACAACCTTGGTGTTACTAGTGCCATGAACTACCAGTTGAGGTAAAGGAACTAAAATAAACCTAACATGAAATACTGAATTACAATTTGGTTTAAGATGTTTTTGTCTCTTTTGTTCAACAAGTCTGCATTCATTTGGTCCAAAAAAAGCAATAGTAATATTGTGAAATATTCATGGGCGTCGGAACCATTGTGTGTGGATGGGGCCAGACCCACCCACTTTTTAAGTCCAATGATATTGGACCCACTCACTTTTATCGTCTTTTATTCAGCACGTCTGTTTACCTTGACTACCCCTTAACCGAGAAACTTATTAAGAAACTTATAATTAAACACATGTTAAACGCTTTATTGCCCCTTTTCTAATATTTTCTCTTTTTTTATTGAAAATAAATACCTTTCCGATCTGATATGTGATGGGGAAAGGGAGTAGAGCGAGTGTGGCAAAAGGCGGATTCGAACCTATGCTCGATTTGCGTCAAAACTTGATGCCACGCGTCTTACCCCTACTCTATAGCCACAGTAAATAATCCAGTGATTTCTGTAATTTTGTCTGGCCCAATCAATCGTTTAGTAAACGGCACTTTTTCTGTCTGGACATAGGGCATAAAAAACATGCAACTTGTTCATTATCATTATCTGTGAAACTGTTGATTTCTATGGCAGTTAAATGAATATAGCCTTTTTATTAGACTATTGTATTGACTGGTTTGAGGTCTTTTTTGGTATAGGAAAGGGATATGGCCTCAAACGCACCATAATGCAGAAAATCACATCTATTAAATCATTTATTTTTCTGGGGGAGAACCTCCAGATCCCACCGCCCAATAAAAATAAATAAAAAAATCCCAATCAAAAAAATTCCCCACCTATCATATTTTGCCTTAGCCGCTACTGACCCACCCACTTTTTAGTTGCTTCCGACACCCATGGAAATATTATTAGAATTTAGAATATCAGTATTCTATCTGAATATATTTTCAAATGTAATATATTCCTGTGATGGAAAAGCCGAACTGTCTGCAGTCATTACTCCAGTCTTAAGTCACATGATCATTTAAAAATCATTCTAATGATTTGGTGCTCAAGAAACATTTCTTGTTATCATCAATGTTGAAAACAGTTGTGCTGCTTAATATTTTAGTTTTTTGTTAAATTACAAAAGTTTTTACAGACAATTTTGATCAATTGAATTAATCCTATTTCATTAACTGTATGCGTTATATGCATACAAAAAGAAATAAAAAAGAAATGTGTTCACCAAAATTACTAAAGAGTATTATGAAACGTACAATATATACAATGCCGAGCTCTAACAAACATGCCTGACCTCCTGTAATCCTGCAGAAAAGTTCTCACAGAATATTTTTCAACTGCTCAGCAAACGATCAGTGCTTTAAAATATTAATGACAAAAGTGACGATTACAGAGCTTGTTCTTATTTTTGTATATTAAAGACAGTGGAGATGAGAGTAGAGCAAGGTTAACAAAGCTTTTGTTGGCTGTGGTGAACTCTGCTAACGGCAGCTCTGATATGTCAAGTTCTGACACTGAGAAGAAAGGTGCAGTGATAAAAGTAACCTGACAGGCAACACAGTCCTTCTCTGAGTCAACTCAGTGACATAGATAAGACTTTGAAACCTGACTTTTCCAGGCAGATGAATTTTAATGCTAAATCAAGACAAGAGAGTCAGGCTGGTGGGTGAGGTATGTGACATGTTTTACAAATCTAGCTGTATGGTGTTTTTTACTGCCAACTAACTCTCTAGGTACCCTTGAAGCAACATTCCAGGCTTGATAGAAGTGATGCTTTACCACATGTATTATATTATATATCTCTGATTTTATGCAAGCAATAAGTCCAGGAAATTACTAGTAAACCGGGCCATACACTTCAAGGGGTTTTGAAGGATCTAAGGGTTTTCGATAACAACCTGTGTTTTATTTTAAGAAAGCCACCACACATGGACAGTTTTTTTTTTTCATTTAATTTTATAATAATTTACAATAATGTGGGCAATCGATTAATTGCATCCAAATTAAAAGTTTGTGTTTGCATTCTATATGCGTGTGCACTGTGTGTGTACATTACAACCTTTAGAATGCAACTGGACAATACTAAATGGTTAGTGGAAAATGTATGTAGTTGTTGTGGAGTTAAATTGATTCAACACAATGATTTGCATATGCTGTCATGTTAATCTAAAATTCTATGCTAATAGATTGTCACTATTTAATTACAGGGCTTCCCCCTACTCTGAATGTTTATGAATTATGGGGATTATAAAAAACTGGTGTTGGTGGATTTTTACCATAATAGTCTGGTTGTTTGCACACACTGTGGACATACATCTGTGTTCAAACACCTTATAAAAGTGAATTTTGCCTAAAGGGATACTCCACCACTATTTCATATTAAACTATGTTATTCCCTTAACTAAGACGAGTTGATACACACCTCTCTCGTCTGAGTGAGTGTACTTAATCTGTCTGACGTGCGGTGACGATCTAATAGCATTTAGTTTATCCCACTAAGCCCAGTTCATTCATTATGGTACCAAACAGAGATCAAGTTAGAAGCGAACAAACACCTCTACGTTTTCCCTTTTTAAAATAGAGTACCAAGAAAAGTTGGACGATCAAGTATGGTGACAAAATAAAACGTGGCGCTTTAATAAGCGGATTAAAAAGGAGAACAATAATGTATGGCGGAATAGCACTTTTGAGAGTACTTCGACTCGGCACAATAAAACGTCACGCCTGAAACATCCTCCTTCACATCTCCCCCTCCCCCCTATTGACAGGCATGAGAGAGAGGGAGGGTGATTTGAGGGAGGATTTTTCAGGCGTGACTGTTTAATATGAAAGGTTTAATATGAAAACACGGTGGAGTATCCCTTCAACATGTTAAACTACTTAAACAGGTTAAATCAATCAAATACTGTTGTGTAATGTGCAAAGGTTCCTGTGTTTAATGACTAAACATGGTTATGGTAAATGTTTAAGGTTGTTGGGAGGACAAACTGAGGGAACTATTGGGTTACACTGTAAAATAAAGTTTTACCAAATTTTGTCCAACTAGTGTTATTACTTTCAATCAAAATACAACACTTATGCAGATGTTTACGAATGAAAAATTGAATATTATGATACTTTCATCTTAAAAAGAGAATCACATTAAAAATAAACAGCAGGAAAGCATGTGTGATTAATCTTATTCAGGGAAAAACATCAAATGGGAAATAAATTAAAAACAGGTATTGAAATACTTACAATGAGAGTGGATATGATTTGTGGAGTGATAAGCCAAAAGGCCTTTGAGCAATGCTCTGGAAACTGACAACAGGAGAGCAGCTTTACAAAAGTCACTGCAGACAGAACTTCCTGTGAATGAAAAAACAACATATCATCAGTACACACTACAAGCGGCTTTGAAACTCTTAAGCTTTGAGAAGAAAAAGGAATGGATTATATCGTAATGTTTTTAAGTCAACATCAATCATCCATTTCACTTTGTAGAATAAAGACATATTCAAAGAATCCATCAAGAACAAGCTTTTAAATATTAGACCTAAGGCTGTCATTCACTGAAATGATGATTGTTAAATCACATAACTCTATGTAGTTAAAATGTAAACACATTAAGACATTCAGTTAATTTTTTAAGAAAAGAAAACTAAACATAGTTCTGCGATTATTAGGTTCAGTAATTTGTGTGAATGACATTTATAGTGTTCTCAGACTCTCTCAAATGGCATAAAAACCCTCTGGTAATGCAAAAACTGAACTATTCTCTGCAATAATTCAATACAAAAAATGTCCCCAACTCATTACTGATGTAATTTGACATTCATTAATCTGTTTTTGCCCTCTGACATGAAGTCCTCCACTGGTTTTCGTATTTATAAGAAAGAGAGTGTGTCACTCTTTGGTGATATTTAACTTCAGCTCCAATTTAATAATACTTACATTTCACCATATAAAGAATGCAAATTACTTTACTTGTGATAGTCGTCCAGTCTGGGTTTTATTACCAAATAAATTACATATAAAGAGTGTCTTTTTTAATTATTCACTGATAATGAGTTGTTTGCAAGGGACTTTTCCCCCACATTTTTACAAATTACACAATACCATGAAACTGAATAAATGTATTAACCTTGTTAATAAATTAACAGTAATAAGTGATACATTTATTGCATAAATGACCTATTACAGCTATAATAATAATAATGCAACAATAAACACTTAGACACTACGAGGATCTTACTGTAAAGTGTCCTCCTTCAATCTTTGCCGGCACAAGCCCTTCTCTGAGCATCAGCAGTAATAGATGGAACTGCTCTTGAGAACAGCTGGATACCAGCTTATTAAGCACCTCCTTTACTGGCCCCTCCAGCTCCTTTACATCTGATAATGACATCCAAGTTCCTGGTGAAATGATTGAGAGACAAAACATTAACAAAAATTTGAGGCATCAATTTTATTCTAGACAAGCAAATGTTTTATAACGTTTTAGGACATCGTACCTGACAGCAGTGCGTGAACACTCCGCAAAATCTCAGTATGGACTTCTTCAAGATCTGCTGCTTTGGTCTTTTCCACAACCGTGTAAAAAGCAGAGAGATAGTTAACTGATGAAATTAGGAAGTCCATAGGACGAGGTGACGGGAACAGTTCCTTTAAGATCTGCTGGAAAAAACTCCGGTAGAACGTCATTCGGGATATTTTCTCCTGTCCGTTGTCCTCAGAGATTGACGCTCTTGCGAGTTCACTCCTGATCATGACCGTTACCACTTCAACAGAGAATGACTGCCTGAGGAGACCACTTCCCTTGCCCATCAACACAGCTAGAATGGCTGGCTCCATAACAGAAGCGGCCTTCTCTAACAAATGAGTCAGAGTCAGATCAAGCTGTTTGTTCTTGCCGAGAGTTGTGATCATTTCTTTGCAAAGCATGCTTAAAGTTACCAGATGGAGCTGTAGCAAGCAGAGATCCCCTGTGTCTACAGCCAGAACTCCTGCGGCAATTTTAATTTCAACCATGAAGGAGGTAAACTTCTCCAGATTGAGGCACATGCTGCTTTTCCTGTCGATTATGAGCTGAATTAGAGACTGAATGAAGTCTTGAACTGACTGAAGGAAAGACAACCATATCGGGCCATCCACACCTTTGAAGAGCCCCTTCCTGCACCGAGAGAATAGTGATGTCATTGTTGCCTCCAAGAGATTACTTCCATGAACAACTTTCAGGAGTGTTTGAGAGTTTTTAACCAGCAGAAGTGATGCCATGACACTGAAAAGCTCTTTAAGCAATCCAACAGATGCAGAGAGATTGACGCTTTCATCACATTGAACACAAGAAGTCAGTGTGAACAAGCTCAGAAAAAGTTCTGAATAGTCCTCAGGGGACATTGCGTATCCATTCAGGACACTTGTGATTTTAAGTAGCTGCAGTAATCGATCCACCTGTGTCTTAGATAGAGGTATGGAATATTTCATTTTTACAGAGTCTAACATCTCCTGTCCAATGGCTTTCAGCCTATACAGAGAAGGTGTCATGTCTGTTTCTCGATCTTCTACGTCAACCATTTCCACACAAGTTATCAAAAACGAAGGACTGATTAACTGCATATGTGATGAGTCGACCAGTCCAAAAAATGCCTTGATGATGCACTTCATTACTGCTGAAAAAATCTCAGGGAGCTCACAAAGAACAGAACTCTCAAGTAATTGTCTGGATATTAGAGAGACAGAGATCCCAGTGTTCTCCAAATTGCTTCCAGAGGCATCCAAGCTCTTAAGCAAAGACTTCAACATGCATTCTGCAAAATCAGACATGTCTTTTGGTTCGAGAAAAGGGGCAATTAATGAAAGGTTGGAGGTAACAAGAAACCAGTGAGCTGCCTTGTAATTGTTGGTGTTTACACTACAAAATTGAAAGTCCCACATCTGTTCAGGGTAAGGCATTATTGAAAGATCTTGCCTGCTTAGAATAAACTGGGCCAATTTTTGCATCTCTGATGTATCTGATGTTACAGTAGATGATTTGAGCAAGTGTATCTTCAGCTTGTGGAGTACAAGTAGTTTCTGTAATAATTTGCCAAGTGGACTGTCTACGTCCATTAGTGTCAGGGCTTTGTCCACTAAAGCGCTACTCTGTGAGGCAGTCGGTGATGTGTACTTGTTAACACAGTGTATCTGGAAGAGAGTATCCACCTCAACCCAAGTATGAGTAAGTAGAAGGGTCACCTCTTGGACCTTTTCCCTCCAGGCACCTTTGGTGACAAGGTTCTGCTTCAACAGGTCTTCTACAACCTTCAGTATCTCTGTCATCAGATTCTGAGTTTGCTTCACAATTGGTACCGGGGTGCTGTTGTCTAGAGTCTTAAAATTGAAGAGTACAGCATAAAGGAGTGAACTCACAGAAAACACTTTCAGCGCCAAATCCGATGTTTCATCTTGGATGTGGGGGAGCAGATAGCACTGCATCCTATTTAAAATGACCCAACAGATCTCAAGATTTTGGCTCGGAGGATTGTCTAGCAAACACTGACTCAGGGTTTTTTGTATCGTTTCGGGCAACAATGCTGGTCTCAATTCATCAGCTGCAGGCCGACACACTACATCAAGCAGTTCTTCGATAAGTTTAGGCAGCTGTCGAAGTTTGCCATAAGTTTGCAAGACAGCAGATACGAGTGCTTCTCTGGCTTTCCTAACACGCAGTTCCATGTTGTCTGCATCAACCCACACAGCTGAAAGGAGCTCATCTAAATCTGGCTCCAGGATATGGTGATTCAGTGCAAGCAAAGTTTTGAGACAGCGGTACCAAGCTGGGATGCCCATCTGTGTATTGTTAAATAATAGGCGAGCCAGTTTCCTGTAGAAATTCAGTTGCACCTCCCCATGTTTTATTTTGTCTGCTGCCACATTATAGATATCACCAGCCAAACAGGAGTTTATGATGTTCTCAAGAGCGAGTAAAGCAATTCCCCAGTTCGATGCACTAAATTTCTCATCAATATCCAGTTCATCTGTGAACCCCAAAGCAATAATGAGCTTAGTCATGAGGTGGAAGATCACTTGATTGTTCTCTCCCCCTTTGCTAAATGAATCTAGGGCAAATTTAAATAGCAGGGCAAGAGAGTTTGACTTAACAGCGTAAAATAATGCCTCTTCCTCTTCGTTAGCTCCTGGGACACAAAGTTTTGAAAGGATAATGTTGACTGGGCCTTGCAAGCCCTTTCCTGTGTGGCTCTTTTTGGCCCGAGATTCATCCTCCGATGGTAAAACTTCATCCTTGTAGGACTGTAAATGATCAGAGATGAAGAGAGCTGACTGAAGGACAGCGTCCACCTTGTTCCGGATATCCTTGCTCAGATTCTGTCGAATCTTGACATCATCCTTCTCAGTCCACACTCTAGTGTTCAGTAAGTGTCTGAGCAGGAGAAGTGGATGAATAAGGTGTGTCGTCACCTGGGAAAACACTCGGTTGGAGTTTGCCTGCTGTTTCTGCACTGTAAGGTAGGTGCTGAGAACAAGAAGCAGAACCTCAAATACTTTGAGGGAGAGAGGCTCCTCATATTTTTGCTGCCTGAGCTGCATGCTGGACAAGCCACAGAGTCGCGTCAAGAGCTCCACTAACAACTCATACTTGGCGGTGTAGGCCACAGAGAGCACTGGGGAGGTCAAGATGCCATGGCAACAGCTCAGAACAGTGTGGAAACTGACAGATGTGAGTCCTGAAGAATACTCCAGAATCCTGTCATTGATCATCTAGGATAAAATAAAACACATGAATTATGCAATAGTGCCAATGTTCCTTTTTGCATGTTTTTTTTAGTATTTCTTTATCTGTTTATACAAATTTCATGTCATAATGCATTTTGATCAATTTTATTTTGACTAAAATCAAAATGTTTCAGTTGCAAAATTAAACCAAATGTTCAAACATTTTATCTATAATTTAAACATGTATCAAACATTTAACAAAAACAACATGTTTAAAAACTCCTTGTGCAAATAAAACATTATTATAGTACACTACTGCACAATACAATATTGTCAATTCTTTATGCTTTATTCATTGGCAAATTTGGCATTCACAACTTGACCTTCATTTTGACTATATTTGGGTTATTTGATATAACCACATTCTTTTTAAATCTCTCTTAAACATAGCAAGCACATTGTTAATAAGTTGAGGTAAATTTTTCTCATCATATTTTTCTCAATAGCATGCTTTAAATGAAAGCATTTAATAATCATCAGTACACTTATGTATAATCTTTGTAAAAAAAAGAAAAAGAAAACAATGTATAAGTAATTTTGATAACATAACATAAGACTAAATGAAAGAAACTTACAAATAAGAATAATACAAGTAGAAATGATTATTTTTTATTAAAAATGACATTCATACTATACCTAATATTAAAGGACAACTCCGGTGAGAAATGAACCTAGGGGTAATTAACAGATGGTTACAGAGTAGATCGTTTTCTGGGATGCGTTTTCTTGAAAATCGAATGTAAAGAGTTTTATCTTTAAAAACAGATTAGCTTATAGCGCTTGTCTATGGGGCACAGGGTAGACACAGGGTGGTAAAATTAAATCGCTAGTTAATACCACTAACAAGGCTCAAAATAGCCTCACACTAACACGGTAGCATAACGAGGGTCCCTACATGCAAACCGAAGCATTGAGAACTTTGTAAGAGTACAAACAGTTTAATAAGAAGATACGTTGTAAACATAGTGCCTTACGCGTTCACGGACAGGCACCATCTCGAAAAACATTCTCGATGAATCGATCTACGAGGGCTGTTCTAAGTGAGCTGGTCGATAGGAATTAAGTTTGTGAAATGTAATAGCATGGACATTTTTTTATTTATTTATTTATTTTCTCTGTTGTGTTCAGTGTTTTCTTCCGGAAACAACGGACCATGTAAGATTCCAAGTCACAGTTCATCACTTAGCAGAGCTCTCGTCGCTCGATGAGTCGAGACTGTTTTCCAAGAATGCGCCTGTCCGTGAACGCGTAATGCAATATGTCTATAAACTGTCTTCTTATTAAACTGTTTGTACTCTTACAAAGTTCTCAATGCTTTGGTTTGCATGTTGGGACCCTCATTATGCTACTGTGTTAGTGTGAGGCTATTTTTAGCCTTGTTAGTGGTATTAACTAGCGATTTAATTTCACTACTCTGTGCCCCATAGACTAGTGTTATAAGCTAATCTGTTTTTAAAGGGGGAGTGAAACACTCAGTTTCAGTCAGTGTCATGTCAATTTTGAGTACCTATAGAGTAGCATTGCATCCTGCATATCTCAGAAAAGTCTTTATTTTTTTTATAATTATATAAGAAAGATGCGCTGTTCCGAGTCTTTCCGAAAAAAGCCGAGCGGGTGGGGGCGTGTCGTGTGAGCGGAGCTAAATAATGACGTGTGCTCGCTGCTGCTATTGTGTTGAGTCGAGTGCGTCGTAAAGCTGTGTCATCCCTAACAGCGGGAAAAAAACTTTATTCAAAATAAAAATATGGCTTTTAATCAGATACAGCCATACATCTATGATCCGGAATCAGACCCAGAGGCTGCAGTTGAACAGGAGCAGCAGCAAAAACGACTAGAGCAGGACGTCTCTATGTGGTACAAGTTATACACTAACTATATAATATGCTTAGCGGCTTGTGTTATTTACATATTTATACTTGAATTATATCGTCGTATTTTTGTCTTTGAAGGTGTACATGTGGGAAGTGCAGTTGTGCACGTGTGTTTGTGTGTTTACGCGTGGTTTGTGTAGACAGTAAGCGGATTGGTTTTGCACAGCAGGCTAAGTTAGTGTTTACATAGAAAGACACGGAATAGTAGCGCATTTGAATGAAGAAGCGTGCTTATTTAGTTCAACATATTTCCCCCCTCTTTGTGTATTGTTGTTTGGAGTGCTTTTACAATACACAAACATAAAGTTACACATATAGTGGCCAGCTAAACAAATGTACACGCACTACACATCGCATGCTCCATTGATCAATTAACTATACGTGATCATGTTTGGGCTACTTGATGAGCATAGGCAAAAACACAGACATTTGAAGCAGTCTTACTCACAGCCTGCGGTACTAACGTTGGGACCTTTATTGTTGGGACTGCTCCATCCTTCAGCATTAGGCGATCGGGAAAATCCTGTGTCGAGCTGGGCCTTGTTTATGAAACAGTCGGCACCGAAATGCAGCGAACAGATATAAACATTCGCGCAACTCAGTTGCTGATCCGGAAAAGCAAATTACATCCACTGTTGCCTTAACGCGGGGTTTTTGGGGAATCTGTGCAGGACTGTCTTGGTCTGGCAACCAAAAACGCACTTTTTTGGTGACATTGTTATGTGCACATCACCTGTACAGCATCCTACAAGCCAGCGCTTTGATGGGCGTAGCCTGTAACTTTCGCTCTCTCTCTCTCACGCGCTTCCGGTAGAATTGTCCGTACGGCCCATAAAAGGAAATTCCGCCCCCATTAACGTCAAAGGGGACGCATGATCTCAAAAAACTTGCCGAAACTTATGACTAACCGGAAGTAGTATTTTTGTCAAAGAAATACTCCCATCAAACGTCCACCTTAACTTTTGAAACTTTGTCTATGTTTAGTATGGGATTCCAAGTCTTTAACAGTGTAAAAAGATCAGTATGCATGAAACAGCATTTCACCCCCCTTTAAAGATAAAACTCTTTACATTCGAGTTCCATGAAAACGCATCCCAGAGAACGATCTACTCTGTAACCATCTGTTAATTACCCCTAGGTTCATTTCTCACCGGAGTTGTCCTTTAATTGAGGGGACTAATAGTACAACCCTACAGTATAAGTGAAATTCTTTCAAAAAGTTAAGTGTTGGTAAATACCTGTGCTACTGTGAGACGAAGGCTAATCGTTTTTCCTTGACTTAGCACATTACGAAGCTTCCTGCTGTGAAGAATATCATCTAGGTAGGTCCATAAACCCTCCACCACCTCTGAGGGCACCTCCATTTTCTTATTGTAAAAACCTGTAAGGGCATGACTTGTCCAGTCAAACAGAACCTATGATGGGGAAAAATGTTACATGCTTAAAGATACGAGATACATAAATGTTTAAACAACATACACTTAAAAACACTAAAAATCAATTTGTTCGATTTATCCAAATAAAAGGAGATTTGTATGAGAATTTTTTTTAACAGTTTATTGTATGGTTCAATTCTCACTATTAACTAGTTGCTTTTTTAGAAAATTACTAGGATATTGGCTATTACTTGTACTAATAAAGTTTATAGGTTTATTAGTACTAATAAAGCACATATTAAAGCCTTATTCTGCATTACCGTATTCTACATCCCTTAATCCTACCCAATACCTTAATAACTACCTTACTAACTATTAATAAGCAGTAATTATGATTTTATTGAGGCAAAATTTGTAGTTAATAGTTAGTTACCAGTGAGAATTGGACCCTTAACTAAAGTATGACTGAAATATTATGGCAGTGTTTACTCTTATACTCTCAATAACATGCTTACTGAGAACAAGTCTGTATTTCAAAAGGATAAATTACCTGCTCTTTGTTAGGAAGAAGGCATTGTGTTGATATCCAAGCAAATCGAGCAAGTTTCAGTTTGTCCGGCCAGAGTGTGCGAGGGTTTTTCAGTTTTAGATGAATGCCAGAGAAAATGGCAGCCATGTCTAAATTCCTTTGAGTCTAGGAACAAAACATACATAATCAAACTGTTTAGATTATGTTGACGTTTACACCAATTAAATGTTGCTAGATGGTTGATACTAGAGATAAACGGAGAATCCATTTGACCAATAGATGTTTTTACCAATTTTTTACCTAAATGTACAATTTTAAAACGTAATCACTTAGTTATCCAATTAAAGGCACACATTGGTGGCCTATAAACAATAGAACCCAACGGTAATCACAGGTATTGCAACTCATTTATCTATAGTTTGGATAAATTACTAACAGCCATCTTTTCTTTAGGTGAAGAATCTATAGTTTGAAAAATAGTCCATCTCAATCCCATTATTAGAGCTTACTGCAAATTACAGCTGTGTAATACGATTAACAATAATACTAAGTATATTTAGAACTACTTGTATTATCATGATGACATGGCTAACTCTTAAAATGATGCATACGAATCTGAATAGAGGGATACTGAATACTAGTATTTTAGACACATGAAATCTTTAAAATCCATGTCACATAAAAATCATACAAAAGCGTAAGAGATTTCTTTACCTCTTTTGTAAATATGTATTTTGTAACAGTCTAGCAGATGTCTAGCAGATATCTTGCAGCCCCTAGCGAATCCCAGGGCAAAAGAATCTTGACAAAGTCATTCTAGATTTCATTGAATAAAAAGCACCTTAAAAAAACAGGATTCTTCTTCTTTTTGGTTTTTATGATTGGTGGCTGGCAATCCGCCAATCATAAAAATTACTGCCACCTTGTGCTCCGGATTGTGGAACAGAGCATATTCTACTTATTAAACCTGTCATATAAAGAAATTCTACAAACACTTTACTATTCATTTTACTTGTCCATTTTAATACAGATTTAAAATGTACATCCTGAATTCCATTCATCTTGATTTCAAATATCATACTTCTTTCTTCCTCATATCTCTTACATTCAAGAATTGCATGAGTTACTGTTTCTTCTACTTTGCATTCTTCACATAGACCATTTGGATGCTTCCCTAATATCCCGAGTGTATTATTTAGATTGGAATGTCCCAGCAATATTCTATTATATACAACCTCGTCTTTCCTTGTATTACCAATATGTCTTATTTTTTTTTAACTTACTATGTTATTATATAGAGAAATCTTCCCTTTCTATTGTTGTCCCACTTTATTCGCCATTCTGAAATAACCTTTTTCCACATTAAAACATTGCTCAGACTAGAGGAATTTGTAATTCTATTTCTCTGCAAAGCTTGTTTTGCTAACTTATCTACATTCTTATTTCCCTTTATACCTACTTGTGATGGAACCCAAATAAAACTGATTAAATTATAATTCTGAACCAGTCTTGAATATATTTGTAAAATATTATAAAAAATATATTGATGACTGGATTTAAAAGACCCGACTCTTTAAAACTGAGAGTGAATCAGAACAAATTCAAACTTTTCCAGGTTTATAATCTTCTACCCACTGCAAGGACAAAAGTATTGCTATCATTTCAACAGTATAAACCACCAAATGATTGGAAGTTCGTTTTGTACAATTCATTTCCCATTCTGGAACTAAAAAAGCATCTCCAGTTATCTCGCGCTCTGGATCTTTTGAGCCATCTGTAAATATTTGTAAGTATCGGGAATATTTTGTTCTAAGTTGTACAGAGAATGCCGAAGACATGTCTACTTCTCCCCTTGTTTTTTATTTGCAACAAATGTAAATCTACATGGGGAGTTAAATAACTCCACGGTTCGTTTTCAGGAATCCCCACTGTTTAACGGATCTTTAACTCATTTACTTCCATCTCTTCTACATACACTTTACTGCACCATCCATACAACAAGTATTATAGAAAGCAACTTTTTATATAATGATATAACCTTCCAAAATACTTACAATCTCATCACACACGTGCTTACCGATGCGGAGGTTGTAAAGACCTTTAACCTCTTCACTTTAACACCAGACAGTAATAATCGAAAACGAGCATCAACACTTTAAACTGTTTCATTGCTAGACAAGATACTTAAGTTAAGTCTTAGCATCGGTGTATTCTCAAAGAAATGCCAGAAACTCACAAAGGGGGCTAAATAATAAGTAAATGTCATGTAAACATATGTAACACTTGTCTGTTGCTCTACCGGTTAATTAAACTTTTTGACTTATCATGTCTGAGAATGGTTTCGTCAGAGATCATAGAGCTATATCAGTGGAAACCGCCTTAGCTGTCGTGTCTGCAGGTCCGCCATATTGGAAAGGTCCAGATCTATCCGTGTGCGCTACAAGCAGAAGTATTCGCCCCCTTCCACGGTTTTCACAAGATTGGATCGACCAGTTGTGCATGTTGTAGAAGATGCAGACCTGAGTATATAGTGAATAATAATAATACAGCTGATCATAAGCACGTATGATGTCTCTAAAGCTTACATTTTAATGCGTTGGAGTGACAAGGTCATAAATTAATATAGCTATCCAAAAACATGCATATACAGGTATTCAAATTAATTTGTTACTAAATCATAGTAAATGGCAACGTATAAAATTGTAGGCTAATGTATGTCTCTCTTTGTCACGTGTGTTCTTTACGTCAAACAGTTCCCCTTTTTGACCTTCCCAAGATGGCGACACATTTGATCAGACCAACGCTACATCTCCGTGTTAATATCTATGACGTATATAGTTTAATGACGTAGTTGCACTCCGCTTCCTCGAAAGTCAAGGAAATCACCGGGGTCACCTTTTTATTCTTATTTTATTTTAAAACACTTGAAATGCCACTTTTCTGTTACCGGAACAATAATTGACGTTGTGTTGAGTAAAGACCGACACATGTCGTGCAGCAGGTTTTTGTGACAGGGCGCTGCCAGTGAATGCGCTGGGCGTGTGTGAAGATAACGCAAACAAGGGCTGGATGTGAAAACTGTCAGGAACAGATAAACCTCAGTAACCGTCGACCCCAGATCTACAATAAGTCAGTCTTTCTACTGACAACAATGTCATGCAGTCACAAGTGTGTCCGGACACTCCACTGTTTATAGCACTGCTCGATGATTTGGCCGTCTGACTTTATACAGTTAGTTTCGACAGATAATGATTAGGTGAGGCTCGTAAACTTCGTTTCGCTCGTCTTTTTCCTCCAAATGTATGGGACAATGTTGCGAATGACAAGATTTACAATCGGGAAACTGCACCAGTGTAACATTACCTGCTCTCGGTCAGATACTTTTTATCATTTGCCTAATCGGACATCAAGAACAACGTGGAAAAAGCAATTGTGCAAAAATGGATCGTTTGATGTCCTTGTGTTGCCTGTGTATAAGGGAAGGAACATGTCCAGTCTCTCTTGTCTCCGAACTGGAGGGTTATTTTTACCCAAGAGTATGTGGGTACACTCCAGACACACGGTTGCTCTCTATACCACATCTACGGACTCCAAACAAACTTCAAAGACTGTGGTAAATCAGGAGAATGACGGTAAAACCTCAGAAAACACGTTACCTGTACCCTCAGATGTCAAGAAGTTGCTACAGCTGGCGTATCCTCAGCGATGGAGACTGACAGGCAAGTCAAACGACATGTTCTGTATTAAATACATTCGGAGGTACTTGATTGGTTTTCTGAGATGAATCCCTATGTATGACTTTACTTTAAGGAATTAGGAATGACTTAAATTTAAGTCACAAGTGAATATATTAGTTATTACAGCTTTTCAAAATTATTTGATTTTGAAATGGATATCTATACTGTGTATGTTTTGTAAATATTTACATTTTATTGATGAAATACATTGTTTTAAATGATTTCACAAAAAAACAAATTTCGAATAAGAGATACATACATGTTTGAAGAACATGCATTGAACAAATTTACTAGGTATATACATATAATGTGAAATTTCATTGTTTTAATGTTATACTCTTAAAAATTACTTCAGAGATAAAGCAATAATTTGTTTGTATACTGTGTACATTTTGATTGGATATTTATGACTTGCTTTGTGAGTAACCTTCTGACTCTCCTCATAGCTGCCGTGGGCTTTCTGGTGATCTCCAGCTCTGTCACCATGTCTGCTCCATTTTTTTTGGGAAAAGTGATTGACACCATCTACACTAGCACCACAGAGGACTTCACCGCCTCCCTTACCTCCCTGTGTTTAATGCTGACAGGTGTCTTCCTCTGTGGAGGCGCTGCAAATGCTGCACGTGTCTACCTCATGCAAATCTCAGGTGAAGTCTCCATGTGCATCCCTTGAAGCAATAAAGATGCTTTATAGAAATTTTTGTGGCTTACATTGGGTTCAAGAGTTTGGGGTCAATACGATTTTTGAAAGAACATTAAGAATGTTTCAAAAGATTTCTATTTCAATTAAATTCATCCTTGCTGAGCATAATAGATTAAAAAAAAATCGTATCGACCCAAAACTTTTAAAGGTAGTCTAAGTATTTATTGATTGAATATATTTGTTCTGTAATGCTTAGGCCTAGTTTTTTATTCTGTACTCCATGAGTCATTCCATGTGATTCATTAAGTTGACCAGCATGCATTACTGTGCTCTGCTTTCACAGGGCAACAGATTGTGCGAAACTTGCGCGAAACCCTTTTCTCCTCGATTTTGAAGCAGGAGGTGGGATTCTTTGATAAGACCCGAACCGGTGAGCTCATTAACCGGCTTTCGGCAGACACAGCCATCGTCGGACGCTGCCTCACTGACAACCTGTCTGATGGGCTGCGATCCCTTGCCCAGGCGGGGGCCGGAGTTGGCATGATGGTGAGACACTTGTGACAGTTTGAGATTTAAGCAGCTCTTTATCAGTGTCACATTTGAATCCAGCCGCCATGATTCTGCTTTTTATATAAACATTTTCACTCTAATTACTTCCTCGTCTGTGTCTAAAACGGAAGATTGCAGTGTGTCATACGTTTTGTACTCGTAAATGTATCTATGTTTATACTCACTGACTAACTGTGACTAACGTTCTCTTTCTCTTCCTCAGTTATACGTGTCACCTAGTCTGGCAGCCTTTGTGCTGATGGTTGTTCCTCCTATTGCCTGCCTGGCTGTAATTTTCGGTAGATTCCTTAGATCCATATCAAGACGCACACAGGATGCACTGGCAGAGGCCACACAGGTAAGAGGTCATGTTTCCTTATAATGGTGCTTTATTGCATCATGTTTTATTGCAGGTATGAAGCCATGCCTTATACAGTAGTCATTTGAATGCTAAATACATAGCTCTATTATAAGTGTAATGACAGGTAGTGGCCAAGGGATCGTTTTAACTCTGTAGCTGCTCTACATCTCCTAGTTGGCAGAAGAGAGGATCAGCAACATTCGGACAGTCCGAGCTTTTGGAAAAGAGCTGACAGAGGTGCAGAAGTACTCAGAAAAGGTTGACTATATTTTTGAACTAGCTAAAAAAGAGGCTGTGCTTTCCGCTGGATTCTATGGAGTGGTGAGATTCATCTTACTTATTGTGTAAATGTTTAAGTTGTATTGCATGATTATCAGAAAAGTAGCTAGTATTTAATAATCAGTAAGGCAGTTTAAGATCATTTCCTCAGTCCAGTACTTCTGCTCTGATGTGTTCATTTCTGTTGCAGACAGGACTGAGTGGAAATGTCATCATCCTGAGTGTGTTGTATAAGGGAGGTCTGCTGATGGCCAGTGAGGCAATGACTGTTGGGCAACTCTCTTCTTTCCTAATGTATGCCTTCTGGGTGGGCATCAGCATCGCAGGTGAGGAAGTTAGCTCAGAACAACACATAAATATACACTACTGTTCAAAAGTTTGGGGTCAGTATGTTTTGGTTTTTTTTTGCAAAGAAATTAATTCCTCTTTTTTTTCATCAAGGATGTGACAAGTAAGTGACAAAAAGACATTTATAATTTTAGAAAATATTTCTGTTAAAAAAATATATATATTTTGACATTTTATTCATCAAAGAAACTTAAAAAAACTCAATTTTCCACAAAAAAATCCAACAATGAAAACAATAAGAAATGTTTCTTAAGCACCAAACCTGTAATCATAGCTGAAAGCTTTGCTATCACATGAACATATTACATTTTAAAATATATGAATAAATTACATTTTAAAATATATGAGTAAACTGTAATACTATTTCACAATATTGTCATTTTTACTGTATTTCTGATCAAATGAATGCAACCTTGATAAGCATAAGACACTTCTTTCAAAAATGTTTTAAAAAAATCATACGACCCCAAATTATATAAAGGTAGTTTATGTCCCTCATCCACAACACGTATATTAGGTTTCTGATAACTTTTCAGAAGTTCATTTTCAATTTTCACATGGGCTGGTTTACATACAACCGGTTTCACAGACCAGGCTTAAGCCTAGTCCAGACTAAAGTCAGTGTGGTTTTCCATTGGAATTAGGCTACTTTTAAGCTGAAGGTTAAAAAAAAAAAAAAAACTTCCGCGGGTTCATTTTCACCCCGTAAGTACAATTTTGGCGCTCAAGCACACAAAACACTCCCTAGATGTACCAATTCAGTGAAGAATTTGGCCGCCCGATGGGGAAAAAATTGGCTACTTTTGTTGTACTGACCTGGCAACCCTGACTAGCATGTTTGAGCTGTCTTAACTGGATACAACTTGCACTGATATCATACAATATGTTAGTGGCATTGGTTTGTCTCAAGATTCTCATAGTAATGATTTAAAAATAAAAAAAATTGTATATTTATAAAAGGCTACTTAAAAGCCCTAATTGAAATAAGGCTTAATCCTGATTTAATCTACTAAAATTCACTTCATTTAGGTCATTAGGTCCCAAGACAGGCTTTATAACTTGTGTAGATAGTGTGCAACATTTAGAAAATAATAGGTTTCTTTCAACACAGTTCTGTTGGGATTTCCCAACAAAACCGCTCTTGTGGGGGTATAACACTGGGCCTTATTCATAGGTAGAAACCTGTTTATCTGTGATTTCTGCTCTGTGTTTCATAGTGTTTAGAGTACTGTACAACTTGTCATTTATTTAATGTGAAAAACATGGATTTATTTAAGGTTTTAGCTCATTCTACTCTGAGTTGATGAAGGGGTTTGGTGCTGGAACTCGTCTCTGGGAACTCATGGACCGAAAGCCTGAATTTCCCCTCAATGGTAAATAGAATTTCTTTTTAAATAAAGCCTAAAAACATTTATCTTTTCATATGTGAATGGAAGTAACATTATCTTTTTTTTTCAATGTTTTTTCTTGTTTAGAGGGGCTTGTATTAAAACCAGAGCAGTTAAAGGGAGAACTGGAGTTTCGTAATGTGTGTTTTGCTTACCCAACGAGAAAGGATTCGCCCATCTTCCAGGATCTAAGTTTGTCTGTGCCGGCGGGGTCAGTAATGGCAGTAGTGGGATCCAGTGGCTCTGGCAAATCCACACTGGTGTCATTGTTACTCCGGCTGTATGATCCTGATTCAGGTGAGAGCTAAGAGTAAGAATATAGTGGAAAATGTTGATAATCGGTAATAATAGATAAGATATGACTGCAGTAAAAATGCAGATATACATGTGTAGTTTTGATTTAAATGCAGGTGTGGTCACTGTTGATGGACGTGATATACGAGACTTGAATCCTTACTGGCTGAGGAATCACATTGGTACTGTAAGCCAGGTAAGAAAAGCCACCAGATGAAAGAGAATTGGACCACATCCTACCTTAATTTGACTAATTTCTGCGTGTGAATATCTTTTTGTAGGAGCCAGTTCTTTTTTCCTGTTCCATCGCTGAGAACATCGCTTATGGTGCGACTGACCCAAGTGAGGTCAGAGTAGAGGACATCTATAGGGCAGCACAAATAGCCAATGCTCATGACTTCATCCAGGAATTCCCTAAGGGCTATGATACAGTGGTAGGAGAGAAGGGGATTCTACTGTCAGGTATGAAAAAACCTCCATGAAACTCGTGTTTGTGATGGACTACGGAGGCCCTGAACCGCAAGGTGATACATATTTTTTTCAGTCAATTATAGATAGATAGAAAGACATTTATTGTTCCTTAACGGGAAATTTGTTTTCACAAACAAATATGTCATAATAACGAGATCTTATGTCGTAAAAACAACATTATTATTGTGAGTTGTTGCCTGCACCTTCGTTGGACAGAGAGGGTTAAAGAAATCTATTTAATTTCATATAAGTTTAAATATTATTCTATAATATATATATTTTTTAAATTTCATATAGAAATATTTGGATTTGTGCAGAATAGTTTCAGTTTCGTTTTAGGCTGGCCTAATTCGTTTAGGCTTTAAAATAAAAATAGTTTGAAGGCTAATGAATGGCATAATTTATGTTTTGTTTGCATTTATATTTTTCATTCTTGTTGTGAATTTCGTTACATTTTAAGGATTTGTTGTGGAAACAGCCTAAAATAGCTACATGTTGATAATGTTTGTAAACATTCAGTTTTTACCAGTATTTTTAATAAAATAGGAATGACACACCAGTGTGATTTACCTGGGTTTATGTCTTAAGTCTTACCCAGTGCATATACTCGGGTGCAACTCAGTGTTACAAAGGCATATAGGTTATATCAATTTAATAATGTGGATAAAGGCATATTTTGTAGCTACACGTCACAACACATGTCCTTATTAGGAGAAAATATGTAGTTTTAACGAGAAAATTATGACGTTTTTACGACATAACATCTTGTTATTATGAGAAAATTATGTCGTTATTAGGACATAACATCTCGTTATTACGAGAAAAGATGTTGTTAAAATGAAATAAGATCTCATTATTACGACATAATTGAGTGAAAAAAATATGTATCACCTTGCGGTTCAGGGCTTCCGTGTGGTCTGTTTGTAATTCATGACAATTAATGCATAAATACATTTATTTGTTGAATGAGCAGGAGGACAAAAGCAGAGAGTTGCCATAGCACGAGCCTTATTAAAGGTAATATGTCCTTTTTAGTATTAGACTGAATTTTAAATATTTGTTTGTTTACCTTTATCTCATGCTTCTTTGATGCTTTTCACAGAATCCCAAGATACTTTTATTGGATGAAGCCACAAGGTGAGATGTTGTTTTGATTACTTAAACTTTATATATATATTGGGAGTATATATTTTATATTGGTATTAGGAAATACATTTTACCATGAGTGTCGGAACCATTGTACGTGGATGGGACAAGACCCAACCACTTTTTGATGATATTGGACCCACTCACTTTTATCATTCTTAATTTAGCACGTCTGTTTACCTGCCCCTTACTGATAAACACTTATTATACATGCTTTTACACTTTTCTAATATTTTCTTCCTTTTAATAGAAAAATAATGCCTTTCCGATATGATATGTGATCGGAAAAGGGAGTAGAGTGTGTTCGTCAAAAGGCGGATTCGAATTTGTGTCGAATTTGCATCTTCCCCCTACGCTATCGCTGCTGTTAATGTTTCTGTGTTTTCTGTAATTGGTTTGGCCCAACCAGACGTTTAATAAACAAAGTGATATATTTGTACTTAATGTAAATGGCAATGATTTTTTGTTGTTGTTGTTTTTGCTTCCGATACCCATGCATTTTACGGTAATTAAAAATGTGCATAGAAATAAAAGATAGATTTTTAGGTCTAGCTTTTTAGATAGGTCTTTATTTTTGTCTATATAATATTCATATTTTAGTTAACAATGTATTATTTTAAAGATGTGTCCTCAGGTTATGTGTAAATCCTTTTACTATTATATCTTTCCATTTTTTAAATAATAATGTACTACTCAAAAAAAAAAAACTGTATATTGTATATATATTATCATGACACAGGCATTTATTATAAATGCTTAATTATTAATTTATTATAAATGTATAAATAAATAAGACTTGTCCGGGTCTATGTTTCAGTGCTCTGGATGCAGAGAATGAGTTTCTGGTACAGGAGGCGTTAGAGAGGCTGATGGACGGTCGCACCGTGTTGATCATCGCTCACCGTCTCTCCACTATCCAGAGCGCTGATGCCGTGGCTGTGCTGGACCAGCACCGTGTGATGGAGATTGGCAGCCATGCCCAACTCCTTGCCAATGACCAGGGGCTCTTCCACAAGCTGATGGAGAAGCAGGCCTTCCTGCAACAAAGAGAGTGCACACATCTTTAAATGCTTTTGATATGTTTTATTATAATTTTGGGCACTCTGAAATGACTAAGACTGAGATGTAGCTATTTAGCCTTTGCAGTATCATAAACTGCCAAGTAACTGGAAACCAGTTGTATACTGATCATTGTTATTTTCAATGGCAGACTGTCACAGTATACATGCTGTGGACATGATTTAATACTCATCAGAGTTGCCAAAACACTGCTTTTAAAATAGTTTTATGCTTTCATATCCTAAGAAAAACATTAATATATTTGAATGGAAAAACTTGCAAGGGATATGAGGTAGATTTGATATGAGTTCATATGAGACCAAGTTATTGATGCTACTACTACTTGTAATAAATCATGTCAGTCCTTTATTAAGGAACAGGTGATAATCAGTTTATTGTAGTGTATTTAGGGCCTTATTCATGACACATGAGCAGGAATTATTTATGAACAATTTACACAAATTATTCTGCAAATGTTTTGTAAGTAATATAGATAATGAAGTTGATGGGGGGGGGGGGGGGGCAACACCGATGTCAATGTATCGTGCCTAAATCATAAACGGCAAAGCTTTTACTGGGATGAAATCCGAATCAATTGTGTTTTGTCAGTAATGAATATAGTGTTTTAGAAGGAGCACCTGTATAGATTATTGTAAAAGAAAGAAGGATATATTTTCTTGTCTCAGTTGTATTTGAGAACAAACACTATAAGAGAGAGATTTTAATGTACCTTTACTTACACACAATATATAGATGAAATCTATTCAGAATTTTAGAAGATTTAAATATTTTGTGTGGTAACTTATTCGTTTTTTTAGTTATTGGAATGTGTATGTTTGACTGTTGTTTATTTTCTATTCTTTTATCTACACTATTAATAAATTACATTGAAACATTACTTGCAACTGCCCTGTCCACATGCCTGTCTTCAAGAACGTTTAAACGACTTTAGTTGCCAAAAGAGGGTGCTGTTGACTCTTTGAAAATGAATTACAGGTTCTTCTTGAAACAAAGTGGGTTAAATGAAAGAGGTAAAAACTGTCTAGAGCAGAATTGAACTATGGAAAATTGTTATTGATGTAAGAGACTGTAATCTATTGGTCTCCAAAATAGTTGCAGTCACTCCCTTAGTATAAGTAAATCTACTACTAAACATCTGTGATAACGTGATTTCATTAATTGCCCTCCTTGTGCCCCCCTCTTAACTTGAGAAACTGAACAACTTCATCAATACTGTGATTGAATTCAAGCAGGGAGATTGTAGCTCAGGCTATGTTTGATGAAGCAGTAAGCTGCTTACCCCGCAGTGACTGTGGCTGCTCCTGTCATTGACTCAACATAAGCTCTAGGGCCAACTATGGCAGGATATCTGCTTGCACAGAGATGGGCCTCTTGAGTAAAGCATGCAGAGCAGCCACACCTCCCAGCACTGGAGATTCCTGGAGATTCCTGATTAATTTCATCACCAGGAATCTTAATGAGTTTTTTGTCTTGTTTTCCAACAACAATGTCTTTAAAACAAGATTTACTTCAGTAGCACAATAGCACATTACGATTAATATCAGAGACAGAGCATATGAGCTTTGACCAAAAGAGATTGAAAAATATATGGTTATTAATTAAATGAAATAAAGTGAATATTTAGAAAGCTGACATGAACACAATCTAATTCATTTTCTTAGAAAACTGGCTGTAGTGAAGTTGTGAACAGATGGTCCAAATGTCTAAAATAGAAAATGCAAATCTTAAAAGATCAGACTATTTAGAATATTGACATGATTATTGTAAATATGTGTTAGCTGGTTTATAAAATAACATCACTTTTAACAAATTAGTCAGTTATATTAATTGCTAAAAAGATGGTTTAGGCTACAATCAATATATTTTTGTACATATTGTTGATATAATAATAATGGTGATGATGAAATAACCTGAAATACCATTATTTTACATGTCATTGTTACAGTGTAATTATATAGGCTATTTAAGTACTGAGTAATATTAATTAACAACATGTACTTACTATAGAGTTAAGGAAATAATGGTTTGGTTGAGGGTTAGTTGCATGTAATTATAGGCCTACACAATTTACTGTTATATGGTCAGTACATGTAACATACGTAACATTGTAAAAAAAAGTGTTCCCCACATCCCTTTGAGGTCAGGATTTCATTTCGGACCACCACTGCACAAAGTATAAGAGAATGAAGTTAAATATTGGCAGGGCACAAATCTCTGAACGTAGGCCTATATAACAATTGACAGAAATATACTAGGAAGCACCAAAGCCTAGTAACAACATTAACACCGCCCCCACACCATATCCAGCTCATGCTCTGGTCTGGAATGATGACTATCAAACCATAAAAGGACAGTCATGCTCACTACGAACCTGGGGATAGCGGGAGACACGCCGCTTCACTAGGAAGTCACTCCTCGCTTACCCGGCAAGAGCCTAATATGGTTGAAGGATGGGGAAAACTCCAACTGAACATACAGATATCCTCAATAGTGCGCATGGGGGACAAACACGAAGAGTATATAAGGTTTTCACATGGGTCAGTCAGGCCGTGACTAGATCCATCAGCGGCTGTGTTCTGCACTGAGCTTCATCAGAGAAAGGTAAGAGAAATGGATCATCTCAAACCCATGCGCTACTAGTGTAGTTATACGAGGACTATCAGAACTTTTATTCAGTGTATGTAAGGCATCTAACTTATTTTATTTGGCGTCAACGTCTATGAGATATGAGAATTGAGAAGTTTTGCATTGAGTTATAATCTTTTTTTTAAATCTTTTTTATTTATTATTATGTTATAATCTGATAGGGCATAATTAATTTGCATTACGTTTCAATAAATGAATCACTGAATGCATTTATAAAATATGATTTGTATATTTTTAATTGTCATTCGTATACATTTGTATACTTGACGTGGCAGCATGTATATATTAGAAAATATGTATTTAAAATTAGAATATTATAAACATTTATAAGAGTTATACTAATAATATTATTACTACACAATCACAGTTATGGATTTGCTCAATGTTGCCATTTCCACAGCACTTGTTGTACACTTTAAAAAACAACAACTAAAATTAATTTCATTTTAATTGCTGCCATACATGTTAAGTAAAATATTTTAACCAATTTGAATTATATTACTGATTCATTTATGACAGAAAATATTGTGGCAAATTAAATGTATGGAAACAAAGATGTTATAATGATGAAAAGAAATTGCAGGGTAACTGATACATGCAGTAGAATCACTTTAATAAAATTATATATCTTTTTGCACAAAGCTGCACCAAATCCAATATTTTTCAATGTTCAACCTGAGAAAAAGCAACAATTTTACAAGGTGGTTTCATATAAATTCATATAATATGATTCATTATGGAAAGTACTTTTTAAGCATGAAGCATGAAGGTCCACCCCTAAACGTAACCATCAGTGGGGCGTAAGCAGAACATACAAAAGCATTAAAATATGATTATACAAATTCATATGAATTATTCACCACAATGTATAATTACAATTTGCCATGAGAATGTGTTGTTATGTCCCTCATTAGAATCCATCAAGATGTGTGACGACGACGAGACAACCGCCCTGGTGTGCGACAACGGTTCAGGCCTGGTCAAGGCTGGATTTGCCGGTGATGACGCCCCCAGAGCTGTCTTCCCCTCCATCGTTGGTCGCCCCCGTCACCAGGTTTGTTGCATTTTGCCATTTTTTAAATAATTACCATGGATACGCTTAAGCTATTGTAACATTTAAATATTGCAAAATTAAAAAATGTTTTCATCTTCCAGGGTGTCATGGTAGGTATGGGTCAGAAGGACTCATATGTAGGAGATGAAGCTCAGAGCAAGAGGGGTATCCTCACTCTGAAGTACCCCATCGAGCATGGTATCATTACCAACTGGGATGACATGGAGAAGATCTGGCACCACACCTTCTACAACGAGCTCCGCGTGGCCCCTGAGGAGCACCCAACTCTGCTGACTGAAGCCCCTCTTAACCCCAAGGCTAACCGTGAGAAGATGACCCAGATCATGTTTGAGACCTTCAATGTCCCAGCCATGTATGTGGCCATTCAGGCTGTGCTGTCCCTGTACGCTTCTGGCCGTACCACTGGTGAGACAATTATTTTAATACTTAACACTCCCAATAATCATGTTGAAAATCTAATTTACAAATAATTGTACGGGATCTAACGTGCAGTTTTAAATATCTGCAAATTTTGCTGTGCTGACCCGTTTTTTTTTCTATATTTAAGGTATTGTGCTGGACTCTGGTGATGGTGTGTCCCACAATGTCCCCATCTATGAGGGTTACGCTCTGCCCCATGCCATTATGCGTCTGGATCTGGCTGGTCGCGATCTGACTGACTACCTCATGAAGATCCTGACCGAGCGTGGTTATTCTTTCGTCACAACCGGTAGGAATTAGGAAAATGCCATTTTTTCATTCATTTCTGTTTTTTTTCTGTTTACATAAGATTTGTCACAATAAAAACTCAAAATTCTTTTCAAATGTGTCTTTCAACTCATATTTGTTGCATTTGTTGAGGGATGCACAATATTTTAGTACCATAATGGTTGTTTGGCAAAGTTTTGTTTTCAATGTATTATATCAGTCGATGTTGGATACACAAAACCTTTTAGTACTGTACTGTTTTTAAAAATAAATTACTTTTATTTAGCAAGAATGCATTAAATTGATCAAAAGTGTCAGTAAATACATTAGAATGATTGTGTATGACACTGAAGACTGGAGTAATGGGTTCTAAAAACTCAGCAAAGCTAATCAGCTTTTTAAAGATGTATTTGTAATTTTAAAAAATATATAATATTTCTCAGTTTTACTCTTTTTGATTAAATAAATGCAGTCTTGGTAAGCATATGAGATTTCTTGCAAAAAATTGTACCAACCCCAAAATTTGTTTGGTTAAGTTGGAAACAACTGACTTACTTAAAAACTCTGTTTACAGCTGAGCGTGAGATTGTTCGTGACATCAAGGAGAAGCTCTGCTACGTGGCTCTGGACTTTGAGAATGAGATGGCCACTGCCGCCTCTTCCTCTTCCCTGGAGAAAAGCTATGAGTTGCCCGACGGCCAGGTCATCACCATTGGTAACGAGCGTTTCCGTTGCCCAGAGACCCTCTTCCAGCCTTCCTTCATTGGTGTGTAAAGACAAACACTATTAGAAAATGCTGCATTTTTCCATACAACTTTTAGTTTGATTAATAAGTTGTTTCTGAACAGGTATGGAGTCTGCTGGAATCCATGAGACCGCCTACAACAGCATCATGAAGTGCGACATTGATATCAGAAAGGACCTGTATGCCAACAATGTCTTGTCTGGTGGTACTACTATGTACCCAGGTATTGCTGACCGTATGCAGAAGGAGATCACCGCTCTGGCCCCCAGCACAATGAAGATCAAGGTAATGCATCTGTGGTTATCTTTAACGTGTTCCGTTTCCCTATTGATATAGCATTATGCATCACTGATGTGCTCTGACATGCTTCTCCTCATTCTGACAGATCATTGCCCCACCTGAGCGTAAATACTCGGTATGGATCGGTGGCTCCATCTTGGCTTCCCTGTCCACCTTCCAGCAGATGTGGATCACCAAGCAGGAATACGATGAGGCAGGCCCCAGCATTGTCCACCGCAAGTGCTTCTAAATCCATCATCTGCATCAGTTTGCTGTGGATCACGCAATAATGGAGAATACTGTACATTCATCATCACGGGACAGCTTTGGTACAGATTTATTTTGTACCCATGTGTTACATACCCTGGATTACCAAGCAGGAACACAATGAGGCAGGCTCCAGCATTGTCCAAACTGACACAATCACAATCCAGAAAACCATTATACCATGTTTTCTATCACAGGACTGTAATCTGTACATAAATAGTCATTAATTTATTAAAGTCCATTATTTGGTATTTGTTTTTTCTGACACGTTCATGTTAATAAATTGTTTGACTTGTGACTTGAAACATAGTGATCTAGAGTGTTGCTGAAAAGCAAATATGTATGAAAAAGCATGATCTAATTATTTTATATATTGGAAGCGTAGTTCAGACAGGACCACTTTGGCAATACTTTAGTTTATTGAACACAATTATCTTTGGCGGTATGGTACCTTATGGGGTCCTTGCTACATGATTAATAGAACATACACGAGAGCTTTGCATTAACCCCCATGGAACCATCAGCTTGAGTGATACACATGATTTAAGACACTTAATATTGTCTTCTGGACGGCGGTGACATGTACGTGCGTTGAACTCTGGACATCTACTGTTGCTTGGCTATGAGGATGAATGTCTCTCGGCAGTGAAGTCCATAACATCTAAATAATATATTTGGTGGTCTGAAAAAGAAAGGGAAGAAACAGCAGCCAGAAGCTGAACAGTATTTTTTTTTTTTTTACTTACAGTGGGGAGGGAGGGTGGGTTGCGAGCAGTTTAAGCGTCCTTCCCGAGCAGAAATGCCACGTATATATGTCCTCGGTCTAATAGGAGAAGGGTAGTGATTGGACGATTTGACGGCTGACAGAGTCAGCTGCCGGCGGCATTATGCCTACGTGGCCTGACTGAACTTCGCTGCGCTTGATTTAGCTAATAAAATTTTGTACAATTACAAAGTGCTGTACAATTAGGAAAATACAGTAAACGTACAGTAAAAAATGAATTAGATCAAATAAGTAAAGTATAATAGAAAAACAGACTCTAAAACCACAATAATACAGCCTGGGTTTGTATATGGCCAGTGTGGAAGAAGACATAACAGAAAATGGAAGTGCATTCCACATCCTGGGGGCCACAACTACAAATGACTGATTATCCTTAGTTTTCAAGCGGAAAAGAAGAATACAGAGAAGTCACTGATTTGATGAACAAAGATACCTTGGTACAGAATGTGGTTGAAGGAGATCAACAATGTAGCAGTGGGGCTAGACCATGCAAGGCTCTATAAACATACAGAAGAACCTTAAAATCCTCTCTGTAGCTACAGTAACGTAACCATTGTAGGGAAGCGAGAACAAGAGGTGCTCTCTCTTCCTTGTACGGATTAGACATTTAGCTAAAGTTGTAGCCTAATGGTTGTAGAGCCGGACTTGTAACCAAGGGTCAAGGTGCACAAGGGGCACAAATTTCACAAAAATTCTGAATATGGGACACGTCACTTCAACTTTTTTTAAGTAAGATTCATAGAGCAGTTTGCATAGTGTTCAAAGTATTTAAGTTTACAAAAATCAAAAAACATTTTCCTCCTGGGTAGGACCAGGGTAGGAGCCAGTTCGTTGAAAGAGAATAAATAATTAAATATAAAGTAAAGTCAAACACAATTCTTTAAAGGGATTAACGTTTTCAAGCACATATGCACAGAATTTATTTCAGATTTCAGTTTGCCTTGAATTAGGATTTGTGGTCTGGTTTGTCCAGATAAGCACCATTTTATCCATGTTAACGCGTGAATAGAAAACACCATAAATAACTACAACAACATGGTCACTTTCTGGCACACATGTTTAAGACCCTTAAGCTTAAACCCCTGCTTTGGAAGGTCAAGTTTTAACCGTAGACAACACCTGTTGATGCCTTCGAGTGATTTCCAGCTCCTTCACCACAGGGCGGAGCTACAACCGTGATTTACAAAGCAAGGTTGACGTCTGCAAACAACAAGCGCCATCTGTTTACCTTCTCGGCTCTACCTCAATCAAAAGGGTAAGAAACTATAATATCAGAACACGGCTCGTGTTACTGTTGACAGGTTTTTATCGTGTGAATCTTCAATGAACTTGCTTCCGCTCATTGCTGTCACATGACACTCGCTGCAATTCTAGTCGACGCTCTAATGCAGCTTTAACATCTATTATTAATTACTTTACTGCACGCCGTTTGATTGCATTTAGATAGTCATTGTGTCAAACGCTGATATTTAACGTTGACTACTTACAGTATAACGTACATCGCACTGTCGATGGCAGCACATATGCTACTACGTATAAATATATACTATTGTCTTTCCCTTATTCGTGGTTTTGGATTGATTAACTGTATTACTGAATTCGGCATTAATGTATATCGACACTTTATGAACCCTAATATGCAAATGCATTAAGAGGTTCAAAGAGCTGCGAGATGACGCCATGGTTTAAGTAGGTGTATACATGAAGGGGGCGTGTCGAAGAGCTGGTTAGCGATTGGCTTTCGCTTACGTATTAGAATTCTGTTGCCATAGTATTTTGGTTTAAAAGTCTGGCGGGAGAAGAGGGCTGATTCAGAATAGAATGCATTTGCATAATTTTGTTTCAACAGACTCAGACTTTACTTCTCATAAAATGTAGCATTTGCACATTTCTCTCCAGTTGAACGAAAGTGAAATATGGTGACGAAGAGAATTAGATCCGAATACATGAAGAAATTTAAAGATCCGAGATGGGACACTTACGCAAAATGTTATGAGGATTTGCTGAAGTACAGACTGTCAAGACGGCTGTTGGAGCAAGCGCACAAACCTTGGTTTTGGGGAGAATGGGGCAGCGAGATGGGCTCCAGTGGCAAATCTACTCCTCTAAGTCGGAATAAAGTCGAACCTGAACGATCTACATGTGCGACACCAGAACCAGCAGCTGAACCAGAACCACAGAGAGAAGTGCAGGACACAGACACTAACGTTACAGACACCAGTAAGTCCTGAGCTGCAGGTTGTCATCATCTTCTATCTTTGTTCTTTTATAGTATCTACTAAAAAAGTTTGTGTTCTAGTGTCGTCATTGTAATGTAAACTAAATCTTCGTTAAATAAAAAAGAAATATTAGATGGAAACTTTAATAAAAATAGCCTTTGAAATTAAAATAAATAGAAAGCTAAATAGAATATTATTAAAACCAAAAACTATTAAAAATGCCAAAGCAAAATTACTCAAATTTAAACTAAACCGAAAATATAAAAATAAAAGCAAATTCAAAGAATTATTAAATTACTATATACATTTATTACTATAAAAATAACTTATTCGTAAGATATAACTGTTAATACGGCTCACATTTTGCAGTATGCAACTCAATGTTAAAAAGTTAACGTTAGTTCACCCAAAAATGAACACTCTCTCATCATTCTACTCACCCTCATGTCGGGACACAAATGAAGATCTTTTCAATGAAATCTGAGATTTTTGTCCCCCCTTTGAAAGTCCATGCAACTAGCACTTTAAATAACTTCAAAAAGTTCATAAAGAGATTCTAAAACTAATCCATTAGAAAATTGAGCGGTTTAGTCCAAATTTGCTGAAGAGACTCGAAGGTTTTATATGATGAACAGATTGAATTTAGTCTTTTATTCACATCAAACATTGATCAGCGAAACATAAGTTCAACCGAACCAAACCTGCTTGACGGGTGAGAACAAACCTCATTGGTTCTTGTGGAGGCAAACATGCGGCATAACACAAGAATAAACTTCAGTGGTTCTCGCTATAGACTGTAAAATAAATGGACACAGCATAACACAAGAATAAACTTCAGTGGTTCTCGCTATAGACTGTAAAATAAATGGACACAGCGATCCCAAAGACTTCAACGGCGGAAAATTAAGTCAATTAGAGGCACTCACTTCCTGATGGCTGTCAGAGCGAACTGCGCAGGCTCAGACTGAGCTTGACGGCGTAGATGTGACTTGAGCCTCCTGTCGGACAGCTGTAGGTCTTCTAGTAGTTGTGGAAAGTGAAATCTGAATTACGTTGTTTAAATGTTTTGTCCCGTTGCTTTTGGCACACTATGGGCTTCTCCCCATTTTTCCCCCTTGACTTTATCAGACTTTATGTCTCCACGTCCCTCCGACTGTCACATAGACAGTAAAAGATTGCCTGCGAGTGTCTCCTCAGGTCTATATGGTAATTTCTCAACTGTGCGACAGAGTCGCGTTGGTTATGACGCAATCGTTAGCCTATTTTTACAAAAACAGCTTCTACGGGCCGATAGTGTAAGATACAAGGTAATGGAGCCTTTTAAGCATTGTCGTGTTTCTTTGGACAAATGGAGTCTTTAAACGGCTCAGATGTAAAATTATTCACTGTCAAAGTGACTCAAAAATGAATGGGAGTCAATGGGATGCAAACAGCAGGTGATGGCTTGGTTAGCAATGGCCCCTATGAGTGGAACGCTTTCAAAGTGCTAGATTACCCCCTTGGTTCTCGCACGTCAAGCGTACATACTTGAACTTCCATTTACCACAACTGGGGGGTATTCCAGAAAGCAAGGTTGACTTACCGTCACGTATACCTTAAATTATCTGTTTTAAATTTCCAAATCTTACTTACTCGAGGTATCCTAGTTCCAAAAATAGTCCGGGAGTAAGTTCAGACAACTCAGAGTATGTTCCCGGTTAACACACAAGACATTCTCAGAGCAACAAATTGATGATTCACCATGGAAACGGACTCTAAGAAAAAGTGCACCATTCTTCATCCTTCTTCTTTAGTTTAATGGTGATTTACATAACCTACTCAACCCATTCTAAAGATGCCGATGCTAAAAACATATTTACAGAAGATAACTTTACCATAGTGAAATATTTACATCAGCACAATTTAGCATCATTTTCAACATTTTCAAAATAATCAAGGCATATAAAGACACAATAATCTGTATAATAACACTTTTTAAAATGCAACATCTGTCTTTTCTCATCAGAGCTAGTTAGCAGAGTTGCTGTTCAGAGTCATCAAGAGGAGAATAACAACGCCAGAGAATGCGCTCCTGCTCTCATCCCAGAATCTAACACACATATCCTGAACACACCAAAAAGCAAACACAAGCATACAAGATCAAAGGTCAAGCCTCATGTCACCAAAGACACTGATAAAGAGAACCGTCATCCTTTTGCCCTGTATGGCTCAGGAGAGAAGCAGACAGATATGGCTTCAAGAAAAACCCATAATGTTGGTCCTGCAACATCAACCGCAGAGGTGAGAATCCTTTCAGAAAGCATGTCGTATAAGTGGCTCTTGATCAGTAAGAAAACTACAAAAAAAAAGAAGAAAAAATACATTACCGTTTTATTATTATAAATATTCCCTACAGATTTAAATGAACAATTACTAGCATATTTAAAATCACCATGAATCATTTCCTGGTGGACAAAATCAAGTCCCACCGTACATTTTCGAATTTGAGAAGCAGTTTTACTCAGATATACGTCACTATAGGGAAGACCATAGACCCTTTTCACATTTCCTTTCTCAGAGCAGAAGTCATCATAGGGTTGGGTAAACTTTTATAGCGGTGAATGAAAGAATACATTTAAGGAACACACCGACCTTTTGTAACTTTAGCTTATTCACCGTATCCCCCAGAGTTAGATAAGGCCATACATATCATTCTCATCTTTGTGCGTGTCATAAGGTCATAACTGACGCACCCACCGCTAGCCTAGCTTAGTACAAAGACTGGAGATAAGCGGCTCCATCTAGCCTACTGCTTAATAAGTGACAAAATAATGCCAACATTTTAATATTTACATGTTGTGATGTGTATAGTTACATTGGCCCTCATTTATCAATCTTGCGTATAAACGGGCGTATATGTTGGCGTAAGATTATGCTTACACTCTCACCGCCTGATTTATGAAACTGTGCGCACCTCTCCAATCCAGGTGTACGCAATACTTGCCCTTGATAAATGCCGCGCCTAAAAACGATCGTCATTAGAATAACACGCCCCTATATATTCAAGTCTCCGCCTCCCCCACGCCCTCATTTTACGCCATGGAGACACGGAAGACGGCAAAGAAGCGAAACTTCTCTGACATGGAGATTGGGCGCGTCTCAATCATCTCACTAGTCCACTAGTCAGGGCACTGATTAGGACATAAGTCAATGGGCTGACTCCCTGATCAGTGCCCTGACTAGTGGACTAGTGAGATGATTGAGACGCGCCCATCAAGACCATCACCAGGGAAGTGGAAAAAAGCGAAATTGTTTTATTTGGGAGTTTAAAGAGTGGGATTAAAGGCACCCAAAAAACAAACAAATATGGACCCAAATTACGAGTACTGTTAATAGTGTGGAGGTTGAGAAGCGCACTCCAGCAGTTTAAAGCTGTTTGGATGATAAATTACCTATCACAGTGCATTATTTTACAGCACGTTTTGAAACAATTAGCATTTAATTTCATATCACGGCACATGTATTGGGGTGTACAATATGATGATGTGATGTGGAGTAGCCTCCATTCATTCACATTAATAATTGCATGACAATTTGTAAGATTCTTTTTATTATATTATTGTGATTTTTATTATTAATGACGCTCATTGTTATTTAGAAGAAGAATGTCGTTATTATTTATTTTATTAATATTTAAAAGAAGAAGAATGGAAATTTTATTATTTTGTCAGTCTGAATTATTCAGTCCCAGTCCGTGCGCAGCTGCTGCACAGGCTCAACTGGAGGAATACATGCCTCAAATGCTTTAGTAGCCTATAGTCACACAAATTAAACATTGAAGTCTACATTGCACAAAAATAAACACTGAAGTTTATAATTACAATGTTGTTGTTGTTTTTTACAGTGGGTCATAATATAGCATATCTTGTCAGTGTGTTTTGTGGTGTTAGGAATTGTTTTTCTGCGCATTTTCGCACTAACTCAAAATGTGCGTACACCACCTCCTGAGCTGGCGTAGGATTTGAGCGTGCAGTACGCCAACGTCCATATCATATTGATAAATTTCAAAGTCACCGTGGGTTTGGGTGTACGCTGGAAATTTGGTGTACGCACTTTTGATAAATGAGGGCCATTGTGTACTAAGACAGATTTTCTAGACCGATATGGCTAGGAACTACACTCTCATTCCTGCGTAAAAATCAGGGATTTTTTCTACCGTACCATGGGTGCACCGGCGCAATGATATTACGCAGCGCCTGGACCTAGTCCCCAGCACGCTCTCTGTGCAAGCAGGTTATCACGTTGGTTATGTTGACAGAAGTTAACCTATTTTCAGGTGCTGCGTAATAGCATCAGTTATGGTAAGCACAGAGTGTAAATGTATTTAATTATCTAACTCTGGGGAATATGGTGAATAAGATAAAGTCCCAAAAAGTTGGCATATTCTTAAAATAAATACATATTTTTTGCTAAAAAAAGTAATTAATTACTAGTTACTAATTACATCTTCATTAGTGTAATTAGATTACTGTAGAAATTACTCTCTCCTAAAAATATTGAATTACTTATTTACTAATTACTTTCTAAATCCTATATCAACTTCGACTAGTTAATGATTCAAGGATAGACATGAAACGGCTCTTTAATTAATTCAAATAAATATTAAAACTACATAAATTATTCTTATTAACTGACCAAAGTATTACAAATGTGCAAAGGATACTTAAAAAACATGCATTTTCAAGTTATTTAAAAAATGTTGATGTTAATTCCACTATTGTATTATCTATAATTGTTCAACAATCTATACACAGTATTTAGTTCAGTTAGATCAAAAGTAACGTTAATAAATTACAGAAAAAATGAGTAATCCCTTACTTTAATTTTTCAAGGGAAAAGTAATTAAAATACAGTAACTAATTACTTAGTAACTAGTTACACCAACACTGCTCCCATATATTCTGTATTAGAAACACCCTCACAGCTGTTTTTGTGTCATTTGATGCAAAAGTAATAAAATACAAAGTATTAGTGTTATAAATGTACATGAATTTAATTTTAAATGAAATTTTAATTTAAGTGAAAATACAAAAAACGTTGATGATCGTAAAATATGCGTTATCACAGTCTGTGAAAAGGATCTATTTCAACTTCCATTTAATTCCGACTTTAAAAGGGACTAAAATCCTGTAATTATACTGCTATTCTTTTATAGAATGTTTCAACTGCACGTGTCCATGAAAGTCAATGTGGTCTAATGTTGTTCTGAGAGTAAACGAAGACAGAATGTTCATTTGAATCATGGGTGAACTAATCCTTAAAGTATTGTTTTTCATGCAAACTTCATGCAAACTTCTTCTGTCTAGATCCATGAGTCAGCGTTGCGAGCAAAAACCAGACGGGAGGTGGAAAAACAGATGAAGAGATTTGACAAGCAAAGAGCCAAATCTGCTGACTTCGAAAAGAGCAGCAATAAGATTGTCCCCGATTTCAACCCCTGGGTGACAGAGTACATGCGCTGCTTTTCTGCACGGTCTCGGTAGTATTGCTTTCCAAAATCCTTTGAAAATGTCTGACTATCTAAATCTCTCAGGCTGGACGACCAAAAACACTCCACGTAATGACTGGGGCATCTGTCCGGTTCACTTGCCATCTTCCAGAATGGGTCACAATGAATTAAACGTAACAGAAGTGTTTTTGTGGGTTTATTTACACCATGGATATGTTGCATTTACTGGTACATATCAAACATGAAAACACAATCCATTGATGCTGCAGGGCAAACTGTCAAACCATCACATGCCTTGTTGATTTTGTAGGTTGCGTAGATTTACAGGCCATGAGATTTACCAGTGTCTCTTTACACCCCAAGCCAAACAATTACAAGTGTTCAGTAATTGTCCGACAACTAAAGACATATAATACGTTGTAATGTTGTGTACTATTGTTGTATTGTTTATATTGATTAACATTTATGGTTAGTTTAAAGAAATCTTTACCAACATGAATCTTTGTAAAGTGTTAACCAACACTTGCTTAAATAGCCGTTCCATTATATTTTTTTCTTTGATATGAGCTAGCTATTAGATTTTACTTGTACATTCACTTTAATGGTGCGTTCCATTTGTTTTTGTTTTTTTATTGTAAATAGTGTGTAAAAAGTCACTGGTATCTAAAGCATGAAACAGCAAAATGACAAATCATGTTTCAATGAGATCATACACATCAAAGCCATTCCAGCTGTTCATCATCAAGAATAACTTTCATTCAGTGTGACATTATTTGGTTTTTAGTAGCACTCAGGTATTTCGTGTTGTATTTTATGTAATTTATTTTTGGGATATTTGTACACTATTTATATATTAAGGATATTGGACTGTAGTTATTATATTCAGGTCATTATCTTTAAATGGGAGAATGCATGTGTTGTATGAGCAAATGTACAGGTATTTTTTTCCTCCCATCACATCTTTTTAATCAGTTCTAGCATGTATTATGTAAATAGTGTTGCTTTAGTGTAAATGTATTAAAGCCATAATGTTTATGAGGTACATTAAAATTATGAATATGCACTCAACTGTCTGATTTGAAAGGCGGTTTGAAGGGTATTAAAGTGTATGCGTTTAGTTTCCGGCTTGTGAAACAAAGATGTTTAAATGTGTACCATTTAGATGGGATTTTTTTTTATGCTTTCCTTATTAGGACACATTGTGTGGTAACAAATGCTAGTTTTCAGTCTTAACATTTTTAACAGGTTGTTTAGAGAGAGTTATTGATTGATATGTTAAAGTAAAAAATAAAGTATAAAACTTTTCATGAGCATATTATCGATGTAAAAGTCATTCTTATGTTTATAGTTAAGGATACTTTTGTTCACAGACCTGCCATTAATATATGAAACTATTCTCACTAATGCACAAGGCCAATATATTTTATCTCCAACTCATTAGAGCATGCAGTTACTAGACATTAGGATACTGCAAGCCTGCCAAGACCTTATCCATGTGTCACACCCAAGGAGCAATTTAAATGTCTGGCATTGTCTCCCTTATTCACTTTGATTTAATTAATGATTTGTTTTTATTTAATAACTTGACTGTCCAGCAAAATAGGATTGGAAGTTTTATACAAATTACATTGATTTTACAAACACTGATTTTACATTCTGTAGCTAAAATGTACTTCTGATTAGGTGACTATTAAATCACATCTTAATTTTTTATATCAGTACTACAGATTTTTTCTTTTTTATCATGTAAAGTGAAGACACAGCATGAATGAAAAACGAGGAACTACCATTCAATCCTTTGTTAAACAAGACTATGGCAGCGATCTTTCCCATTTCAAATTAGAAGAGGGATTCACAATGATTTATAATATTTTTTTCGATTCCAGCTTGTTTGAGCCATTTAAAATGTATAGGAGAAGAACGGGAAAAGTAGAAGATTAAAAAATTTCCAAAAACAAGGAATCACTTTAAATACGTCAGTATCATTCCTACAAACACCTAAAAATGGGACTGCGGCACAGAAATCCTGTACAGTAAATATATAGCATGTAACACTGATATTGAAGCTGTTCATACGGACAGTGTATTACAGTGTGATATGAAGGCAAGTGTGTGCTGGCTGATATTTTGAATGTAAATTATAATACAAGAGCAAAAACGTATTGACAAATGTCATAAACCATTTTTCTGGTATCCTTTCCTAAAACATACTAACAATAATGGAAAAAAAATAAACCTAATTAAAAGCAAACAATGTTTTAGCGAGATAATGCACATCATTAATAAAAAATTACAGGTGCGTGCCATAGAGCAGTGATGCAGATATATATATATATATATGCTGTATATAGTCATTTATGAATATGTTGTAGTACTGCAACCATGAAACATGCTCCACGGTGATAATATAAACTCTTCTCTACACAACATCTACATATGGAATAGGGAAAGATTGGGCAGGGGCTCAGTGCAGTATTCTCAGGGGCAAGGGCCGGATCTTTTAACTACCCTGAGGGTTTTGGGTACCACAGATGTCTTTGCCTGGGCCCGAGGGGGACAGTAAACATTCTCCCGATCCTTCTGGAGTTCAATGGGTTCCTCGGCATGTCAGAAGAGAAGTAAAACTAAGGTGAGGGAAACAGTCGCTCCACCACGATGAGCCGTACGTCACATGCCCCACTAATGTCCGCCTCCTCATGTTCACAAAACCTTGGCCAAAGGAAACAGAAAAAAAGTGCAGGTAATCATATAGGTGGTCCTTTCACGCTGCTTTCTTCATGTCTACAAACTGAAGGTGTAGCTTCCTTATCGGTCTTGATCTTCTTCAGACACCTTGAATCTCTATTTCTAGCACGCATTCCAAATAAGGCACCTTAGAAACCTCGGAAAGTGCCTGGGAGGGCCGTGTATCTAAATATATCCATTCCCCTGACACTGTTTCCCCTGTGGCATTTTAACTGATAAGAGTGAGAAGGGGCTTGGAGGACTCTCTCAGGAGGGGCTGGAAGGTAAATCATTTGCCCATTTGTGTGTGTGAACTGTTGTTACATCATCACTCGTACGCAAGGCATGCAGAAGCAAACTCAAGTGGCATTTTGGTTGGAGGCAGTGATAAAAATAGCACTTGTTCTTGAAGAGAGCTCCTCCTGCTAGAGCATGCCAAATACAGTAGAGATGCTGAGGGGCGACGACTATCAACATCCTTTTACAGACAACCGGTTTATGACAACACTTTGATTGAAGCTAAAATTGTGTCACCATCGCCAAATACGATGGTATCACGTTACAGTTCAGTTCATTACTATTAGTTCATGCATTAGAAATGATTAAAGTTGTTAAAGCATTTATTGATTTAGGTTAATGTTAATTTATAAATATACTTTTTCTTTTCATTGGTGTCACCGGTTGTTTATAATACATTAATGTGGCTTTATACACACTGAAATGTAAAAACTGAATTAGTATACACGTTTAGAGTTTATACTTTTTTATTTTTTAAAGAAGCCTCTTATGCTCACCCACTCTGAATTAATTTGATCAAAAATACAGTAATATTCTTAAATATCATTTAAATTTAAATAAAATCTATTTTCTATTTAAATATATTTTAAAATGTAATTTATTCATGTGGTGGAAAAGCTGCCTTTTCAGCATCATTACTTCAGTCACATGACCATTCAGAAATTATTCCAATATGGTAATTTGCTGCTCAAGAATTATTATTATTATTATTATTATTGATGCTAAAAACTATTTTATATTTTTGAATGGTAGTTTATGTACAAATGTTATTCAAGATGAATAAATGCTGTAAAAGTACTGGGCTGCATTTCCCGAAACTTTCTTAATGCTACGTCATTCTGAAGTTATTCGTTAAGCTTACGCACAATCATTTCAAAATTATATAAAATAACCATGTTGGATTTAGTTTGCAATTTGGATAATATTTATAAGATCTCACGAGTCGGAATAAATGCAATTTCAACTAGTTCTGAAGTACTTTGAACACTGCTTTCTCACATAATACAGTTAAACAGCCCCTGCATAGAGTGAATAATCGATGTTGGCTCTAACATCGCACTTAAATGGTTAGTTTACCCAAAAATGAAAATTCTGTCATTAATTACTTAACCTCCTGTCGTTCAACACCCATAAGAGCTCCGTTCATCTTCTGAACAAAAATGAAGATATTTTTGTTGAAATCCGATGGCTCAGAAAGGCCTCCATTAACACCAATGTCATTTTCTCACTCAAGACCCATAAAAGGTACTAAAGACGTCGTTACAAAGCCCATCTCACTATGTGGCTCTACAATAATTTTATGAAGTGACAAGAAAAGTGTGTGCAAAAAACCCCTAAATAAAGACTTATATAGTGATGGGCTGATTTCAAAACAAAGATTAGAATGGTTATTAATCAGCGTATCGATTCATGATTCGAATCGACAGTCACGTGATTTCAGCAGTTTGGCACGCGATCCAAATCATGAATCGATACGCTGATTCATAACCGTTCAAAGCTTTGTTTTGAAATCGGCCCATCTTATATAAGTCGTTATTTAGTTTTTTTCCAAGTAAAAAATATTCTCGTCGCTTCATAAAAGGATTGAAGAGCCACTGCAGTAAGATGGGCTTTGTAACGACGTCTTTAGTGCCTTTTATGGGTCTTGAGAGAGGAAATGACATTGGTGTCAAAGAAGGCTTGTCTGAGTCATCGGATTTCAACAAAAATATCTTAATTTGTGTTCTGAAGATCTTACGGGTCTTACGGTGTGTTGAACGACATTAATTAACTAAGGTTAAGTAATTAATGACAGAATTTTCATTTTTGGGTGAACTTACCCTTTAAGTGATACCTTAAGCAACCTCCTAAGATATAGTTTGGGAAACACACCTAGAAATGGTATACCTTTAGTCAAGTTATACCTTAAGAATCAGTGGCTTACTTTTCAGACGATGACGGTAATGAGAAAATCTAGTTTAGTTTAGTTTAGTTTATTTATTTATTTAACAGGGACCATACACAACCCAAATGTTGTGCCAGAGTTAGCTAAAATAGCTAATTTGCATCTGCGGTCCCTGGGCAGGATGATGTTCAATACAATTACAGCATTCAATTACAATCCAAGAAAGAAAGAAGAAGGAAAAAAAAAAAAAAAGAAACAAATAATATCAGAATATCAGAAATATTGAATCAGATAGAAATTCCTATAAAAAATAAATTAAAATAAAAAATAAACAAATAATAATAATAATAATAATAATAAACAAATAATAATAATAATAATAAATAATAATAATAATAATAATAATATAAAAAAAAATAATAATAATAATCAAATCACTACTAGTGAACAAAAATGGATACAAAATAATAATGTTACTGGAGATATTGGGAAATATCATTAAAGAAACACAACCAATAAAAGTATGCATAAATTAATATGTGCAATGTAAGATTTAATTCAAATACAAGAATGTTCTATGTTTGTTTTTTTAGACTCGATTAACACGGTTAACATTTGTTTGATTTAGCCAAAAACTAAATTTAAAACTAAAGACTAAAATTGTAAAATATGATTCAATTATTGAATTATTGAAAAGGTCAAGGACATTGAACAGAAAAGGACCATTAGCACTGAACATGACACTTAAATCTAATATGCAGGGAATGATGTTGTGAGCACAGGGAACAACTGTATCTGATTAAATCTGAATGCAGTGCAGCTATTTTTAGTAGATGTTGCCATTATGAGTGGTACAGAGGGCCAGTAGAGAAAGAACAGAACCTTCTTCTTTTAGAGACCAAGGTTATAATATAGCAACATGAAGAAAATTTGTAATAATGAATATCACACATCGCAATGTTAAGGAACTGCTAAGCCCCTCAGGACAGAGCTTGGACAGCCTTCTAATATTAAAACCTCATATGTAAAAATTAAGCAGAGACAAGTCAAGCCTCTGGACCTTCACCTGGTTGGTCAGTTGTCTGGGATCTGTGTTAACAGCCACACTCCGGCACGCTCTCTGCCTGAGCCCGTCTGGGAGAACGCAGCTGCCGCAACGCTGCATCTCCGTACTGGATTCCTGAACCCATCCGCTCCGGGTCCAGCTCTCCTACACATCCAAATGACAAGCACAGAAGATAGATTCAAATGTCTAAATAAGCTTATGAGTAACAGCACAAGGCACTGGCCTTTTTGTACCTGACTCTATTTTGTTAAGGATTTTCCGAGCACACTGGACAAAAGCTTCCTCCACATTCTCCCCTGTTAGAGCACTGGTCTCCAAAAACATGAGCTCTGAAAGTAAAGATATAAACAATTACATCTGTTTTGTTAAATTAATAATAATCAGAAATTAATGCATTCTCAAAAAAATAAATATTGTGATTATTTTGCTGCGTTATTATGCGTTTACTTTTTATTTAATAAACTTAGAATTATTTATATACTATTATAGTACTTTTTGAATTAGTTTGTATTTCACTTAATTTTTTGGTTAAGATTTAGTGCTTTAGAAGTTTTTGTTTTATTCCAATATTTCTATTTTTCTTCAATTAATATTTATTGTCGTTCTTCTAGTGCATCTACTTTTATTTCAGTTAGTTGCCAAAGCAACATTTACATATTTAATTTGCTTTTGAAGTTTACAGTAATATTGATATTTTATTTTAGCTTTATTTCAGGTAACACAAACCCTTTTAACAACACAGATCCGTACGCACAATGGTAATGCACCAATAGCCAATGACTGTTTAGTCTCTGAATACACCCTGGTAATCTCAATGTAGCCAGTTTGGAGTCTGTTCACGAGTGGGCTCATGTTTTTTAATAATTCTATCATGTAGTGACCTCTAGTGGCACAGTCACAAAACGCAAGCGGATCAATGTAACCTGCAGGTAACGTCTAGTCTGACATACACACCATTCTCTTGAGCGAAGCGCGAGGCCTCAAGGAAGGTGACTTCACGGTCAGCATCCAGATCCTTCTTATTTCCACACAGTATGATCACTATGTTCTGGCTGGCCAACATCCTGGCATCTGTCAGCCAGTTAGTCAGAGCGTTGTAGGTTTCTCGACTAACATCCAGAGACAAAAAGTGTGAGAAATCAATACACTTAAAGATCTATAAATACATATCAGTCTAGCTCTAGGCAAACCTCCAGAAATATACAAATCTCTGAGAGAATAGAGCCACACACATAATATTATGCAGACACTAGATACATAAGTGTGACTTTACCTAGTAATGTCATACACAAGCAGAGCCCCAGCTGCCCCTCTGTAGTAGCTGCGTGTTACAGACCTGAGGAGGAAAAAAAACATTTGTACAATTAAACCTCAGCTGGTCAAATCTAATGATGAACCAATATATCAACCATCCATATTTGGTCATTTTAGAGCTACCCAGTATTGGCAATTAGTCAATAGATAACGGACAAAAATATATATTTTATTCTGCAGGGATGCATTAAATTGATCAAAAGGGACAGTAAAGACATTTACATTGTTTAATATTTCTTTTTTTCAAATAAATGCAGTGCTTTGGAATTTTCTATTAGAAAATATTTTGCCTTGACATCAAAGGAATACATTAAAATTAAAAATATATATTATACAATATTGCTGTTTTACTGTAAATTTGATAAAAACAAATCAGCCTTGGTGAGCATGAAACTTCTTCAAAAAACATTTTTAAAAAAACTTACCAACCCCAAACTTTTGAACAGTAGTGTATATTCGAGTTAATTTGAGTAAATGTTATGCTATTTCTATTGATTAAAAAAAATTGTGTTAAAAAAATTGCCATTCACAAGACATTTAACGTAAAACAGAATAATCAATGAGAAAATAAAGATGTTTTTATTAATCTAATATTGATTGGATTGTGAACAGTGGGCATGAAAAGAAAGACGAATGCGAGTTTGATAAAACATTGATGTTCTAATGAGGTTACTGACATTAAATAGAATTCTGGATCATGTTCTGGTTATTATATTAGTAAACATCCACCCTGCTCTCAGTCTAGATAACGTCACTGGGCACTGAAGAATCCATATTAACTGACCACTTTTCAAATCACATCTGCTCACAATAGCAGGACAATATAACTAAGGCCTGCTTCAACATCAGCTGCTGACACGTTTCTGTTCAACCTACAGCAATTGTTTCCTAAAAGGCTACAACATAGAATCTTATGAGAGATAAAGGGCATAAAGGGCAACGTTTTAATGCACACAACAGGCTACATATAACTGATCCAACAAATGAGCTGCAGCTTGAATATTGATAACTAAAACATTTATTAATTTTTTTTTATTCAATTAAATAAAGCTGAAATAAAATATAAATATTAGATGAAAAACTAAAATTAGAACTGATGCCTCAGAATCTAAATGAAATAAAAATAAATTAAAGTTAAATGAAAAATACAACATGGTGCCCTACACAAGATAAGACATGATTAAAGTTATTTGTAAATATAAAATTATTTGTTTTTTATTTATTAATTATATGTATAATATATATATATATATATATATATATATATATATATATATATATATATATATATATATATATATATATATATATATATATAAATAATTTTTTTAAAGAAGCCTCAAAGCAACATATAAAAGAAAAAACTACATTAACAAAAAAATGGTTTGTGTGACATTAGCATATTTTCATTCTAAATGTAGTTTGGCTCTAGGAAGAAGCTGCTGCCAAAAGTTCAGTGCAAATTAAGCATTATGTTGACAGCACTAACAAATTAATCTCTCCAAGGAACTATAAACCCCTAAATGCAATCTGGAATTTAATCACTCCCTCACCAAATGCTCCACCATCTGACTGCCTGAGAACAAACATGGAAATTAATAAGTCATATCTCAGTCAGTGGTCATTTACCCGGCCTATCTAAGAATTAAGCCGTTATAGAAAAATAAGACCTGTTTAAACACACCTGAAACGTTCCTGTCCAGCTGTATCCCAGATCTGAAGCTTGACAAACTTATTGACCACACTGATTATCTTTGAGCCAAATTCAACCCCGATAGTGTGATTCGAGTCATCTTTGACTGGAAAAACAGGGGATAAAACATTAGTAACAGAACACTGACAAGTGTAACATTTCAAACTAGTTTCTTAATGTTTATTTGGTAGTATTACAGAAAATGGCATACATCTTTTTTCTATAAACTGATGAAGCAGACATGATTTTCCAGTTCCTGCATTTCCTATCACAAGAAACTTGAACAGGAAATCTACAGAGGAGGAAAACAAAAACAAAGAGTTTTGTGAAAAATGCATAGAAATTGTAAATAACACAAATAGGATAGTATATAAATGTATGTTACTTTATCATAACAATAATCAGTCAATAGGCTATCATAAAGCTGTCATTATCTAACGTCAATCTATAGACTAAAGAGATTTATCATAACATCTATGTTATTTCTAAATAAATAACGTCCTTTCTTAGAGTAATTATTGCTATCAGAACTGTTCAAATTTGAATCATAACACTTATAAGACTGGCATCGAGAGATGAAACATATGGCAGACCGATAGCTGCTGCCTAGCTGGCACTAAACACAGCTTGTAAGCAAATACTGTGATAAATGAGCTCGGGGCACCTGCTAAAACATGCTATGCTGTCGATAAGAAGAATGGCAAGAGAAAAGGAAAATTAATCACCCTACCGTACGTCTCTGACATGACTGGCGCTGTGTTTCTAGTCTTTTAATACTGCGTTTTTTCTCTTCCACGGCAATCAACAAGGATATCAAATAAAGGGAAATCCCTTACAGGTTTCGCGCATCCCTGTCGGAAGTTTGTGCAGCGACTACTTCCTGTTGTTATTTTCAAAATAAAAGTCAGGGATACTTTTAAAAGCCCAGTGGCACAAAATGCATGACAAGAATCCGAATTAACTACCCCGTATATTACTGAATTTATCGTGCATTTTTATTATTTGAAACTATTTTATACATATTGAACATTCAGAGCTTGCTGACTGAAAATGTGCTTTTAAGCAACCACTTGAGGGTGGTAGTTAGTTGTATGCATCTGTTCTGAAAAACCACACTGACTGAAAAACCACACTAACGCACTGATAATTTGTACCAGATTTTATAGGGCTGAACTCTTTGTACCGTTTACAAGTTAACTTATAGATTATATTTTGATTTTATATCCACATTTTAGTGTATGTTACCCTTACATTAACCCTATAATGCTATAAAGCTTTGATTGCAACACAGACTACAGGATTGATCAGGAAAATTGCATGGTGATGAGTCAAAACTTTCTAAATGAAGTCAAGATTCCATACATGAAAGGATATCATGGATGCTTGGGCAACAGTTATTTATGACTGATGTAAATTGCTCTCTATAAATTGTAGACCACATGTCATTCAGTAATGACTGATGCATGTTATTACACACAAACATAATGTGGAGCATATGAAACAAAAGGGTAATACATACATCAATTTTGTTTCATCTTTCGTGATGGTATAATCAGTTCCTGCTTTTCTTTTTATTTAATAATTAGTTCATTTATAATCAAGAGGCAAAAGGGTCAAAGAGTTCTTATTGGAAGGCCAATAGTCAGTCATCAAGGCATTCCAGCTGAGACACTTGAAGCTCTTCTATAAAATCTAAAATCATGTCAACACCCAAGAATAGGGCTGCTTGCAGAATAAGCGCCACATATCTTCTCCAGATGTCTGTGCATTGGTTCTGTGTTTATTGCATAATGCCTCAGGATGTATAGGCTGCATATTTCTGTTCTGTTCACATGTCCTGTTTGTGTTAGATCTTTCCTGACCCTTTCTATGTCAAAGATACATGACTAAACAATGGGATCTGATCTTAAAGAACTATGTCAACATAGAAATAAATCGACTCAGTTAACGTGCTTTTATGTAGGCTATACAGTCATGTATGTACAACTGTCAAATACACACATACTTATATACAATATATGAAGGCTATATATATATATATATATATATATATATATATATATATATATATATATATAGTATATATATACTAGATACAAATGCATTTAAGAACAATTTTCAAAGATTTTGCACAATTGTTTGATGGAAAAAAAAATATTAATGTTAGTGTGCTTATAAATAAATAGCCTACTTGACAGCTCCCATAAGCTTTGTGTCTTGCATGTAAAAGTTCTTCCTAAGCCATTGAGAGTTTGTGGTATAGAAACAGGGGGCTGCATTCATCCCAGAGGAGCTCTGCTATCACAAGAGTACAATGGTAACCAGGAAGAAGGGAAGTTAACTGTCCTTGGAATCTAAAATTGTCATCACACTGTCTGCACCAGGATGTTATTTTGAAATGTGGGAGGTTTTTTCAGCTCAAACCAATGATTAGAAAGGCTTGCATCTGTGCCAGGTTAAACCTTAGGGCAGAGAAATGTGCGATAGCACAAAAACAGTATCACAACTGCTGTCACGTCAGGGCTTGAAATGCTATTGTTTAGTTTTGCCCAGTTTTCTGTCGGAAAGTTTAAATGGAGGCCTGCTGACACATTTCTTTAAGATACTAATTATTAAATGTGAATGCAACTATTTATTTGCAGGTGTTGAAGAGTTTGTATGCTATGTAGATGCAGCATACATATTCAACAGATGTTGTGTATTCTTCATGCTGCAGTACATTAAGGGTTTTCAATTACAGGTTGTTTGGATCTGATCCCTTAAATATGGAATCAATTCATTCTTTATGACACTAATGGCATACACAGCACAGTCGCATCCAAATTCCTGAATATTTTTTTTTTTTTTTTTTTTTTTTTTTTACTTTGCAGAACAACATATGGCTTGTTAGTTTAAGGTGACTGAGAAAGCACACCAGAGAGCCATGCATTCAGGGATCGGTGCGTCAGTGTTTCTGTCTTTCACATGCAGCATGCTGTTAAGCAGTTGTTTATCCTGTGGCACAGAATCCTCTATACAGACAAATGCTAAAGATTTAACTCTGGGACCAAGTAAAGTAGCACACTCTAAATCACAACCACACTGAATACTGCCGTTGTGTTGCGTCCAGAAAAAAGGAGAAAGCTGCTCAGAGACTTGACAGATTAACGTGGTGAAAAAGAAGAAAAGCTTTGCTAGACACTAAGCTTACATGAGCCCTGTGTTGGATATGCAGGCCTAAAGTTGTTAGGCTTTTTTCCCTCGCAAGTTTGGGTTGTAGCGTTCAGTTGTGTGAATGATTTGTTGTTTTGAACAATTTTATGTTTCTGTATTGTATTGTATTGTATTGTATTGTATTGTATTGTATTGTATTGTATTGTATTGTATTGTATTGTATTGTATTGTATTGTATTGTATTGTATTGTATTGTATTGTATTGTATTGTATTGTATTGTATTGTATTGTATTGTATTGTATTGTATCATTATATACTTTAAATTCACTAAATATCAATTTGAGGCTTGCGTTTATTTAGTTAAAGTTGCAATGTAATGGAAGTAGCGACAGGTGTTCTCTTCCATATTGTGCATCCGAGTGAAACAGATTATCAAAAATGAAAATATGTAGACCTGGACTTGATTCTATCCAACTGTTGTTGACTGGATGTAGGCAGATCTGAATGCAAGCCTTTATGGTCATTTGTAAGAAAAGAGCGTGGGTTTATGCAGACTACATGATTGGAGATGTCCAGCACACATCATGAGAGAGAATGTTGCTTCTCCGGAAGATTGACTTTATATATGTTTATATTATATTAAAAGGACCTCATTCAAAAGTATTGATTCTTAATACTGTGTGTTGTTACCTGGATGATCCACAGCTCATTGTTTTGTTTTGTGATGGTTAGTCTTGAGTCCCTTGTTTGTCCAGAGCAGTTAAACTGCCCAACGCTCTTCAGAAAAATCCTTCCCGATCTGCAAATTCTTCAAGTGATTTTATGATTTTGAGATCTATCTTTTCATACTGAGGACAACTGGGGGACTTAAACACAGCTATTAAAAAAGGTTCAAACATTACACTGATGTAATTATCTTCTATTGTTTCCTGTACTAAATGGAAAAAAAAATGTTTCTGAAGCATCAGTGAATGTTTAAACCTTTATAATAGTTGTGTTTGAGTCTCTCAATTGTCCTCTGTGTGAAAAGATGGATCTCAAATTTATACAGTCAATGCTAGAACGGGTTCAGAGATGAAAAAGATGCTGGAAAACTGAAGAATTTCCTGCTCAGGACAAACCAGGGGCTCATGACCAACCATCAAAAAACAAAAAACAGCCATGGATCATCCAGGTAACGACACACAGAATTTAGAATCAAGGGTACATCAACTTTTGCACAGGTTATTTTTATAAATTCACCTGTATTGTGTACTATATGTAAACATCTTATATGTAAAATATCTTTTATGTATATAATCTGATAGCATAGATAGCATTAAGATAGCATCTCACCTGAAAAAAAGTTTCAAAGTAGTAGGCAGTTAACTGTTTGTTTAGGCCTCAGAACTCAGATAAATATCAGACTGCCCGGGTGGCAATACTTGCCATCCTGGTCTGAAAACATTGCCTGTGTTTTAGGTTTTTAAAGTGATTTGTGGCCCGCTCTCTATTGTCAGCAAAGAGCAGCCAAACTCACTTAATAATCTGATGTAATATGAGGGAGCTTGGTCATTGGACATTCAACCTAAAGGTCACAGCTGAACAGGAGTTGTTGTTATCTACTATCTCAGTTATCTCCATAATGATGTATGGCACACTTGTTATCAGAACATATGCAAACAAACTGCAATATTTTAGCAGAAAAATAAAATGTCTCCCTTCCTTTCTAAAAGGCTTTTCATTGAAAGCCCCCTTTCATGCGCCCCTGCTTCTATAGTACTTCATGGTACAAAGAGTTCACCATTGTTCCCAGCACATCACTATTGGAGACAGACAGCCTGGGAGGCAGCGGACAGACGAAAGAGAGAGAGAAGGAGAAGGAGAGGAGGAAAAGAGAGGGATGGAGGAGCGGGACTTGGCCTTGATTTGATAAGTCCAGCGTTCATTAACCTGGCACAAAACTGGGCACTTTGGTCTGCCTTGGGTCAATGTGATTCAGTGATCGCTGTACTGCTACACCACTGCACTCTGGCTCAAACATTCACCTTACATACAGGGTACATCAGTTCTTTATGATGTAACTTAAAGGGCTAGTTCACCCAAAAATTGAAAAATAGTCATACACGTCGTTTCATACCCGTACGACTTTAGTTCATCTTCGAAACACAAATGAAGATATAAATGAAATCTTATATTTCTGTCCCTCCATTGACAGTCCACGCAGCTGCCACTTTGTCACTTCAATAAGTTAATAAAGATAAAGTAAAACGAATTCATATGAATCAACCGTTTTGTACAAATTTTTGTAAGAGACTAGGTCGCTTTACACCGATCAGGCATAACATAATGACTACCTTCCTAATATTGTGTTGGTCCCCCCTTTGCTACCAAAACAGCCCTGACCCATCGAGGCATGGACTCCACTAGACCCCTGAAGGTGTGCTGTGGTATCTGGCACCAAGATGTTAGCAGCAGATCCTTTAAGTCCTGTAAGTTGTGAGGTGGAGCCTCCATAGATCGGACTTGTTTGTTCAGCACATCCCACAGAAGCTTTATTGGATTGAAATCTGGGGAATTGGAAGCCAAGTCAACACCTCAATTGGTTATTGTGCTCCTCAAACCATTCCTGAACCATTTTTGCTTGGTGCAAATTATGCCAGGGCGCATTATCAACAAAAAAAAAAGATATTTAAACAAAAAAAGGTAACACCTTTTTCACAGGTTCACAGGTAAGTATCGCACACGCACCTGGCTATCCACGTGATGTAAAAGAAAATGTGATTCATAAGACAAGGTCACCTTCTTCCATTGCTCTGTGGTCAAGTTCTGATGCTCTTGGTGCCCACTGTTGGCGCTTTTGGCAGTGGACAGGGGTCAGCATTGGCACCCTGACTGGCAATGCACTGTGACACCTTTCTATCAGAACCAGCATTAACTTCTTGAGCAATTTGAGCTACAGTAGCTCATCTGTTTGATCGGACCACATGGGCCAGCCTTCACTCCCCACGAGAATCAATGAGCCTTGGCCGCCCATTAACCTGTCGCCGGTTCACCACTGTTCCTCCCTTGAACAACTTTTTATAGATATTGACCACTGCAGACTGGGAACACCCCACAAGAGCTGCATTGTTGGAGAAGCTCTGACCCAGTCGCCTAGCCATTACAATTTGGCCCAGGTCAAACCCGCTCAAACCCTTACACTTGCCCATTTTTCCTACATCTGATACATCAACTTTGAGGACAAAATGTTCACTTGCTGCCTAATATATCCCACCCACTGGGATATAACAGGTGCTGTGATGAAAAGATGAAAAGTGTAATTGCACTTCACCTGATAATGGTATGCCTGATCGGTGTATATGATGAACAGATTGAATAACAATGAAATAATATATAATCACCAAGAGTCGGATATGACTGAAATGGTAATGAATAAATGAAATAAGCAAATTTCTATTAAAGAAAAAGAGTATTTTAACTAGTGTTTTTTCACTCTCATTTTCACTCTCATTCTCTCAATATTTGCACCACATAGCCTTTGAACCAGACTAGTAAATGTTTGATGGTCTAGGGATGGTCAGGACCAAGGACACCATGATAGATGGACTTGATCTGTGACAATATGCTTCCGTTGAATGTTTGTCTCTCTAGGCAAGTGGTTGTATTCACCAGGCCTTGAATTGAATACTAATGAGGTTAGCCCAGCTGTCATGATGCAGATGCACTAGTCAATTGTTCCACTGCATGACCCTTTTTGAGTCTCCATGGGGACAGAGATTCTGTCAGAATGTTATGCTCACTCAATAATACAGAGGCTATAGGACCATCTCTCTCAAGGTACCAGTGTATGAAGTCATAACTATACACCAAAAAGAATGAGTGCCGATAAAGCCCAGAAGCATGCAATAAATGTTAATGTGACTCATAGCTGTTTTTTGCTTCTCAACAAATTAGCCCAGCTGCTGTATCTATTACAGCTGCTGCCCTTATGGTGTCCTCGGCAGAAGACATAAGAATTTCAACAGTATTTTTTATTGTTCACTCAAATTACACAATAACAAATAACACTATAATCTTGCACTGTTCAAATCCTTCAAAATGAAAGGGAAGAAAAGAACACATTCTCTCAAAATTAGTATCAGATTATTCACACATGGACACATTCATACTTGAATTAAACAGTCTGCACTCAAATGTCGACTAATCTTCCACCTCCCAGGACGTGGACCTTAGAAAAATAGTGATCTTTTATTCATTGTGTCTTTCATGCCGAAGGGGCGAAACACAATCCCTGATAATTAGAATAAAGTTGAGCTCTGGGGAGACTAGCAGAGTGTGGACAAGAGTAGATGGAAATGTTTCCTTTGAGACAGCAGGGATTACTGAGGATTAGATTATCTACCACACTGCAATTTATTCACCAATACAACCTTCATCTCACTGGATCTCCTGTCATGGCCATTCGGTCATGTGGGAGTGATCGTGAATAATCTACATCCTTACCCCATGCAACGTATACATTTAAAGCATATTATACGCAGGTATTGAGGGTTGTCCACACTTAAAGCAGCCAGACCCACATCAAGATGTTTGGTCTGGAAACTCCCCATAGACAGGGCTCAATCCGAGGGGCGGGATAAACGGTTGTCTTTCAAACTCCCTCTGCACGCGATAGGATAGCGCTACAACCAACCAGAGCAACGAAGGTGAAACAGAGCTTGTTGATAGATTAAACATTCGCTGTATCCGGTCAGCAAAACTCCAAACACATCTTCCCTTTTTAAGAATGACTTCAGTGCCGTTCTTTATTTTTTTCTCGGAGAAAAGCTTAACTCCAAGTCTTCCAGAGTCGCGCTCAAAGCAGATTCGAAAGATCGCCATTTGCCAGCTTCTGTGTTTACTAGTAGCATGCAAGCGCAACTCGGCTGTCATTATGTTAAGTCCCGCCCAATGTGATTGGCCTGACCAGAGTTTGGATTTTACAGCTCAGACGTGTATTGAAAGTTGCTAGACGAAACTCGCGGCAGATTAGATTAGCTGCCGCTAGGGTGCGTCTAGATTTCTAGGCTAATTCAATAACAGAAGTGCCAGGACCAAAAAGTGTTTGTCCAATCATTGCATTCGGTCTGAATTAAAATGTGTTAATTAAAATAATTAAATATGGAGCCCCGCACATGACATGCAAGAAAAAAAGGTAAATAATGTGCAAGATTTACTATTTAGTTCCCTCGATTTATAAATAGCAATTATTTAATGAAATAAATTTAGCAAATCGAGGGAATAAATAGTTAAACGTGCGCACGATTTAGCAAATTGAGGGAACGAATTAGTCAAACTTTACCGTATTTATAAATCGAGGGAACGAAATAAATCATTCGCATGATTTAACCTACTCGATTTTTACTGCATGCCATGTGCGGGGCTCTGTAAGCTAAAGCAACAACTATATATTTTTTTTCTAACTTAATTTCATTGGTTCAATCTATTTACATATATTTAGAATTGACGTTTACTTAATCTATTTGTGTATGGATTACATGAATGATTTTAGAGAATTCTGTTCTCAGCGCATTCATGTGTTTTGGAGAGTTCTCTAAAGGGAGGGTGTGATCCTATGCTTTTAAAGACAGCTTGCATTTGCATTTGCAGTTTCAAGTCCTAATATACATTAATAGTGGTCAGTGATACACATTTAGTTTGAAAGGAATTACATTTTTTTTTTTTTTTTTGCATAAATGATGCATTAAACTGGTCAAAAAATACAGTAAAGACATTTATATTGTTAAAAATTATGTCTATTTTCAAATAAAATGCTGTTTATTTGAACTTTATATTCATCAAAGAATCCAGGGTAAAAAAATGCATCATAATTTTCACAAAAATATTAAGGAGCGCAAGTACATGTTTTCCACATCGATAAGAGTAAGAAATGTTTCATGAGCACTAAATCAGCATTTCAGGATGACTTTGTTCATGTGATGCTGAAAACTGAGTAACGGCTGCTGAAAATTCAGCTTCACATATCACAGAAATAAATGACATTTTCAAATATATTAAAATAGAAAATAGTTATTTTAAATTGTAATAATATTACACAATCTTGTTTTTACTGTATTTTTGACTAAATAATTTCAGCCTTGGTGAGAATAAAATACTTTCTTTTTTTCTAAAACTACACACCGAAAAAGCCAAAAAGCCAAAACGCTTATACATCTTTATTTCCTAATAAAGTGTTTTTAGAGTGCAGACCCTTTTCACAGTTTTGTAATGATAGTACTTAGCATCTAGCTGGGAGAACGCATTGTGTTTTGATTTTTCTAAAATTACAAAAATCTTACCAACCCCAGACTTTTGAATGGTAATGTATGTATAAATATTCTTTAAAAAAATAAAATAATAATAATAATAAACAATGCAATTAAAAAAATTATATTAATAAAAAATACAATGAATCACCCATTTAAAAGTGCTGGAATTGTGCAGTGTTTTTACAAAGAAATGGGTGGAAGGAGGTAGGGACGGCTCCATGAGATAAGGCAGATAAGTGGAAAATGCAATTGCAGATTTATCTCATTGAGAACGTGCTTGGATCCCTGTCATAAGCCATTGCACAGACCTCGCACATTCACATGAGGAGATGCAAAATGGGAGGCAGTTCATGCATGACAGACAATCTGCTGTCTTCATTATAAGCCAGTGAGTTTCCTGCACATTTTGGATGTGAGTCAGGACTGAAATACTGTCTAAAACAACAGTGTGATGTCTTTATCATTTCCTTGTCTATGTGCATGTCTGTGACCCCTCAAAAAGTTTTTGGACACACTTATATGGATATACCACAGTTTGATAACACGCTATATTTATTTTAAAATGCCATAAGCTACTGATCATGATTAAACTGAATAGTGGGTAAAATCATAGCCATAGATGAATATGTTTTCCCATACAATGAAATGAATAGACCAGAAAATATGAGGTTTCCATAAGCTGACGTATTCTTCTTGGCTGTCTCCAGCAATTACATAACTTATTCCATAGCATTAGACTTTTGTATTGGCAAAAATCGTTGACTGATGGTCATGTTTTAAATTTGACTAAATTCACTATAGGTATAGTAGTATTTTGCCCAGGCAAAAAGCTGTACCTACCTAATAAGAACAATGGAAAGATGGCTAAGTGTATATTTTGTTTTTTGATTCATTTGATATCAATTTACATAAGATTTCTCTAAATCTGAGCAGTTGAGCCAAACCCATCGCAGAACAGATCATAATCTAATGTCATAATTACCCTGTAAAGGTAGTTTCACGTGATGTGGCAAATTCAAAGCAATGGCAGTAAATACAAAAACATTTGAACATATACCAAGAAAACACATCGATCAATGATTGTGATCCAAACCATTTGTTTCTGTTGAACATGCTAAGAAATGGTGCATTTAGACTTTAGATTTAAAGGTAGGGTAGGTAAGAATGATCTAAAACACTTTTGTCCAAATTTGTTTAAACTTTCTTTATATGTCAATACATAATTAAAATGTAAGTAAAGAGAATATAAAAATCGAGTGACTCTAGACCTCTAGACCAATAAACACCGCTCATTATTTTCATTCGTGAAGAAAGAAATGATCGGTTTCGGCAACTGTCGCTCACTCTCACTACCATGGCAACCACCCCTTTCGCTACAGGATCTGCCCACATGCCAAAATTCACAGTGCCGGGTTTTGCTGTCAGCAAAGGCAAGCAATGCAAATAAGGAAGACAGTACAGGAAAAGGCAATGCACAAAAAGTCTTTGGATAAACAAAGAAAGCAAACGCGAGTAGGCCTAAATATTGGCATGGCTTTCCAACGCGAGAACTGAGGGACCTCAAGGGGCTGAAAAGCGACTGCTTGCTGGCTGTATTTCTGCTGGACAGGTAATCTTTTATTTTGATTATACAATATTTTTTGCTTTATATTTTCATGAAGCATATCACTAGCACATGAAACTGCCTAGTATAGCTAACATAACATTAATTAGCCTAGCATAAAGTTACAATGTTATACACTTAGCCATTAGTAGAGATGATAAATACTCAATATGCTTAGCTCAAGTTGATCGCTGTCGTGTTGAATTTCGCTGAATTTAACCTTAGATAACAAAATGCATGTGCAAAAGCTAGTAGCCTACAACGCATCCAGGAACTTTTTTTAGCACTAAGTTAACTTTAGCTACTACTAATCAACAATGCTTTCATCATGGAAACTCTTACATGCAAAACACAGTAGCCTATATGTTATGAATCTTACACGAAATTCATCTTCATCACAGTATAACTTTTTTTTTTTTTAAGGAAAAACATGTAGGCTATCAATGTTACCCGTTTTTAGCTTTGCTACTTAAAGACATCTTATTTGTTTATATTCATACTGATAAAGTAGGATTTTTTTATTTCATGTGATTCTGACATGATGTCACTACATGCACGCCGCTCCTCTCAGATCAATAATGCGTCTTCCAGCTGAGCAGCCGGTGAGGCGCGTTCATGTATTTTGGGGGTGTGGCTTTGGAAAGAGCCCAGAAGGAAGAAGGTGGAGTGAATGGAAATAATGAGCTGTCTTTAAAACAGTCGTGAGAGGTCAACAGACACTCAATTTTTATACGTTCTTTTTCAGAGTACTTATATTTTAATTATGTATTGATATATAAAGAAAGTTTAAACAAATTTGGAGAAAAAAAAGTGTTTTAACCAATTCTAACCCTACCCTACATCTAATACTGCACAAAGCCGGCTTAAAGGCAGGATTGAAGAAATAATGTTTAATTTATTTTTTAATAATGTTTAAATAATTACACAAATTATTTTATGTAAAATTATGTATATAGAAAAAAAATCGTGAACAAATTATTTCCAATACACACACACACACACACACACACACACACACACACACACACACACACACACACACACACACACACACACACACAGACACACACACACACACACACACACACACACACACACACACACACAGACACACACACACACACACACACACACACACACACACACACACACACACACAGAGAGAGTATTTATTAAGTTAAATGTAAGTTAAATATACGATATGTAAATCTATGAATCAGCTTCTCTGCATTAAATTAGCATCTAAGGCATGTTAGCATATAATATCGATGTGTGTGTGTGTGTGTGTGTGTGTGTGTGTGTGTGTGTGTGTGTGTGTGTGTGTAGACTATGTGATATAAAGCTTTCCTTGTTTATTGCATTTATCACTCTCTGAGCACTCATAATGACAACAAGTCTGGTCACAACCGGTTCTGAGCTGCTTTTCCATGTTGTTAACTCTGATTTGTTCTTTTTCCCTTCTGCCTTCTTTTCTCCAAAACACCAACGGATCCTCTTATGTCACAGTGCTATTATCACTGGAGATAACGGCTGCTGTTCCTCTCCCGCATAGACATGTTGAATAAATACCGGATCTGGGCAAGGCAACACCAATGAATACAATTTTAGATATGACAAATAATATTAGACCCAGAAACCAAAAAACATTTGGAGAATTGTGTGAGGCTTAGGCTAGGATATAGAGTTTTAAAAAACAAAAATTGAAGGCATGTTACAAAAAGTACAAACAAAGTCAGATACTAATTGGGGTTGTTATGTTTAAGCAATATGGCAACATGTGATCATCATTTATTTAGTTTTTTATCAAGTCCAAAAATGTATCTTTTAATAATAATAATAATAATAATAATAATAATAATAATAATAATAATAATAATAATAATAATAATAATAATAATAATAATAATAATGTCTTACATTTAGCACTTTTTTGTAGCCTAGAAGTCGTATAGCAACTCTCCGTTGGCATGCGAGCTTGAAAAACCAAACTCTAGTCTGGCAAATCACATGTATGGAGTCGGTGGGCGGGCGGCAGAGATGTGACGGCCGACAGGTCTGTGTGAATTCCCTGCTACTTGAAAACAAAGAAGATGACTATAGTTAAAGGGGTGTTTGCATGCGATTTCACTTTATTAACTTTAGTTGGTGTGAAATGTTTCTGCTTAAGCACAAACAGTATCTGCAAAGTTACAGTGCTGAAAATTCAATGCAAACATAGATATTGTCTTTTAAAGTTATGGAAGTTTATTGCCTACAAAAACGGCCAGTTTGGACTACAACAAGCTTCTTTTCTGGGTTGGTGACATCATAAACCCTTGCTATTAATATAAACACTGCCCCCGCGAACACGCAACAAACTGGACGAGGCCGCGTTGCAGTAATTACAGAATTACTATCCATATATTTTTGTTTGTTTGTCCAAAAAAAAAAAAAAATTGTGTACTGTGCTAATTAACTGAGACTTCTTACAGCTCTTACAGGTTGTTGGCCTTGTTTGTTTCGTTGCTTCTCTTGCTCTCCCCTTTTTTGTAAGTCGCTTTGGATAAAAGCGTCTGCTAAATGATTAAATGTAAATGTAAATGTAAGAGAGAGAGAGCTGTTGCAGTAGGCTAGAGTGTTGCAGACATGCCATCGAAACTGTGTTATTTTCAGCCCAAGTGCAAGAATTTTGTGTTCGGCCTTCCTCGGGATGCTGAACTTTGGGAGCAATTGTAAATGTGTAGTTTCTCTGTAACCGAGTAAAATGAGTAAACATTGTTTATTTATATATTTTTGACGTTTCTGTTATTAGTGTATTCGGATAGCCTACAGTAAAACTTTAACCAGAATATGAAAAGATAATTAAAGTATTAAATACTTGAAAACAAAAATACTTACCATTCACTAATGTCCATACTGCGCCCCATAAACACAACCAAGACAGAAGAAAAAAACACGGAACCACCCCTTTAACCTTTTCTTTGAGAAAAGATTAAAAAACGGCACTGAATTCATTCTTAAAAAAAGGAATATGTGTTCAGAGTTTTTCCAACCGGATACGGCAAAAGTTTAAAATCAACTAGCTCCGCTGGTGGGAAAACACACACTCAGCCACAACCTGCTTGTGATTGTTGTCTCACCACTAATACAGCTCTGGTTGGTTGTAGCGGTATCTTACTGTGTGCAGAAGGAATTTGAATGACAACTGTTTATCCCGCCCTTTGGTTTAAGCCCTGCCAATGGTGAGTTGTTCCCAGACCCAACAGCTTGATGTGGGTCTGGCTTGTCAGGCTATAGTTTTTTTGGGGTACTCAAAACACCATACAAACATTTCCTCAAACCCCCTTCAAAGTGCAACATCCACCTGGATGATGTGACGGCAGCCATATTGTGCCAGAGCGCCCACCACATATCAGCTTATTGGTGAAGAGGAGACAGAGGGATGAAGCCAATCAGTATATGGAGATGATTAGGAGGCTATAGTGGACAGAGGCCAGTGGGCAAATTTGGCCAGGATGGCAGGGTTACATCCCTACACTTTTTTTCAAAGAACATCCTGGGAATTTTTTATGACCACAGAGAGCCAGTTTAAAGTCTCACCCGAAGGACAGTGCTTTTTGACAGTGTAGTATGATGCAGCGTTAGGACCCACACAGACCACAGGGTGAGCACCCCCTACTGGTATTACTAACACCTCATCTAGCAGCAGCCTAGTTTTCCCAGGAGGTATCCCATCCAGGTACTTACTAGGCTCAACCCTTAGCTTCAGTGGCCAACCATTCTTGGGCTTCAGGTTGATAGCTGCTGGCTAAATTTGCTACTTGCTATTCAGAAATTAATTGGTTATATTAAAGATATAAATAACAGATTGGAGTGTGTGTGTGTGTGTGTGTGTGTGTGTGTGTGTGTGTGTGTGTGTGTGTGTGTGTGTGTGTGTGTGTGTGTGTGTGTGTGTGTGTGTGTGTGTGTGTGTGTGTGTGTGTGTGTGTGTGTTTGTGAAATATGAGGACACAAATGTGTATAAGGACATGGGTATGACATAGATATTACAAGGAGAGGGTGAAATATGAGAACATCGGCCATGTCCCCATTTTTTAAAATGCGTATTGCTTATAAATCATACAGAATGAGTTTTTTTAAGAAAGTAAAAATGCTGAATGTTTCCTGTGATGGGTAGGTTTAGGGGTAGGGGCAGTGGGTGCGCGTGAGTGTCCTCTGCAGCCATGCAATGGGGAGAGTTGGGGAAAGACCTGGCAACCTACCCCGGAAGAAAATTTCCATGCACGAGAGATGGCCATAGAATCACCAAGAGTATAGGAAACGACTGAAATGGTTAATGAGAAGAGTGAGATTTACCTCAGCATGCGGAAAAGCTGCTTGTAATAAACTTTTGTGTGACTTTCTTATCACCACCTGTTTTCAGTTGTCAGTCAGTATATTACAAAGGTGCAAAGCAGACTTCAGTAGGTTGGTATATTGACATTATATCAGTTAATGAAAAAAACATGTTTTTTCTTTTTACTGTAAACTTAAGATAAAGCCATAAATGTTGCTACCGTAGTATTTTCTGTAAGGTCTGGCAACCACAGCTGTTTTTTTTTACCATAAATTTCACATATTCTTCTTGTCAACATCATTTTGACAAAGCGTGAAGTATGAATATATGTAAAAAACCTCAACACTAAATTAAATGCATTTAAAAGTTGATCAGGGGGGTTTGAGGCAGAACTGGGTCTGTTCTGCTCTGGATGTGTGTTGATGATTAATGCAGAGAGGGTGGAGAGGTCAGAGAGGGAAGTGAGTGGGAGAGAAACCGTTGTGTTCAACTCAAATGTCCTATCTGATCTCTCCATCCCATCTCCCCTTTGAGATTTCAACTGTGAAGCGCAGCTTATGGTCAAACGGATTACTCGCGTAAGGGGAAGTTTAGGAGGACAGATTTCTGGTTACAGTTAAAACGCTTTGGACACATTCAGTGATGCAACTCACCTGTTACCTCTGGTTTAGCGTAATGTCTTTAACTTGACATTACACAATAAATGCATAGTTTCGGTATTCTTTACACGCTTCAACTCTCCTCCTCTCATTGCTCATCAGCCTCTCTGTGCAGCAGTGACTCCTGTCTGAACTCTGTGGTGTACTTTTTTTTTTTAAAGGAGGGTTTTAGGCTGAATATAGTCAGCTGATCTGCAGTCAGGGTAGGATTTCTGAGGAAGCCTCTGTTAATGGACTGTATATTTGTTCTCTGGGTGTGACCTGGTTGAATTCACAATACCCAGTGGATGTAATGGTTTTAGACAAGTCTCCCTAAATTGAGATGTTGATGTATTTTGATGTCATTTTTCTAGTACCTCTAGATCCAGTTTTTTCTGACAATACAATGGCAATATAATATAATATAATATAATATAATATAATATAATATAATATAATATAATATAATATAATATAATATAATATAATATAATATAATATAATATAATATAATATTATTTATTTTTTTATTTTTTTATTTTATTTTTTTTACAGTTAGGCATATAGTGCTGTTCTCGTGCATTAACAACTATTATTTTAGACACTTCCAATTTCGAAAATCTGGTTCTAAAGAGTTTCCCTACTAGTAATTATAACTTTATATTGATGGTGGCTTTCATGGGCACTCAACACATAAAGACGATCATTCTGAAAGGACTTGAACGCAGCTTTGGAGTAAAACACAAATGTGCTTGTAGAGAGTCAATAAAGAAATGCTGTATTTGTAAGTGAAAAGAAAGAAGTTCTTGTTCCCAAGAATTATAGCGCTGCTCTTTATGCTGATCATGAGAAAGTATAAAAAGCTGTTTTATTCTCCACAGCACATCTCAAGGGTCATACACAAATGGCTCATCCAAAATGTGTGTCAACCTTGGTGTCGGTTTAAATGGGAACATTTTTTACTATTCTAATAAAACACTTTCTGTTTTTGTGTCAGCAAAGAAAATCCAAAAACAAGACAAAACACTTTGGATTAATGCCATTCATCTGACTAAAGCAGTTGAGTGGAAACTCCTAAAATAACACATACTACAGTTCAGGCAGTTTTATTATCATATTTTGTGAGTGTCATTGCAGCCGCTAATGTCCAATCCAGTTGCTATTCCCATTTTGTGGGCAAAACGTAAATTTGACACAAAAAACACCACAAGACCCCCCACAGGCCAGATTTAGGGGCCATCAGGGATCAACGGACTTAACAAAGAGCTTTCATTGCTTTATACCACAACGTGAAGGTGTATTTGCAAACAGCTGTGTGCAATCATTTGTGGCTTTGGAGGCGTGGCTAATGCTTTCTCTGAGCCTGTGCTTTGACTCATTTGCAGTGAGGGCAGATAGTCAGAGCTTAACTCTTGTTTGGAAGACTCAGAACACCACCAAGCCTTAGGATACACACATACGCATGCACACAGCACACACACTCCATTCACAGCATGCCACCATTTTCACTGTTTAGTATTCACATGCCGACCATCAATCACATCAACTCTCAAAGAGCCCCAAAGCAGAGCTCAAACTGGGACATAGACACTTCGACTAAGTCACTCTTTGTGGCTCCACTCAAAGTAAACTAAAGGAAGGCAGTAGATGACATCATTGGTGTCTCATTAAATAGACAGTAGGTAGGTGGAAATAAAAGAAACTTTTTTTCTTGAAAGGTAAATATTGACTGTAGGTTTTCATAATGCATAAACAAACTCATTGACGTGTATGTATATTGTCTGTTTTGATTTGGATTTAGGAAGAAACGTCATATGAGCCCCTTCCCATTTTAGGTTGCATAACCAATCCTTACCTGCAACGGAAAAGAGTTTTCGAAAAATTGTTTCCTGAACTCTACAAGACAAATTCTCCTCAACCAGCTCTAAAGGTGGTAGTAATTTAATAGTCAGATTTGTTCCAGATTAAACAGTTTAGAGCTGGACTGCAGTTTGCATCGTTATATTGATGTGATGCAAATGTAGTTTGTCTTTCCATTTTTGTTATTATACTTTACAGGGAAGAGGGAACATCACAGGTTAGAAGAGCCTTAAAAATTCTGGTGGATTTTAGGAACACATGTTCAATTAATTAATCAGGATCCTGATCACCTCATATGGTGATAATAAATACAGACTGACTATACATTATCTTGCTTGTTGCACAACATGGACATGAAATATTGATTTGAGTTGAAATGATCCTTACCTAAAGCTTCTATTAAGAAACATAGTCCACAACGTACAAAACAATACACCCAGAAACAAGGCAAAAGCAGTGGTCACATTTCAACAAATATTTGCATGCAATATCCAGTCATTTCAATAGGAATTCATCTGATTAAAAATTGTATGTAAGGATTTAAAATTGTATTTTAAGGTTAGTCACATGGATTCACCACTTCAATCAACAAAAAGCCAATGCTCGGTTTGAGAGTGAGCTATACTATTATTGAAAATAGACAATGGATGTTTTTTTTGCACACACAATTTCACACTCGGTGGGCTCACATTCACCATTACTCATTTGTCATTTCAATTGGAATTGATGATATTGGGCATTTCATGTGAGGGGGAAAGTTTTCCCCACGCAAATTTCACAGCAAGGTTTGCGTTTTTCAAGGATTCTGCATTGGCCAATAGAAAGCTACTTGGTTTGAAAGTAACTTTAGTGCAGGGGTGTCCAATCCTGCTCCTGGAGGGCCAATGTCCTGCAGAATTAGCTCCAAAAGACACCAGAAACAGCCAATCAAGCTATTACCAGGCAGCTTCAACAGAAACAAATACCGTGGATTAACAATCTCATAACTCATAGGTCCATCTTTAAAGGTTTATAGGTTATCGTTCAAAATCAATTTCATTAAGGAAAAGTTTTTACATCTGGAACCCAACTGTGGTACTAACTAAAGGTGTGTTCACACCATCTCAGAATTACTTATTACAACTTGTAAACTCTGAGCTCAGACTTGTACCAGGTGACTGCTGTACCACCTGACCACTGCAGATTAATTCTGTCATTGAAACTGTTGCCATAGAAACACATAGTTCCAAGCTCAGCGTAGAACTTCGCGGGTTGTCAGTTACTGGATGCGAACACTAATGAATTGAACCTTATTTTAAAGTGTTATCCAGAATATTTGTTTCATAAATTAACTTTAATTTTAAATAATAATTTATTTTTATATTTTATACATGTAGATGATGGGTAGGATTACATCATATTCTTCACATTTTGCTTTCCTGATCTCAAAACAGCTCCAGAACTTACAACTGAAAGGCCTGGACCCAATTATGGTCTATACATGTGGTGTTTGAAAGTGCTGGTCAGTAGCCAGAACTGTTACACATGATGCTGGTCTCTCCTGACCTCTCCTCACAATTAGTCAAACACACACACAAACACAAGTGCCCTCTGGTTAACAGCTCTGACAAAAGAGCGCTTACATAAGACATGGGATCGGGGTGTATTTCACCTCTTTACAGTGACATGATTAGCCCGCAGCTGTCCTCTATACTGTAATCACACTGTTTAGAAACAATGCTCCATAGTAACACATGAGTTTTCATTCACTTGGCACATGTTCTCATAAAGAGGCTCTCTTTTTTCTTCTTACTCCCCCCCCCCCCCCCCCCCCCTTTTTCCAGTAACTAAGCTACCTTGACTAATTTCAGTGAAAATTTGGGTGACAGTATGTGGTTATGCAACTTAATAAGTGTAAGGGGATTGTAAGTCTGCCCTGAGCCATTTTGTTCTGTAGTGCACTTCATTCTGCTCTGCCTCTAGTATGTGAAGCTGTTACAGAGAAGAAGAAAAAACATGTACTGTAGAAGAAAAGGCTGCATCTGAAATCGAATACTTCATTACTATATAATATGCAAAAAACAGTATGCCAAAAGAGTAGTATGTTCAAATAGTATTTGAAAAACAGTAGGAGAAAAGTGCCCGGATGACCTACTACTTCTGCTGAGATTATGAAGTGTGCATACGATGGACACTATTCAATGAGGGCACAGGAGAGGGTTTTTGAATGGAAGTTAAGAGACGCAATTGATGCAAGGTCATGTGACAGTAACAACATGGCGGATGTATTACACCCTAATTTCATTCATACTATGGAGCATACTTTGTCCCAGTGAACCGGAAGTAGCAAGTGAGTTTTCTTTAGTTCTGTGACGTATTTACAAGTGAAACGGAATATTGAATAGCGGGCAGGGTTTTACCTCAGCTCCTCCTCTCCATCTCTCACTCATAGCAGACAAACGGTAGAGGAGTGGGGTTAAGCATTTTCAAACCTAAGCCGTCAAACTGCCGTCATCTCAGAATGAAAGCCGTTTCCAGACTGGAAGTTACTTTTCAGATTTTGATTCAAGATTACAGCGACAAAAAATTTTTTTCTCTGTTTTAACTTGCACAGATTATTAACAGAGTACATTTTGATTTCACGAGGACTTTAACATCTGCATAGTATTTGAGTACTTACTCAGACAGTAAGCAATTTCCTGATGTCAGCTAATTTGCTATATAACTTGTTTGTTCAGCACATCCCATAGCCAAGTCAACACCTCAAACTTGTTGTTGTTCTCCTCAAACCATTCCTGGACAATTTGTACTCTCTGGCAGGGCCCATTATCCAGCTGAAAGAGGCCAAACCCACCAGGGAATATCGTTTCCATGAAAGGGTGTACATAGTCTGCAACAATGCTTAGGTAAGTGGTGCATGTCAAAGTAACATCCACATGGATGACAGGACCCAATGTTTCCCAGCAGAACATTGCCCAAAGCATCACACTGCCTCTTCCCATAGTGCATCCTGGTGCCATGTGTTTCCCAGGTAAGTGACACACACACAACAGGCCATCCACATGATGTAAAGGAAAGCGTGATTCATCAGACGATGTCACCTTCTTCCATTGCTCCGTGGTCCTGTTCTGATGCTCATGTGCCCATTGTTGATGCTTTCGGCGGTGGACAGGGGTAACCATGGGCACACTGACCGATCTGCGGCTATACCGTCCCATACACAACAAAGTGCAATGCACAATGTATTCTGACACCTTTCTATCAGAACCAGCATTAACTTCTTGAGCAATTTGAGCTACAGTTTGTTCAGACCACAAGGCCAGCCTTCACCCCCCATAAAAATGAGCCTTGACCCTGTCGCTGGTTAACAACTATTCCTTCCATGGATCACTTTTAAGATACTGACCACTGCAGACCGGGAACACCCCACAAGAGCTGCAGTGTTGGAGATGCTCTGACACAGTCGTCTAGCTATCACAATTCGGCTCTTGTCAAATACGCTCAAATCTGCTTCTAATACATCAACTTCGAGGACAAAATGTTCACTTGCTGCCTAATATATCCCACCCACTAACAGGTGCTGTGATGAAGAGATAATCTGTTATTCACTTCACCTGTTAGTGGTCATAATGTTATGCCTGATAGGTGTATATTTATTTATTTTTGTTATTTTTTCTTGTGGACTCTCGTGAACTAAAATTACAATATTAGGTAAACAGGTGAACAGTAAAACACATTGGAATATAGTTATATGTGAAATATGTATTATATAAAGATATATATTCTTTTTTAATAATTGTAATACTTTTATAATACTTTTATTATTGTAATTTATAGAAAAATAATACTTTTATTATTTTAATTGATTGAAAATGATAATTTCTGTTGGTTTAAGTGTGAGCAAACAAACTCTAAATGATCACAGTTCACTCATTGTGCTTAGTTTCCACACTAAACATGTCTAAAGAAACAATAGACTTTTTTTTATATAACGTGGATTAACCAAAATTGCAATTATGTCCCATTACATTTTCAAAACGTCAGCTGATGTGATAAAATCAAACTCTTTCTATTGTCTTGTTTCATTGTTTTTTCACCCACAAACAGAAAGACTTGCATCCTGCTGTCACTAAAGTATGCTTTGCTCACTGCACCCAGTATGATAACCTTCATGGACTGTGATAAACCCTCACTTAGCTTTATTCTTTTTATATTGCTCTGAATTGCTGAGGTAAATCCAGTAACCTCCCATTATCCATGGAAGCAAAAGCTATGCGTAGGAGTTAGAAATGATCTGTCAAAGAGCCTTTTCTGTTGTTTTTCTTCTTTTAAAAGAGGTTGAAAGTGAAAATAGTTTATCTTGGCTACACGGGACGTGGCAATGGCTTTCTCAGACGCTGTGGTACTCTGGAATTCCTCAGCCTGTCAGCAGCCTTCAAGCCTTGCATTCACAGTGCGTTTAGTGCTTTGTGGGAGCCCTAACACTGGCACGTAGATCCTTCAACCCTGACCCATAATCGCACAAAGTGTCAGGCCAAATGGAATGGCCACCAGACTCCGAGATTTTTGAATTAACCCTCACCTGCATTGTCAGCGGTCACAACACAATACAGGCCAGCGCAGATTTCATTTCATTGTGTTTGGAATGAATGCGTGCACGGACCCTGATAAACAGAATTACTTTGTGAGGTGATGATGTCACTGAGGGAAGTAACACTGGAATTTTCCCAAGGACTTGAGCACCCATAACAACAACAGAAGATTGATTTACTTCACGGAAACTCCATAGATCAGGCTGTCCCTACTTCTGTCCCTATTGATAACGTCCTTATTTTTGGAACATTTGCAAAGGTTACTTGCACCCATAAAGGTTTAATTATAACCAGGCTAAGAGCAATAAATAACCAAGTAACACTGTGATCATCTGATAAAGATATCTGTGATCTCCAGATCAGCTCTCTTCCTGTCTGTCCCGGTCTGTCCTCTTCAGTTACAAAAAAGAATATGACTGAACCTTCATTTCCTGTTTGATCAGGAGTCTCTGGGAGGCAAATCCTCCTGCATATTGTCTTGCTGTGTCATTATATTCCTTTCATACACAAACATAGGCAGATTTTTTTTTTTTTTTTTACATTATCCTGAATGCAGAAATATATAGAAGTTTTTTTGTCTTAGAGTGAACCAAAAAATAATATTAATAATTTTTAATAAAATAAAGAAATACTTTAAAAAGATATCAAAATTGTGAGAAGGAATATTGGGTAACATTTTACAATAAGTTAATGTATCTTATCTATCATTAATGATAAGCAATACATTTCAGCATTTATTAATCATTTTTAATAAAAATACAGGTTCATTAGTTCAGGTCCATAATATTAAGGCGACGGGAAGGGGAGAGAGGGAGCGCGGCCTACAAACTCCTCGTGAGACTTGAAGTTGGCTTCTGCTGATGAAACTGCAAACTATTCTTCAGTTCTCAGTCAATTGCACTCCTGACTCTTTCATTTTTCACTACTGGTCTTGGGTCATATACTGTTAGTGTTAACCCCTAACGATATAAAGTCATATTTCAAGATATAAAATCACAAATGCATGATATAAAGTTACAAGACCCTTTTTTATTTATTTTTTATTCTGAGGCAGAAACGGGATTCCCCATAAAAGACCAGTTCAGACCAGCTTGAATTCCCCTGTCCGGTTTTTTAAGGCAGACCAACACAACTACTGATTAACAGCTGAATAAATTCATTAGGAAGCTTGCTGGGGAATCACAAGTCAGTGACTACAGTAGATATCTCCCGAACAAAGGTTAGGCTTCAGATCAATAGCTTCATATGATCTGATGAAAATGTAGCTTTTCTCCCTACAATTCATATTTCGCTTGTGTCACCACAGCTGTGATGAAGTCAAATGTTCCATCATCGTGTTGTCAGAATTTTGAATACCGTCCATCAATGGACACTGAGTTCCAGCTTCCCTGTTGATGTATGAAACTCCTTCTCTGGTTCTCCAGAGGAAACTGTCAAAGGTTAATCAATATAGCTGTCATGTTTGATTCATTCTGGCCCAAATGTTAAAAACTATTTGTAGCATGAGATCTTTTGGTTGAGAGGGCTGTAAATTGACATTTTTCTTTGTTCATCTGCCACACAGAAACATGCAATATGAAGCAACTGGATAAAAGTGGCCCAAGTATGTCATTGTTAGCAGTTAAGGCGTCTAGAGCTCAGAGAGAGCATGTCAGCTGTTTAAGAAAGCAGCTCAATAGAGCTAATGAACCCAGACGCCACTTTAATTGTTTTGAGTATACTTGTGGAAATGTGATTAAAAGCCAGATAAAACAAACTGCTGGCAATAAAGCAACCAAAGGCATCACAGAGCAACTACCATAGCTTCTGCTTATATTAGTCATTTCAACGCCTCCAGCTAAAGTCTAGTCTGTTTACATGAAGTATATACAGTAGGATCTCCATGATTTGCTTATTAACAATTGAATATCATTTAAATATTTAAACATAAAATCACATTTTTCGATAAAAGTTACATTGTATAAAGTCACTGATACAAGAAACAAATTTGCCACTGCGATGTTTCACATTGCAACATATAAAATCACATTCTAAAATAAAATATCACATTACAAGATATAAAGGTCACATTTTTGAAGTTTAAAACCACATTTTGAGCTATAAAGTCACTTTGCGAGATATAAAGTCACAGTTACAAGAAACAAAGCTGCCATGGCAAGATACGCAAGGCCATAATTGTGAGATATAATCACATTTTCAGATACAAGGTCACATTTCAAGATATAGTGAGAAACAAAGTTGCAATTGTGAGATATAGTCATATTTTGATTAATAGTCACAATTGCAAGATATAGTCATATTTTGAGATGTAAAGTCACAGTTATAAAAAACTATTTTTTACGAGATTTAATGTCATAGTGCCACTCAAAACTATTATGAGATAACATAAGTTATATTACAAATAAGTAGTTTTACAAATAAGTTATATTTATGACATATAGTCATAAAGTCGACTGACATAGTCACATTAACATATCTAAAGTCACACTGTAAGATATCAAGTCACAAATAAATACATGAAAAAGTTAATTCAGGCAAGAATTAAAAACACTAATAAAAATGTATTTTAGCACTCAATTTAAGCTTGTAGAAACGAAGGCGTAAATATCGTCAACGTTATAAAACTAAGTACAACCTACTCAACTTTTCTTATGGCATTCCCATCATGCACTGGGTAATGAATATTAAATAAGGTTGATGTATTGCTGTTTTCTAGCTGTTTTTACATGGCTTTATCATTGTTTTTGTTAGGTTTAATAAGTTACCATTTTGGGACATATGGAATGACACATACTCAAATAGGATCCATCGATTATAACCGTCATTGTATTGAGGTCTGTGTTCGGGGACTGCATTACTTCTATTATGTAGATATGGCGTCTACACAATATCTATTGTATTATTTACTTAGATGTTTCTAAGTGATGTTCTAAGATGTTTCTAAGTAAAGCATACACTTAAAAAGCGTGGTTAAATTCTTTTTTATTTTGTTTGAGTAAGAAAAATTGCAAAGTAAACTTCAATTAAGTAGAAATTACTCAACAAACTTTTACTGGGCAAGATAAAGTTACTCAATTTTCTCAATTTTAATGATAAGACAACATAGAACCCCCAAACAGTGAACTGTACACAACCTCCTATGCACATTAAGCCTCATTATTCCTGCAGGCAAGACACTGCTTGCCAATTATTAAACTATAAAATGCAACAAGATTATGAAATTATCTTCTTCACTGATAGCTTTTCATAACATATCCCAAGAAAATGAAAGAAGATGCACACAGACAATAAGTAGACAAAAAGTATATTTATTCTGAGAAAGATAATAATCTACTGGGAGGTCTCTGTTATTGCATGTCGGCTTTGTCTGAACGACCACCAGATCCTGAACAGTTCCGTCTGGTGGGACGCTGCAGCAATGAGCTCACTCACACAGTAAATATACAGCACTGCAATGCAACTCGCGTGCAAATCAAAGCAGCGAATAAACACACTGCGTGTCCGAAGTCATAATTTGGCGACTTGTCAAAAGCCTCTCAGTAATTGATCCTGCCCTGTGAAAGTACACAGCACTGTAGCGCTCATATGCTTTGGTCAGTCTGAACTTAAGGCCTGTTGTTTGAAAAGCATGTAATTCTTAGATTCACAACAAGGAATGCCATACTTCTTGATAAACGATTACAACATCATTTAAACATCTCTTTGTTTTTGGAGCATGCTTAAAGAGATAGTTCATCCAAAAGTGAAAAGTCTGTCACCATCTTCTCACCCTGATGTTGTTCCAAATGTGTAAGAATATATTTCATATAACTGTTCAACTTTTTTTGATTGCGAAATGAAAGTCATGACTTTCCCACTGATTTTCACTCTATGGAAAAAAAAAACAGAAGAAAGTCAGGTTTGAACAAAACATACAGGTGTGTAAATGATGACAGAACTCTCATTTTTGTGCAAACTATCCCTTTAAAAAGCTGTATGATTGTTTGCTTTGGGGTTCAACTCACTATTCCACCTATAGCACTTGCGGTTGACAGCACTGTAATCACTTGCTGAGCCATTCACTTATTTTTCAACGCCTTGCCGCATTCTGGCACAATCCACCAGTACAAGTGGCAAGCATAAAACTCATCTTGATTTCATTCTTGGTTCATTCTGTGCTCATGAAAGAAAAATGTTTGCCACTAATGACGTTAGTGATTCTTCCTCTCTCAACCCAGTTTATGCAGTGAAACATTAACTTTTCCTTACTCTGTCATTCAGCTTAATACTTAATACTCATTCACGTCGCATAGCAGCAGGCGACTTTTTCAGTTCGTCCAACGTGGAAGCCTGATAAAAAGTGCAGTTTGTCCTGGAACAACATTCCACGTATTTTATAGAATTGACTTATTTATAGGGCTGTGATGCTTATCAAAGCATGACGTGGCTGACATCATGGCTTAGGTGTGACACGTACACAGCTAGTAGCTTAAACCTTAAAGGCAATGTAAGTTTCTTTGGATAAAAGTGCCTGCCAAATGCATTCATGCAATTATGTAAGAATAGTTTTTTAAAGATTTTCTGTGAAAAAGTTTATGTTAAAGGTAAAGCGCGTCATGTCTGGGCCACTTATGTGGTGTTTTGGAAAATAATCAGATTAAATAAACTGAATTTATAATTTAATAATTTTGAAAGAACTTTTGAAAGAATAGAATTGAAAAAAATAACACTAAACTCTCCCCATTTTCTATTAGTTGAGCATGCAGATAATCCAGCCCTCAAATTTACACCATTGTTTGTGTTGTTATTATGTACAACTCAAACAAAAAGACCAAAAGTGGGGCAGAAATTTCACATTTGACCTTTAAAAAGTGCCATAAATTGCAAAAGTATGAAAAATCTCATTTGGATTTTCAGGCACACATATTTTCTCAGCTTAAAAGGAAACTGGAAATCAATGTCAAACATTGTTTCTGGTTGAAAACTCTAGTCCCAGAGTTTTTCCTTAATCCAAATGACCAGCATACACCACCATTCAAAAGTTTTTTTCTTAAAATGAATACATTTATTCAGCAAAGATGCATTAAACTGATCAAAAGTGACAGTAAAGGGATTTATAATGTTGCAAAGGATTTCTATTTCAAATACGTTTTGCTTTTTTACTTTCTATTCATCAAAGAGGGAAAAATTGGGGGAAAATGATCACGGTTTCCATTTTAGGCAGCAAAACTGTTTTAAATGTTGATAATAATAATAAAAAATATATCACACTTCTCATATCTCATATCCTCAGCAAAATACATATTAGAATGATTTCTGAATGATCATGAGGACGAGTGACAGGAGTAAATACGGTTTTTAAATAGAAAACGAATAAATTGTAATTTTTACAATATTTTTTTGTACTGTATTTTTGATCAAATAAATGCAGCATCTGTGAGCATACAAAAAAAAATATCCTTCACAAATACTGACCCCAAACTTTTGAATGTTAGTGTATATTCCAATAAATAGGTCTGAGCCATTCAAAATCCTCCTGACAGCACTGAAATGCTCCAAACACTGTTTTTTTGAAGCTCCAGGTTCAATGACCAGATATATAATCTAACTGGCCTACTAAGTCTACTTACTTACACTTAAAGACCCTGACCTCACAGTGTGTTTGAGTCTGGACTTAACTCCAAATGTAAACAAGACAGCCAGGAGAGATGTGCCAGCGTCCTGCTGTCTCTGAAATTGACAATCATTCACCCTCACTGGACAACAAGGTAAATGTCAGTGATGTCAAGTTGATAGTATGTCCAAACATCTGCTTGTACTCTACATCACACTCAATGCTTTGACAGGTACATGACGAAGCACTGGATCCCCCTGGATAACAAAGGCAAGTAATCCTGTTCATGCAAGTAGGAGAAGTGTTAAAACACCAATAAAAGGCTTTGTTTTTTTCTAAGGCCGACAAATAGGGTGCTTTTCACAGTGCCGGAATGAAGAAGGAAAATCTGGTAGACTAAACTAGATCTTGAATAGAAAAACAGCCCTTAAGTCCACTTGAAATCCTCTTCAACAAAAGATAAGGTAAAAGAATGACAGATGACTTGCCGTGAACTCTTCACATGAGCACTTGAGGTTAACCTGGGACTTTCCAAATGGAGAGTAGATCCTAAAATGTAACTAGTCTCAATGAGTCCTGCCAATTTTATGACAAAAGCTTGCCGATCTTTTCTAAGCTGTCCCATTCATTTCAGGTCCACTTGTGCTAAAATGTAACTAGTCTCAATGAATCTTTGCAATTTTATGACAAACGTTTGCCGATCTTTACTAAACTGTCCCATTAATTTCAGGGCCAACTGTGCTCCAGTTAACCCACTAACACAGTCTGATAAAGCAGATGGATATGTGTCCATTTTTATCCATAAAAGTCTAAACAAATTCAAATCAACAGTACAATCATATTCTCACATCTACGCCAAACAGCAGTATTTCTTCCACCATGACTCTGAGAGCTTCCTCATTTTATCAGGCGTCCGCTTCTTCAGCCTTTTCTGCTGCAGGCTGTCCGAGTACTGGATGCTGGCCACTATAGCCGTGTCAAACACCTCCTTTAGGTTCTTCTGGGTGAGCGCCGAACACTCCATGTATGAGACAGCCTGCACTTCCTCGGCACACACACAGGCCTCCTGGGGGTCGACCGGCTTCTCCTTGTACTGGGCCAGCTGGATGAGCACTTTGACGTCTTGCCGGAGGTCAGCCTGAGTGCCGACCAGCAGTATCGGTGCCCTTGGGCAGTGCCGGCGGATCTCAGGCACCCACTTCTCCCTCACATTCTGGAAAGAGGAGGGACTTACCACACTGAAGCATAGCAGGAAGACGTCAGCATTGGTGTAGCACAGCGGTCGGAGCTTGTCAAACTCATCCTGCACAGAGCAAATAAAGATTCAGTAGTAATAAACAAACACCAAGGAGAAACTAACACTTGTTATTGGTTTGTATTGTTAAAAGTAGTTAAATGCAAAATGTGACTTGCCCCAAGGGTTTTGTTCTGCTCGCTCTGTGTTTACATCACATGTTTTCTTACATGAAAGGACTAACATACAAGTTACATAGCCTAGCATGGATAAGAGTTGGGAGAGCAATCATAATCCCCCCTAGGTTAAACAGAACAGAAGCAATGATGCATTGCAGATAGCATTAATTTTCAGGGGGAATCAGAATGCCAAATCCTGACTGATGAGAGGAGGAGCTGGGGATGGAGGCGGGTAATTAGCTCTGGAGAAATGCGATAGCAGCTGATAATACTGAAGGAGCCTATCTATGCATGCTTTGATATTCATAGGCATCGTATTCCTATAGGTAGACGGGATCAGCTGACAGTCGGCTGATGCGAGCTTGACTAACGTGAACTGCCAGAACTAACGCTATACGCTTGATTATTGTTGCAATTTAAAATAACTGTTAACTGAATTTCTTCTTCACTGTCACATGATCCTTCAGATATAATTTTAATATGCTGATTTGGTGCTCAAGAAACACTTCTTAATATTTTTTAATATTCTTTTTTTCAGAATGTGTATCTTTTGTAACATTCTAAATGTCTTTACTGTCACTTTTGAACGCATCCTTACAGAATAAAAGTATTCTTTAATAGTTGTTTTTTTCCTCTGAAATTTTGGTAAAATAAAAATACTGTAGTGTAAAAGCTTCTCTTTATCTTACAGAAATGGTACTTTAACATTTTAAACTGGCAACTTCGAGGTCATGCTTTTGATTCCATATCTCTGAAATATCAGAACCCGCAGTGATGTTTGCAGCATGTGAGATCAAATCTAGAACATAAATGTGAGATCTGTTATTTATTACAGCTGCATTCCATCTCTGTTACTCTTCGTTATGAGTCTCCTCCAGCTTGCTAAGCTTTCTTCTCTTATTAGTCAACTGGACACATTCTAACTTATGAGAAACAATCCTATGCTAGTATATTTTAGATAATTTATATGCAAGTATGTTGGTATCTGGCTTATGAAATTAAAAATTCTGGCTGATAGTAATTTTCACGTTATGACCGATACCCAATGAATGAATGGCTGATATAAAAATTCTATACCATTTTCTATAAATAAATAAAAAATTAAAATAGCCAACCATTTACTAATTCATGTAGGCATCACAACATTATATTATACAGTATGAAGAACAAATATTCAATCTGAGATTTGCTAAAGATTGAATTTACCACTGCTATTAATTTAAAGATTAATTTTAATTAGTGTTTGATAAAGGGAGGAAATGAGCATGCACACACACACACATATATATATATATATGACAAATCTCAAGTCTTTCTATGTGTGTGTGTCTCTCTCTCCTCTTTCTTCTTCAATTTCCACTGGCTTAAACAGGACAGATCCAAATCTCTCTTGGCTTGCCTCCCTTCACCGTCTCCCCTTAGCTTGCTAAACTCATCGAAAACACACTGATCTCACGTTTCCAGTGACTAGCCCCAGCTGTACCCCGGCTGAAAGTAGGTCTCGCTTTCCCTCGGATCAAGCCCAATTCATCACAATTAGACTGCTTCCCATTTGTGATTCCCTGGAGCTGGTTTCCCCCTCCCACAAAGGGAGAGACACTGAATGACCTAAAATAGTGTGTTCCCATAGGAAGAAGCATATACTTCCTTGTGATGCCTCCTGGACAGCAAACTTTAGCTGAACTTTACCAGAAACGCTTATCATGAGTAAGCAAAACAACACTAAATCACTTTCTTTCTTATCTAACAGATAGGCAACCATATGACTAATTAGGACATGACTCACGAGTCTGTTTACAGTTAAGAGAGGAGGGCTTCGACCAGCATGTGTTTGTGCAAACAATGTGACATCCTTATAAAGCGACATGATAAAGTTGCACTGCCTTGAATTTGTTTGTGTGAGGTGGTTTGTTTGGGTCTGGTGGTGCTGAGTGGGCTCAATGGACTGACCTGACCGGCTGTGTCACAAAGCTGAAGTTTCACAGGCTTGCCGTCCACAGCTACAACCGCTGCAGAGGAGAACATATTCAGTTTAATTCCTAATATCTTGTTAGTTTAAATGCACATTATTAAGACACAGGGAATGTGGTACGTGTTATAGCTGTTTTAACATAAAGCTACTTGCACAGACACATCTTAAAATATGTCAGTGTTTTGTCTTAAGATGCACACCATTAATGTTGTTGTTTTTTCTAGGGTACACTTATAAAAGCTAATTGAACTAAAGCCTAATTGAACTAAAGCTTAATCCTGGTTGAGTCTAAGCCATGTCTGTGAAACTGGGCCATGGACTGTGAAAAATGAGATTGAAATGAGTTAATGAACTTGCTGGCCTTACAAAAGCTCAGACAATTACTATATAAGCACACTGTATTTGTGATTAGCTAGTTTAAGCTGGTTATTAGTTGGTTGGTTGGCTACATCATGGTGCAAATCTAAATCAGTTTGACCATGTTAAGTAGATGACCAGATGGTAATTTAGCTGGTTTGTTGCTGGTCTAAGATGGTCTATCAAGTAAATTACCATCAGTTTGGTAATGGCCATCTCTTAGACCAACTATACACCATCTACCCGATACACAGTAGCTACTAGCTTAAACTGGATTTTCTAGCAGGTGGTAGACTTCGTCGTTTTTTTTTTTTCTTCTAAAAATGTATTACGTTTAATTTAATCTGTACAATTATTTTTACGTCTTGTAGTGATATTTACCTGCAAAGTTGTCAAACGCTGTTGGAACATACTCGGTGGGATATCCATTAGTGGTATAGCTCACAATGAGACTAGTTTTACCCACTGCACCATCACCAAGCAACACGCACTTCACCCTGCGCTCCGCCGCAGACCCGAAGCGGCTCTTCACCGCGGATGAAAAATCTTTGCCCCTGAATCTCCTCGGGGGTACCGGCGGCACAATAGAACCAGGGACAGGCTTATATTCTCCACCTCCCTGAGGAGGCATCGCTGAAAACACTGACCGTCCAGGAGTTTTATCGCCAGGGTCAGCGACTCATCTCGCTTTTGAATGAGAGATCGGAGCGCCAGTCCGGTTTCACCACGGTGTCCATTTATTTCAGAGGGGCCAAGAGTCCGCTAAAAGCCGCATTTCAAATCAAGAAGTGTTTTCTTTATCTGGACATAAAACAAAGAAACCCTGAAGCAAAAAATAAGAAGCCCACACATACACTGACGTTATGCCCTCATGAGGCAAGTCATCCTCCGCCCTCTCTAAAACTGATCTGAGCACTTTACTCCTTTACTCCCAAACACGGTGTCTGCGTCTCAATAGCCTACTAGCCAGACGCCTACTAAACAGCGTTTTGAGGGGCGCACAGCATTTTTGGCCATACCCTAGGCAGTAGGATTTGGGACAGCCCATGACATCATCCACTGTGAGCTGTTGCATTCACCCGTGAACTAAAGTTCAGCAGACCTGTTGTTGTCATTACTGATAAACTCAACTGAACTGGCATGAATACGCATCAGCATTTTTATTTGTTATCAGGGACAATGTCGCTAAAAATAAAATAAAATGGGCGAAGTGGATATAAATTTGTGCTTGATAAATTGTATTAAAATATTTACACATTTACACATGCAGTAATGTAAATGCAGTAAATGGTTAAATGTTTTTATTTTTGTTTATTATTGTTTTGCATTACATGATCTATATACTTTGTCTTTAGATTTTTTTGGCAAATCTCAACTGTCCTATGGTGTGACTACTGGTCTCATATGGTTCAATGATTTATAACTTAAAAAATTAAAAAGAAAAGCATACAAATTACTAATACCTCAGGCATATAATACCCCAGGCATAATTTTACTATATTAGTAGATGTACTTAGAAAACATTAGAGAAATATATATATATATATATATATATATATATATATATATATATATATATATATATATATATATATATATATATATATATATATATATATATATATATATATATATATATATATATATATATATATATATATATATATATGACTAAGTGTGTAATTTATATGCAATTTATGCAAAGCGTTTACAATTGAATTGTGACGCCATCTATTGGACAAACTCTAAGCAGTTTTAATTCACACAAGAACGAGATAAAGATGTTTAACTCTTTTTAATAGAGAATATTAGTTATTATGTTCATTAATAATAATATTAACTAATATAATAAGTCATATGATAGGTTTCATCCACATTATGTGCGTTTTTATTGCTCTGAATGCGTATTTGTGCGTGGAACGTTAGTCGCAGATCTCGTTTGACCCGAGCCCCTGTTTTAGATGAACAGACACCAACACATGATTCTGATATCTTAGCTTTAATCGAGAGTTTGACAGATGGCTGCAAAAGCAGTAAAAGGATCTAAAACAAACCGTGAGGTCGTGCTGGGCTTTTTAGAGGAGGCAGAATCATGGCAGCTTCTTAGCAACCAGTTTCCAAGTAAAGTCGGAGGCAGACCTGCGTGGTTAAGCCTGGTGGATTTGCCAACTGTGTCTGAGTTACAGTGTGAGAAGTGCAAACTCCCAACAGTGTTTCTTCTGCAGGTGTATGCGCCTGTCACGGAATATGATCGATGTTTTCACAGAACACTATTTGTGTTCTGCTGCAAGACACCAGCCTGCTATACAAGAAACGACAACAAGTGTTTTAAAGGTAATTTGAGCTGTCAAATGTGTTGAGTAGAATTTTCTTACGTATTTGTTATTTACATATAACGTTATGTGTATATGTTATATTTTGATTAAAGAAGCATTCATTTGGGCATATCACAAGACTTTTGGAGGACTTTAGATCAAGCAGTGTAGAATTAGTCCATGTAGATTAACTATTATTATTTATACTATGCTTTGGGTCAGTAATATATAATTATTTACAAAAATAAACACGTTTTATATTTGAAGGATGCATCAAATTGATCAAAAGTGATAGTAAAAATGTTTACAAAATACATTAATTTAAAATAAATCCTGCTCCTTTCAACTTTCTATTCTTTAAAGAATAATGGATTATGGTTTCCACAAAAGTAGAGCAGTGTAACTAATAAATAGTATTATCTAAGAGTACTTTAGTTTCAATCATACATCATAACAGAAACATAAAGTTGCATTTTTCTACTTTACCACCATTTACAGTGTTTAGATGTCAACTGCCAAGGAAAAATGACTTTTACCCCTTTGATCCACCTTCTGATGAGAAGCCAGACTTCCTAGTGGAAGATCATCAGGTTCTGGGATCTGGCCTCAAATTGTGCCAACTGTGTGGCTGTCTAGGACAGAAAGCCTGCTCTCGATGTCACACCGTCACATACTGCAGTAAAGAGCATCAGACCATAGATTGGAAACACCGCCACAAGAAGGAATGCTCAAATGAGGGTGAGCAAATGCTTTGATTATGCATTATTTCTAACGTTTGCAACTTTAATGTGTATGTGTTGTCTTCATATTTGGATCTACAGGTTCTCAAAGTTCAGAGCAGTTTAATTCATTTCTTTTTTCTGAGTGGGAGCTGGTTACCGAACCGGAAGAGCTTCCAGCAAAAGATGAGGATCTCCATGAATGCCACGGCTTAGATCAAGAGAGCATGTCATGCGTAAATAACGGTATGCCTTTCGAAACAGATTTGGCAGCTTGATGTCTACGTCTTTTCAAGGATTTGTCATTCACAGTTTTTATTTACTTTCTCAGGTTTGGAGGACAGTGATCTAGAGAGTATGGCACATCATGAAACACAAGACACTAAAGTGTTTCAGAAGTTCAAGAAGCGAATTGCTATTGAACCACAACAGGTCAGTTACAAGAGTCTGAATAGCAAATGCTTTGTCTGTTAAATGGTTCTCCGGCTATGTGATTGTATATCATTTTTTTAAAGGTTTTGCGGTATTGTAAAGAAGGATCTCCTCTTTGGGTGTCAGCTGAACATGTGCCACGTGAAGAGGACGTTCCAGAATGTCCATGTGGCGCTAAACGTCTCTTTGAATTTCAGGTAATGTTAAATATAAAAAGAACGTTGTCATTTTTACACTACCATCAGAGAATCTTCATAAGACTTCTTAAGCACCATAATATAATCATTTCTGAAGGATTATGTGACACTGAAGTAATGACCACTGAAAATTCAGTTTTGCCATTACAGGAATAAAAATAAATCTTAATTTATTATCAAATAAATCCAGTCTTGCTGAACAAGGGACTTCTTGAAATATTATTGACCCCAAACTTGTTTAAATGTCTAGTCTATATCTTACACCATTATATATTATATTATACCATTATATTAACTCATTACATGGTTTAAATTGTCACGGTGTTCATTTCAGATCATGCCTCAGTTACTTAACCACCTCAAAGTGGATAGGACAGATGCCAGCATAGACTGGGGGACAGTGGCCGTCTACACATGTGCTGACAGCTGTGACCGAGGCACCAAATATTCTGCTGAGTTCATCTGGAAACAAGACTTTTCAGGAGATCAAGCAGTGTAGAATTAGTCCATGCAGATGAACTATTATTTAGACCTTTGTATCAAATAACATTTGTAATAAAGAAATGTGAACAAAGGATTGGTTCTTTTGAGGTACCCACATACACCATTTCGGACCCTAACTGAAATTAAAAGATGTGTCTTCACCAGAAGTATTACCAAACATGCTAGTGGTTTAGACATACTAGTAAAGGTCAGTAATTACTTTATTTACAGAAATTGATACCTTTATTCATATAGAATGCATTACATTTATCAAAAGTGACAGTAAAAAAAAGTTTACATTGTTACAAAATTATCTATTTCAAATAAATGCAGCGCTTCTCAACTTTCTATTCATTAAAGAATGCATTATGGTTTCTACAAAAATAAAGCAGCTCAACTATTTAAGATTGATATTTAAAGATGCCACATCACCCTGTAACCCAAGACTGGATTCCAGCTGAAGCTAAACAGGGCTTAGCCTGGTCAGTACCTGAATGGGAGACCAACTGGGAAAACTACGTTGCTGTTAGTGAGACTAGTAGGGGGTGCTTACCCTTTAGTCTGTGTGGGACCTAACACTCCAGTATAGCGATGGGGACACTATACTGTAACAAACACCGTCCTTCAGATGAGAGGTTAAACCGAGGTCGACTCTCTGTGGTCATTAAAATCCCAAATTTGCCCATTGGCCTCGGTCCATCATGGCCTCAATCATCCCCATATACTGACTGGTTTCATTGACTGACTGTGTATCCTCTGTTGTGTGATGGACACAATATGGCTGTCTTCGCAACATTGAGGTGGATGCTGCACATTGGTGGTGGTTGAGGAGATTCCCCCTTCAATGTAACTTATCAATTGTAAAAATATTAGCATTAAATCAGCATATTAGAACAAATTCTGAAGGATCATGTGACAAGTGTTAAAATAATAAATTACTTTAAATTGTAATATTTACTATATGATTTCTGCATTAGTTTCAGAATGTGAAGAGAAATACCTTACCCACCCTAACCTTTTGAACAGTAGTGTGACTCAAAGAGTCTGTTCTTGCGTTAATTTAAAAACTGCAAATCAACATCTTAAGACCATTTTCCCACCTTGTTATTGTAATTCAATCTTCATTATTTTATATATTTAGTGTAGACCAGGAATGAAATCCAAATTTCTCTCACACAGGCTATTTTTGCAGATTGTAAAAACTGTCATCATAACACTAACAAAAGATGTATTATTGCCATATCAGAAAAATAATAAAACGTGTAGAATAATATAATAAGCTGAAGTTGGCAAACATTTATTTGCATTAAAATGTAGCAAAGTTAGTTACATAGACAAACAAATTAAATTAAGATGTCAGTGCTTTACAAGGGGCTATTGGGAGACCTACAGCACATCACACAATGAAATGTGAATTCAGTTGTTAGATATGCCAACTGTTACATCTTATTCAAAACTGTAACCTAAAGGTCAAATCCACATGATGATTTAAACAACTGAAGGATCCGCAAACTTGTTTGCAAAGCTTTGTTAGAAAACCTAAATGCTCTTTCAAACATAATCTTTCCTTGCACTGGTCAACATTGGCATTACTTGCCACAGACTGATAGTCAACATGGACAATCAGAAATGTAATACACATAAAACCTGCTAATAAAAGGGAATGTGAAACAAATGAACATTTTAACATCATAAAACCATAAAAGAATTTGTTAAAATGATCAGACATGGATAAAACAGTATTTTGAAAACCAAATGGCAGGTGAGAAACATTTTTAAAAGGTAACATAAAAGCATTTTATCCTCGGGTCATTGTCTGAGTGATGAAAAAGTGTCCTTCATATTTACAAGCTTATAAAAGTTAAATGATACAGCGTAGGTCACCCCAGACATACCGGTGGGCTCAGCAAGTAATTCACCAGCGATAAGAGAATGGTGCTCTGCACAGAGATTACGTAGTCTTCCTGAATCCTTTTAAGATTGGGTATATATTCTCAAATGCTTCATAAATTTCTCCTCTAACCTTTGCACCTGAAAAAAATAATAAATGGCATTTTCATTATGCAACCTCAATATCACTCAGAATCTCATACTAGTATTGAAAGATCATTTTAAATATAACAATGACCTCACCTGTGAGTACAACTTTGCCTGAAACGAATATTAAAAGGACGATTCTTGGTTTAATCATTCTGTAGATTAGTCCTGGAAATAACTCTGGTTCATAGCTGGGGAAAAGTATCAGCAGGATATGAGGATTAATATCAAATGGGATTCAAGTTTTTCCATCTCGCAGCCAGAATGATTCTTATAACAAATTCAAAAGCCCAGGGAATTAAATAATACCTTATTATAATAATAAAATAAACCAATAAGCATAACTTAAGTGGTACAAACAGTAATGTAGAAAATGTATTCATAAGGCATTCAATTTATTTTGAGATGTACTATATAAAACTATATGAATTAATGATAAAATAATAATTAATAAAACAAATAACTAGACAAACCTGCTAAACTGCTGGTGTGTAAGCACCAGGCCCTCTAATCGGATGGGAAACTTGACGTCGCAGCTGCCCACCATGTTCTGAATTTTGAAGTCTAAGAATTTGGCAGGAAAGCCCAACTTCTGCACCACTCTGGCATATTTTCTGGCTGCCAATCGGGACTGTTCCTCACTGCAGAAGCAAGGGGACACAAGAAAGGCAAACTTACACACTGCTGTTTGTTCTACAAGTGTGTAAGAGAAAAAAACAAAACAACAACAGCAAGATTGGATTCTTACCTTTTGGCTCCTGTGCACACCATCTTCCCTGAGCTGAAGATGAGGGCTGTTGTTCTGGGTTCTCGTATTCTCATGATGACAGCAGCGAAACGCTGAAATAGTTAACAAATATTTGAGTTCAAATAAAGCGTTGGATTAAATGTTGTTGCTTAAAAAATATCATACACTTGCACATGTGATTTAGATTTTTATGAACTGTTAGACTAACAATGGACAAAGTCCCTTTCTAGAAAATATTTGCAACAACTAATCCAGGCAGCTATATCACGCATGCAAGACCAACAGTTCTCTACTTTAAACACATTTCAAATCAGAAAAATTTAAGTCTGACATTACCTGTCCCATATTTTTTTAATGGTCAAATGGCATTAACCTCTTATGCTCTGGAAACATTTGGGGGATTTCCACCTGGATTTGGCCTAACCAAATTGAAAAGTTTCCCATACCCACATACAGTGGTCTCCAAATACACAATTTTGGTATTAGTTTACAGGAAACCCGTTTAGGTTACATAAACCACAGCTAAAAGTGATAAACATGTAAGTATATTTTGTTTGAGCTGTAATAACCTAGCCAAAATAAGAGACACTTTTTTATTTTTTTTATTTTTGTTGGTTAGAAATACATTTTTGAAAGTGTATAACTCAGGCCCTGTGTGTTCTAGCACCCTGCAGACTGTTCTGGCTGTTTCCACTAGATTCCAGAAAATACTGTAAAAAAATGATTTTGTCTGTGTATCATGTTTTATGCAAGATTGTTCAAATGGTTCTGAATGAAGGAATATTAAAAAAAAATGTAATTTTTTAAAAAGTCTTACCTTTGGATTATATTCAGCATTTCTGGCTCGAAGTGCTATTGTCTTCAAGTCAAGTTTGCACCCCAAGTTCACAGTGGACACAATATTCCTTAAAAATAAAATTTCATATAATTAAACTTTGCAACAGCACAGAAAATGGATTTTTTTTTTAAACATTTGTCGTTTTATGGAGCTTTGAGATGATTTCAGATATTTTTAATAATCTATCTATACATCTCAACAATATTTCTAAAAGGATTGTGCAGTGATGACAGCCAGAAAACTCACTGTAACTGGGGAACGATGCCAGAGCTCTCTGAGGCTGGTGTGGCAGGAGTGATGGGGGTCATAGGGGTGAGAGGTGTGGTATAAAGTGGCGTGTTGCCTGGCAGTGCTGTGGTCGTGGAGACCTGCGAGTGGTACAGCTGGGGTGTCTGGCCTGAACCTCCCACCATCCCACCCTGCTGTTGTGTGGCAGCCTGTTGCTGCTGCTGCTGCTGCTGTCGCTGCTGTTCCTCCAGGAGGGACAAGCTGTTGGTATTCTGCACTGGCTGTGGTGTAAGACCCGTGCCATATGGCATCATAGGACTGAAAATGGGAATGCCAGGCGTCATGGCTCCCTTTGAATAGAGATAAATAAATTAACTTCAATGCATTAAATAATTTTGATTTCAATACCTCTTATTATGTAAGGCCTAGAATACACTACATGACTTTTGCCCCGATTTACAGTCTGGAGGAGTCAACACTAGTTGCCAAAAGTCAAAGCCAGTCTACACACACAAACAGTGTATGAAGGGCACAGAATCAAATGTTTTAGGTTCAGTCTATGACTCCATCCAGTCAAAGAATATTAAACATGTTTTATTTTTTGGGCCAATTTTATAACACATTATTTTCATTTGTTGTGCGTCTCCTAGCTACAAGGCACATGATTCTGTCTGAGTTCATTGTGTTCAGAACGACTTTAAAATCTAGTAGCATGTGAACCTCAATCGTTTGCACAGTTTTTCTCTGTAACCATTTACAAAGTTGGTAAGTGTAGGACACATAGGCTTTAAAATCGGTTGAGATTTTTAAAACTGGGTATTTTTAAAGCTGCGTTAACTCACCTGCGGAGATGCCAGCCCTTGAGGGAAAGGAGGTAAACTGTTATTCTGCTCCATATTGACAGTTTATGAAGCAAAACAACCTAGTAGTGATTTCAAGACTAACTTGAAGACCTCAATGACTTCAAAAACACCTGTGCTGAAATAGAAGAACAAACAAAAATACTTACACAACAATACTTCTAAAAAAAAAATTGCGTGTACAGTAGACAGACAAATCTACTATAGATAAATATGCAACATAATTGCAGGGTTTGGTTGTACAATAAAAGTAATGCGTGTAAGTAATCCAAGTTTATTAGGAAAGTAAATTTAAAGGAGAACTACAAAACATATTAAACGTGTCACTGTCAATACTGCAAACACCAAGAGTATGGTATAGAAAGAGGCTGCTGCTTTTTTTTTGCAGTGTAACGTTAACTCAGTTTTATAACATTAGCAACACCCTTTAACATTTCCTGTCACATTCATTGGAAAGCGAAAACACGTAGTAAAGTTGACAATTAATCAGGTAGTAGTGATCAGAAAAGTACTAACGTTAATATCTACGTTACGGAGCAGACTGAAGCCCAACGTGGCTAGCTTGGCTAGTTTGTAACGCCAATCTGTTCGTTACAAACTCAAACAGTTCCTACTAGATGTATAACAGACATTTTTCCATGTATAGTGTTATTAATTGTTCATGAAAAAGCGCAAAACAAACCGATAGGCTCACCTACGGCTGGCTGTGAGTTTGAGTGGAATAGTTCCAGAAGCGCAGGGAGCGCGCACAACATGAAATTTCACAACAACTTCCTCCAACCTTTTTATGCACTTCCGGTGCATTATGACCTCTTTTACCTTTTTTTAAAAGGTGTTTAATCTCTAAATAAATTATTATTAGAATGATATTACTACTATTATTATTATTAATAATAGACGGTTTGCTCATACATTTATTCAAAACACTAATATATTTGCTTGACTATATAATTTTTTTTAAACAAAACTAATTTTTCTGACTAATTCTATAACACGTGTTTACATATAAATATTATGTTATTTTATATTATTGAAATAACATAATATTTATATGTAAATACGTGTTATAGAATTAATAATATTATTGTGGAAGTCTGGCTTTTTAGTTTTGTTAATATATATATATATATATATATATATATATATATATATATATATATATATATATATATATATATTAAACAAAACTAAAAAGCCAGACTTTCACAATAATAAATGTTTTGAATAAATGTATGAATGAATGTACTGAATAGTGTTTTGAATAAATGTATGAGCAAAACGTCTATTATTATTAATAATAATAATAGTAATATAATTCTTAAATATTTTATTAAACACCTTTTTAGTTTTTACTATATATTTTACGTTTACTTATTTTATTTTATTTTATTTTATTTTATTTTATTTTATTTTATTTTATTTTATTTTATTTTATTTTATTTTATTTTATTTTATTTTATTTTATTTTGCATAATTGAGTAATTTCCACTTATATTTTATGAAGTGATAAACAAAAACTAAATTGTATTGTTGTTTATATGACTGTTCCTAAATAGAAACCCTAACTTTCAATTAACGCCTTGCCTTCTATTTTGAAATGTTGTTTTACCAACCCTCGGGCTAATGATAGTGATGGGAAAACACAATTGTGTGTTTTCACAAACACAGGATTGTGTAAGGGATGTAAAGAAGATAGATCAGAAGAGCATGTAAAGATTTGTAGAAAATATGAAACAGAGAGAGAGAGAGAGAGATGAGTGAATGGGTAAATTTACTTTATTTAGTTTATTAGAAGAGGGTGAGGTGTGAATTTTGTGGGCAAGAAGAAACAGTGGAACATGTTATACTGTCAGAAAAATGAGACTGAAAGAAGGGTTTTAATACAAAATCTAGAAAGAATAAAAATGCGATTTATATTGGGAGATATTTTACTAAATAACTCAGGAAATTAATGTTATAACTTTCTTTTTCAATATCTAAAAGTGGCTAATTTATGTAATAGAATATAAAAAAGAGGACGTGTAAGCTTACTCCATACCAGTCCAGTCGGTGGCGGTAATACACAATTTCGTTGTTTGTCACCCGCCAATAAAATTTAAGAAGAACAACAACAACAACACCAACCATATAACCATGCATCGAACTTACAATTACGCTCTCACTAAAGAGGGAAATTAATGTTTCCCCTAGATACGTACATGTACCAGTATACATGTTTTGATGCACATAAGTGAAATGGCAGCTGTGGGGACATGGTCTTTTTCTCGTCCTGCAGTGGAGAGAATGAGATGTATGCTGCTAGCTAGACAAAATGCTACAGATGTTGTAGAAACTGCAATGGCAGGTAAATTGACACCTGTTGTGCTTTTCATCAATCCAATACTTTAACATGTATTATTTTTAGGTGGCTAATAAACAGGTCTGGCTTGACCTTCAACGATTGTTTTTTCACTATTTACTAGAGATTCAATAATTATCATTAGGATAATGAATTGCCTTTTTTCCATATTCATTCCAAGAGAATGCTGTAAATGTTAGCAAATTTTGGGGATGTATAATTTCGAAGTGTTTAAGAATAAATTAATTACTAAATATACCATACATATTAAATAGTTTTCTATATTACAGCATCTTTCTTTAATAAATAAATACAAGTTCTGATTAAGAATATAAGGTCTGTTCTCTCAGAGGTTGAAGATGATGTAGACACAGGACGGCACATTGTTGGCAGAGGAGGATATCCAAATTTCAAGGGAGTGGTTGAATGTGATGCTGCAATTATGGAAGGTGTGCCAGGGAGATTTGGTGCAGTGGCAGCTCTGCGAGGGTAAAAGTCTCTGAGTATTTTTTCCCTCAGTATAATCTCTCAAGATTGCCCTTTGGTACAACGCTTTAATTTGCAATACACTGCTTGGAGAGGAGAAAAACCAAAATAAATTAGTTTTTTTTTCTATAACACCTGGCCCAAAACCATCTTGTATACTTTTGTTTTCATTGTTAGCATTGCACAGCCATGTCGCGTAGCTCGCAAAGTGATGGAGAAGAGTCCTCACAGCTTGCTTGTTGGAGATGGAGCAGAAGCATTTGCTCAAGATCTGGGTTTTACATCTGAGGCCAATGACAATATGCTCTCTCAACATACAGCTACTGCTTACCGGGTATTTATTCTCACACACACGTTTACTTATTATTTCAGTCCGTAGAGAGAATATATATATATATATATATAGATATTTTTCTTTTTTTATATATATGTACTACAAAAGGAATTCGTTGAAAAAAATAAATCTGTTAGAGGTGGGCATGATACAATAGGTAAGAGATTAATATAACCTTTTTTTCTCGATGAGTAAATCATAAATGGGGCTAACCCATTTTCTAAGTGAAATGACTCAACCAGGTTGTGGTAGTTGTTACTTGGCAGAGAAACGTCTACCATGACTCAAATTATTTTTGTATGAGTATAGAGTATGGCCTAATGTTGTACAATGTAACTGTAAAATTAGTATATAAGTGTTGTTTCAATTTTATGATTATGAATATCAATTTCAAAAAATATAATTATGCATATTACAGTAAATCTAATTGCACTAGCATAATTGAGAATATTACAATTTTATTTTTAAATCTAACTGTGCTGACTGGTTGGGTTTATGATGTACGTTTTTGTAGAGCTTTATATTTGGTCAAATTCCAGGTTAATTTTGTTTACTTTCTCATAGGACTTATTGCTCTCGATCAAAGTGGAAACATAACAGTAGGTAAAGTTAAAAAAAAAAAAATTACACTTCCTGTTATCTTTATTTCTATAAAAAATAGTTTCGATGTAGTTTGTGTTCATATTTCATAATTATATTATGATACATTATCTACAGTCTAATTATACAAATGTGATTTGTGCCATACGTTGTATGTTTGTACAAATTCTGTTATTTAACAACAATCATTTGTATGTTCCTAAATGTACAAATATTGTGCAGGAGTTTCTACATCCGGAGCTCCCTTTAAATCACCAGGGAGGGTGGGGGATTCTCCGCTTCCTGGCTGTGGTCTATATGCTGACCATACAGTAATCTTTTTCATTCATCTCATAGCCTGTTTCTTTATTATCAATTTATATACATTTTGTCATTAAAGTATGACAAGGTTCAGTTTAGGTATGACAGCTATTCTCTGTATTTTCAGGTGGGTGCTGCAGCAGGTAGGTTTTTATTTGTTTATTTGGTACGTTTGACTTTTTTTTTTACATTGCATCTGAGCTTGTTTCTCAAATGTATTGTTTCTTTATTAGACTAGATTAGATTTGACATTTTATAAGATTGTACTATTGAACAGTACTGGCTATAGATATTTTGGAGACTTTAGAAATGAAATAAAATATATGAACAAAAGTATTTTTCTTAATTATTGAATTCAGGTGTTTCAATCAGACCAGTTGCCACGGATGCAGAAAGTCAAGCACCTAGCCATAACGTCTGCATTTACAAACATTTGTAGAAAAGTGGGTCTTTCTCACAAGCTCAGTGAATTCAAGCATGGTACTGTGATGATAGGAGGCAACCTTTGCAATAAATCAGGTTTGTGAAATATCATCCCTGCCTGATATTTCATGGCCTGTAAGTAGTATCATTGGACAGTAGAAGCATTTAGTAAAAGCAACAACTCGGCCACAAAGCATAAGACCATGTAAAGTCACAGAGTTCTCTGCATTTTTTCAGGGGTTGGGCTTGGCCCCTAACTTCCAGTGAAGGGAAATCTTAATGCTTTAGCATACTGAGACATTTTGGACAATACTATGCTTCCAACTTTGAATGAACAGTTTGGGGAAGGCCCTTTTCTATTCCAGCAAGGTACATAAAGACATGGTTATATGAGGTTGATGTGGAAGAACTTAACTGACCCGCACAGAGGCCGGACCTCAACTCCATAGAGTGCCTTTGCAATAAATTAAACCGTTCCAGGTCATCCCAAAGGCACACGATGGGGTTGAGGTTGAGATTGTGTGCCAGGCCTTCTCTTCTGATATCAGTGCCTGATCTTACAAATATTCTACTGGATAAATGGGCAAACATACCTACAGAACGACTCCAAAATCTTGTGGAAATCCTTTCCAGAAGAGTTAAAGCTGGTATAGCTGCAATGAGGCACAAAGTCCATATTAATGTCTATGTATTTAGGATACAATGCCTTTACAGTCCATGTTAGTGTTATGGTCAGGTGTCCCAATGTTTTTGTCCACATAGTGTATGTACTATCAAAATATATATTCTCCTGTCTACAGCTACAGGTGATGGAGACAAAATCATGTGCTACTGCCCAAGCTTTCATGTTGTGCAACTGATGAAACAAGTATGTTATTCTGTTTTTGGTATTAATTAAATTATCACCTTGGATGAATGTACAATTGTGTATTTCTATTTATTTAGGTAATTATATGTTGTATCCATTTGATTATACATTTCATGTTGAATACTAGGAGCATCTGGGTATCCTGATGGTACTGTATTATAGTACATAGAGGTGTTGTAAAGTGAAAACGATCAATGAAAATCTCATTAAACCATTAGCAACATGTTTGTACTTTAGTAAATTAGATCTGGCTCACATTTCTCTTATCTGTTGTCTGCTACCAAGGGCTTATCTCCTAATGAAGCATGTCATGCTGTGCTTGCTGACATAAAGAGGAGAATAGGTGACGATAAATGCTTTGAAATTGGGATTATTTCTTTGAATATGAAGGTAAACACATTTTATATGGTCCACTGTATTTCCTTTACTCAGTATAAAAATTAATAATATTGTTTGCTGGTTCTACATTTTATTATGATCAAGGTGATTGCTGTACTCATGACTGAGATCATTTTATATACATTTTATAATAAAGTTCTTTATTGTTACTTTTGATAAAAGTTGATTTCTTGCAGCTGATTCTAATTTCTGTTCAGCCTAACTGAAATATGGTCTTCTCACGGTCAGGGAGAGGTCGGAGCTGCATCTTCAGTGGAATTTCCATACACATTCTGGAAGCAGGGGCTGGATTCAGTGGAGGAGCTAGTTATTAACCAAACAAACCCAAATAAACAAATAAACATTTTATTTCTACTCATTATTTTATGGGTGGTCAAATAACGTTATTACTTGTAACATGTATGTTTAATCTTTATAAGCGTTCTATGAAAAAAAAAAAACACTGTTCATTATTCTTCATAATCAATAAAGACTTGGTGGTTAAGTTCACGGTCGTCTTTTTGACGCGTATTGATCAGTGACTCACACTCACATTAGCCAATGCCACGTTTCACAAATGACGTAATTTTCTACCCCTCATGATAGGGGGCAGGATTTCGCCGGTCCTTAGCATGAACGATTCAGGTCACTATGAACTCATCGTCAACGTTTGATAAATAGATGTGGGTATTGTAGTCCTTTATACAAGCATATTCCATTCGCGCGGGCCCGATGATCAATAAATTGAACTACAACTTCCGCATAAGTTCTGATGACGACATTGCCTACGCAATCTGTTTAAGGAGTTCCTATTTCCTGGTTGAAGAGTCAGCCATTTTGGGTTTTAACCGACTAGACTTTGCGGCTGCAGCTAGCCAGCTAGTTACTTTTTAATCAGGAGAAAGGTTATTGTTTCTAGTCTCTTCACGCCGCGGAGTTGTTCTGTTAGAAGACAAGCGGTTTCACAGTGTCCAGTCCACGATGAATCCCGAATAGTAAGTGAATAGAGTTATTACTCGGTTTGTTTGTCGTTACTGTGCTCATAATTTACCTGTAGCTACTTTTGACAGGCACCAGCAATGATGACTAGCTGTGTGCTCAATCTTACCAGCAACCAATATCATTGTCCCGGTCAAAACCGGGAATCTTCGTGATTTTCAAGACCAACATTTTTAACTCATCACTTTGTCTAAAGAAGTAAAAACTTTTGTAATTAAACGTCTGTTTTATAACGGAGCTCAGCCAACTTAAATATCCATCCGCGTTACATTTCTGACAAGTAGAGCGCATTAATTAGTCATACCACACCTTTACCACTTGGTATATTGTGATTATTTTCATTTTCACTGGTTAAAAGTAGACGTTAGCTGTCAGGCATCAGTAGAAATTAATATGAATGCTAACTTAGCTGATGTAAGCTAACGTCTAGGGGAAGCATTTCATGTAACGTTAACATACTTTTTAAACGCCTCGACGAGCTGGTTGAAAAATAGTTAAATGTCGGTAACATGTTTAGTAGCCTGTTGCTGATCCTAATTTAATCAGAAAGGTTTGATGTAAGTAAGTAGTTTTTTCAGTGTCAGGAAGGTGGACTTGTAAATTTATGAATAATCAGCCGCTTTTATTTATTAGCTAATGCAGATTTTAAAATAGTCCCAATGTAATTTATTATCTTTTTTTATTCATGCATTTTTATGACCTGGAGTCGCTGCAGACAGAAATACAATCACGTGTCTTATTGTTTAACACTAAATTTTTAATCACAGGTGTATAATTACTGCACACTTTGACACTAAAGTAAAACATAAAAGTCAGGGTTTCTATATCTGGTTCTTAGAAATAAAAGATAGAAATATAAGATTTAATAACCACATTTCCACAACTCCAGTCTGATATCTTTATTTCCTTATCAGTACTTGTCTACATTATCTTAAAAGGCGTTTTGCTATTGATTCCATGTTTCCTGTGTTTATTGACACTGAATTGTGAGGTTTCTATACTCCTGCCCAAATGTATGAATGTGCAGATGTCATTTGAAGTATGTCTCAAGGAACTGAAGTGCCCAGCCCTTCCTTTTGCAAGGTAGTCATGTGTAGGTCACATGCCAAATGACAAGCTAAACTGTCTATTACAACTATCACAAGTGTGTGTTGAGCAACTCCGTTACTTGACATATCAGTTATTGCGTGTATTTTAGATGTGCAGAATAGGGGTGAAATATGTTCTAGGTTCTAATAGCTATTGCAATGGTGCTTGTTTAGTGGTTAACACTCATTAGTAGTTTCTCTTTCGGTTCTTCATGAATTGTGAAGATACAACACTAAAGCGCATACCGCTTTATTGTGGCTTCCTAAGATTACATGAATCGTGATTACATAAATATAGTTCACAAGTAGGACCTCATGTTTTTTCTGACTCCAGTTTTTAATGTCCAGCCTAATTGTAGGACTTAATGTAGAAGTTCAGTGGACTTAGTGTAGAAATCAGTGAGTATTGGAGTGTGTAGTCTGTGTATAAACAGAGGGTCTTTACATGCATTTTTTTTGTGTGTGTGTAGTGGCTCCCTACACAGGGGCGTTTGTTGCAGTCAACCTAACAAGGAGAGCATGACTTGAATTCAGTGGCAAGATAGAGAGGAAAACATCAGATCGTACTGCTGAGTTGTTGATGAGCTGGTCTTGACCAGGCAGATCTGCCGAATTTCCTTCCTATGAACTTTTCTTACTAGGGCATGTTGAATTGGGCCAGAGGATTTAGCGCAACAGGCAAAATTCTCTCTGTGGAATGCTTAATCAGCTTACTCAAGTTTCCCGACCTCAGAGGTCCTCAAGCACATTGGCCCTCATTTATCAATCTTGCGTAGAAACGGGTGTATATGTTGGCGTAAGATTATGCTTACACTCCTCTCACCGCCTGATTTATGAAACTGTGCGCACCTCTGCAATCCAGGTGTACGCAATACTTGCCCTTGATAAATCCCGTGGCTGAAAACGATCGTCATTAGAATAACACGCCCCTATATATTCAAAAGTCTCCGCCTCCCGCACGCCCTCATTTTACGCCATAGACACACGGAAGACGGCAAAGAAGCGAAACTTCTCCGACGTGGAGATCGGGCGCGCTCAATCATCTCACTAGTCCACTAGTCAGGGCACTGATTAGGACATAAGTCAATGGGCTGACTCCCTGATCAGTGCCTTGACTACTGAACTAGTGAGATGATTGAGACGCGCCCATCGAGACCATCACCAGGGAAGTGGAAAAAAACAACAAAATTGTTTTATTTAAGAGTATAAAGAGTGGGAATAAAGGCACCCACAAAAACAAAATATGGACCTAAATTACGAGTACTGTTAATAGTTTGGGGGTTGAGAAGCGCACCCCAGCAGTTTAAATAGCTGTTTGGATGATAAATTACCATCACAATGGATTATTTTACAGCACGTTTTGAAACAATTAGCATTTAATTTCGTATATCACGGCATGTATTGGGGTGTACGATATGATGATGATGTGATGTAGAGTACCATTCATTCACATTAATAATTACATGACAATTTGTAAAATTCTTCTTCTTTTTATTATTATTATTATTGTCATTATTATTATTATTATTATTCTTAATGACGCTTGTTATTTAGAAGAAGAATGTTGTTTTTATTGATTTTATTATTATTTAAAAGAAGGTCATTTTTATTATTTTGTCAGTCTGAATTATTTTAGTCCCAGTCCGTGCGCAGCTGCCGGGCCAGGCGGGCCGGTAAAGCGCACAAGCTCGCGACTGTAGGAATACATATGCTTACAAATCAAACGCTTTGGTAAAATCACACAAATTAAACATTGACGTTCATTTTGCACAAAAATAAACACTGAATGTTGTTGTTGTGGTTTTTAACAGTGGGTCATAATATAGCATATCTTGTCAGTGCGTTTTGTGGTGTTAGGAATTGTTTTTCTGCGAATTTCCCACTAACTCAAACGTGCGTACACCACCTCCTGAGCTGGCGTAGGATTTAAGCGTGCCGTACGCCAACGTCCATATTGATAAATCTCAAAGTCACCGTGGGTTTGGGTGTACGCAAGGTGTACGCTGGAAATTTGGTGTACGCACTTTTGATAAATGAGGGCCATTGTCTCTGTTAAACAAACATTTTATTTTCTGCATGCAAAACAAAAGTGGTCCTAAGTTACATCAGTATCAACAATAGTCATACAGTGCTAGATAGCAATGGTCTGACCTATTTATCATGTTGCAGGTGTATTTTAATGAGCTTATTGCTCATGTATACCCTAGAAAATAAACAATGCGAAATATACAGCGATTGAAAGCAACAGTTGGTTTTACAGTATTAACAATAAATGTATCCTTGTTGCGCATAAGAGAGCCCAGATGTGTATGTTTAATGGTAATGTACATGCATTTAATGTAAATGAGGCTTTGGTGAACATAATAGACTTGTCTATTAAAGGTGCAGTTTGTAGTATTTTTGCAGTAAAATATTAAAAACAAACACTAAATCAGTGTTATATATTTTGTTTAGTTAAGTTCTTACAATATCACAAATGTTTACAACTATTTGTAAATTTAGAGAAAATAGCTATTTTAACCAAGGACCCGGGACGTCTCAGGATAGCGCCTGAAGGAGTCGCCTGTCAATTGCGTCATATCTGCGTTACCCTCGTTTTTTTTCTGTAGAAGCGCTTTACTCTTAGCAGTGTGCAGCCGCCAAGCAAACACACAGAGTAACTTCAGAACATAATTTTAAACACTTGAATAAATGTATCTAATATGATAAACAGAGCTGCATTACCTCATACTCATGACCGAAAAGACACACCTTTACCACTTCGTATATTGTGATTATTTTCATTTTCATTGGTTAAAAGCAGACGTTAGCTGTCAGGCATCAGTAGAAATTAATATGAATGCTAATTTAGCTAATGTAAGCTAATGTCTAGGGGTAGCATTTAATGTAACATAATTTTTAAACGTTGGCAACGTTTAAAAAGTATAAAAGTCCCTTTGCTCACGAGGTTGGTGTTTGCGTGACAATCGTTCCAGCGGCTGTGCTCAGCTCCAAAACACTCGGTCCTGCTCTTTCATACTACAGTAACGGTAATAACCGCATCTATCAACATGATTTCTCTCCGAGTCCTATCCCGATTCTTTTCCACCGGCTGTGAGGCGAAGACCACATGTCCCAAGATGCTGCGCTCAAACTACACCTTTGTTTTGAATAGGTGTCCTCTAGCGAACGGAAAAGTTGCATAGTGCATCTTTAAGAAGACTTGTCTTATTCTTGCAAGAATTGTCTGTCTTTAAACTTTTTTTTATGGTAGTGTAGATTTCAGACAAATGCACTGTCAAATATTGATGATCTAATGTTTTGTTGCAAATTTCTCTTCTTTCAGTGACTATTTATTCAAGTTGCTCTTGATCGGTGACTCTGGTGTTGGAAAGTCTTGCCTCCTACTCAGATTTGCAGTAAGTTTCCCTACTCTTGCCCTCATGGATGCATTCCTAAATTTTTTGATTGAATCTACATATTAGTATTTCAGGTCAGAGATGGCAGAGGTTAAATTATCAGCCTTATGTCATGGATGAAATTATTTTGTATATTATAATAATGTTTTATCACATTTAAAGTGAATTAAATTAAACTTTAAAATAACCCCAATATATTTTACTTAAAAGCACTGTATGGAGATGTTTGACTAAAACATTTTATCATTAATCTGCTATTTTCTTCTTTCAGGATGACACATATACAGAAAGCTACATTAGCACTATTGGTGTGGACTTTAAAATAAGAACTATAGAATTAGACGGAAAGACCATCAAACTTCAAATCGTAAGTTCCTTTATATCCTGTAATGAAATGAGTGTTTGTGAATAAGATGACATGAGTTGAATTTTCAAGCATGTAATTGGAGAAAATGGAACCATCATCAGGGTTATATGATGTTTAAAATGATCACATCTCAGAATCTTATTTTCTTGATCTTTTTATGTCTCGGAGGGACTTTTCTCTGCTATCTGTCGAATAGGGCAGGGTTGACATAGCCTGGCTCTGCCCTCCTACATACTTCCGCTCAATTTTAATTTTCCTTCAGTACTACGTCTGGGACTGCGGTGTGTTCTTAGGTTTTCTCCGAACAAATTTTTACCGGTCCAATCAGCGAGCAGAGGGTGTGGCTGAGAACGATGACGTTGATGTCATGCGTTATTTTGAGTTATAGTTCAGTAATGGCGGTGGAGAAAGATGCAAACGAAACCATTCATTCCGTTGTGGCACCACTGCCACTACACAACACAATAGCAATAATGTTGTGCTTTGTTACTTTTGAAAAGAAAAAAAGTCTCAGCTTTGGAATTCTGTCAGTTTTATCATTAAATGCAAACAATAATTGTAATTGACACACTTTAATATGATGTGACGGCAGCAGCGCTGATCGTGTCTTCCTTTTTACTTTTCCTTTATTGGACGAAATAAGAGTGAACAAATAAGCTTGAAAGAAACATTACAATCAGGGCTTGACATTAACGCCTGCCAAATGCGGGTAGACTTCAGTTCCATTAGCCACTTTGGCGGTTGAATATAATTTCAGCCTACAGCCAAATGAAATGCCAAGATCGTCATATCACAAAATTACAATTCTTTATTGATTAACTTGCAGTTAGTGAAGGCGGTATAGGTGGAATCATGACGCACAACAGAATCTCTCACACTCTCTCTTACACTCTCTCTCTCACACACTCTATTTGGGTTGTCACTCTGCATTTGAAAGTTTGAAAGCGTTTTAAATCTTCTAAATCAAGTCAAATGACTCAACATCAAGTAATTTAAGGTTTTATTTAATCAAATAAAATGTAATTTCCAAACAGCAAAATTTTGGCCAGTCAAAATGCTGAGTGCCTAGTAACTTTGGAAAACCATTTAGCCACAGTTAATGTCAAGCCCTGATTACAACTTTGAACCTTCTGAAATGTATGATTTCCCATGTATCTGCTTAGTGTCTTAAAAAGTACTAAAGCTTGAAACGGCAACATCACACAAGCAATAGAAAAATAGCTATACCTTTAGAAAATTGTTAAATGTATGCACTCTATTACATATTTATTATATTTGTACTTAACCTGTTAATTGTCTTGAATAAGTTTGTCAGAAAAACAAGCTTAAATGTTTATATTTACACAGTAAATTAGAGTACAAAGCATAATTGTATCAAGTTTAAATTTAAAATGGTTTTATATGGAATTAAAATGTTTGTACACAACTTCAGTTTTTGTTACCGTTTATGATTATATATATTAAAAAAACAAATTAATTTAATAGTTTGCTATATAATTTATTTTAATTTAATTGTAATATTTTAATTTTTAATTAATTGTATAGTTTGCAGCTTTAGTTAAGATAATCAAATCAATCTTTCTATCAATTCCTAGCCCTCCTATATTGGTACTAAAACTGAAATAATATTTAGTGAGGCTTTTTTGTGTTTGATTCTGGTGTCACATTAATCCTTTTCCCTTCCAGTGGGATACAGCAGGGCAAGAGAGGTTTCGCACAATCACATCCAGCTACTACAGGGGAGCACATGGCATTATTGTAGTCTATGATGTTACAGATCAGGTGAGCTTGTCCAAACCTTAAGCCAGTGTTCTAATTTTACTTTTAACACCTGTGGAAATACCTTGAAACACTTTTTTAAATCCATTGTATTTGTATTAATATTTTTCCTTTGTCCTCAGGAGTCCTTCAATAATGTTAAACAGTGGCTACAGGAGATTGACCGCTATGCCAGTGAAAATGTTAACAAGTTATTGGTTGGCAACAAGTGTGACTTAACGACAAAAAAAGTGGTGGACTACACAACAGCAAAGGTAATATTGCTATTACTCCATATTACACCTCCATATTGCTATTAGTCCATATTACACCTGGCTGTCTACCCCCTGCATAGCCAGCTGCCTTCTAACTAAAATGAGACCTCATAACTGACTGATTTAGAATGCTATGCTTGGGCAACAACACAGTGCATTAGGGGACCCTTGATTTCAATTGACTTAAAGGTAGCGTTCACCCAAAAATTTGCCCATGATTTACCCATTTTCACCCTTAAGTCATCCTAGGTGTATATGACATTATTCTTTCATATGAACACAATCAGAGTTGTATTTAAAAATTCTTGGCGGCTAATCCAAGCTTTATAATGACAGGGATTGTTGCTATGTTTTTGAAGTCCATAAAAATGCATCAGTCCGTCAAATAGCGTGCTCCACATGGCTCTGGGAGGTTGGTAAAGGCCTTCTGAAGAAAAAAATCATATTTAAAATTAAATTAATGTTCTGGCCGATCGACTTCTGTGGAAAAGTGTTGAAAGTGGCTTCTCCATGTTCAAGATGCGTATGTGACGTCTGAAGAGCCAACCTGGTACTACCAGCAAAACGTAGCTATTACAGTTAATGCCCAGAGCCCCCATTCAGCTAAAACGGCAGTTATGGGGGCATAAACGTAAAGGGTGTATTCGGCCTCTTAACAGACATAAAATGCAATTAAAATGTCTGTCCAACATGAACAAGTCACTTACATGACAACGAGATGCGTTTAGCCACTTAGCCATTGTTTAAATTCACCTGTTTTAGACCAGTGTTTCCCAACCAAGGTGCCGTCTGACGTGAGCAGGGGTGCCGTGTAAAAGGTGCTGGCACGCACTTGCACCGCAGTTCATCTCACATCTGATGAGGCATCTTTAATATGGGTTGTAAATTGAAAATAATGCTTTATGTATGTTTCTGTCGATGGATACACATGCTGGCTCCTCAGTGATACATTACAACAGCAATGATAATAAAAGAAAAACCTGGGCAAAACGGTCTCTTAGTATTAACTTTGTTCAATGCATGCGAGTGCTGCCGTATGTTTGAATATGACCAGTCATTTTCGCCATCATCAACCATGTGCCAGAAGACCCAAGTGAGAATGAGCACGCGCTGTGAGAAGATTTGTCTCTCTGCGTTCATCCGAGAGTGCGCACTCATCTCTCATCGCGCAAATATTGAGTTTTTCGAGTCTTGCGCTTAAACGAACAAATTCACACAAAAAGTATGTCAATATGTCCAACTTGATGAGTATCCAAGCAAACATAGGCTATATGCCTTAAGTGAACTGTATACAGTCGAGAAGGACGATGCATAGCCTTTACTGCTGTCGGTTTAATATCAAACAAAAAATAGACATCACTCACTGCTCTTGATTGAATAGCTTTTGTAAGTTTAATAAGGATTAATCTTTAATTTAAACAGTTAAAAAAGTAGTTATTTTACATTTGATTACTTTTATTCAATTTCTCTACCTAAAATTTAATGTTAGACCTAACTAAAAAGCCTGAAAAGCATTGTTTATTTTATTAGTATCTTTACTCAGTAGTCCGAAACCGTGAGCAATCTGTACTGTTACACCCCTAGCGTAACGTATGCGAGGGGGTGCCACAGAATGTTGAAAATTTTCAAAGGGTGCCATGACTAAAAAAAAAGGTTGGGAAACACTGTTTTAGATAGTTAGCTGTAGTATCGCGCTGAAGTCCCTTGGGAACGCCGTTGTAGCCGAAAAAAAGGCAAATAGTCCAGTTGGGAAGAGCGTTGTGTGTATGAAGAGGCTCTGCTCACTGGTTCTCAGTATTGAACGTGTCCGAAAGAAACGGTTTTCGATTCTGTACTGCTGATCCGAGAACCGCTGCTCGTTTAGTTACACGTGCATGCTCAGTATCAGCTGCTCTTAAGTTTATCAATTCAGCAGTAATAAAATAATCATGCTTTACACACACAACACTCTTCCCAACTGGACTATTTGCCTTTTTTTTCGGCTACAACTGCATTCCCGCAGGACTTCAGCGCGATACAGCTAGCCGTCTAAAACACTATTTTGGTGAATTTAAACAATGGCTAAGTGGCTAAACGCATCTCGGTGTCATCTAAGGGACCTGTTCAGGTTGGACTGACATTTTAATTGCATTTGTTAAAAGGCGCAAAGACACCCTTTACGTTTATGCCCCCTTAACTACCATTTAAGCTGAATCGGGGCTCGAGGCATTAAATGTAATAGTTCTGTGTTGCAAGGACCAGTCCGGTTCAGGTTTTTTTCTATATACTCTATTCACAAAGGTATTAACGATCAAAATAAACTTAAAATTCCCCAGAGTTGTCCTTTTAAATGTCTGCCCACACAGGCAGCTCACTGGGTTTTGGAGCAGAGCCTATATTCAAACACAACTTGCGATTGTTCACTTTTCCAGTGTTCTAACAGAAGGAACTGCTTGGTTTATCTCTAGGAATTTGCTGATTCCCTTGGCATTCCTTTCTTGGAAACTAGCGCTAAGAATGCTACCAATGTGGAGCAGGCCTTCATGACTATGGCTGCTGAGATCAAGAAGAGAATGGGCCCCGGGGCCACAGCTGGAGGCGCTGAGAAGTCTAACGTGAAGATCCAGAGCACTCCGGTGAAGCCTGCATCTGGAGGCTGCTGCTGAGGCCCCCTCAACCCCGACCAAACCCCCTCACCTCAGCCCATGGATCTTGGAGCAAGAGCCCCCACGAAAGGAGAAAGAAAGGGGAATAGATCATTTTGTTATGGAGCAAAGAGTGCATATGGAGAATAGAAAGAATAAAAGAGAGAGTGTGAAGCAGGCAACAATTTAAGTTACCCAAGTTGTACTGTATGTAGCCGCACTACCAAAAACATTCAAAAATCTGCTGCCCCCTCCCCTCCCTTGCTTTTCACAAACTGTAACTGATGAGATTTGGTAACGGTCAGTCCCCTTCACAACTGCCGTCTGTCAGAGGCTGCTTTTAACCAACCCCACATCAAGAGAGGATGGATTTCATTTTCACTCAATGATTTTAAATCCTCTGTGTTGCCGGTTTCTAAGAATAATGTGTGTATTTATCTCACTGCATTCCTACTGCAGGACTGGTCTGTGGTCAAAATTCAATGCCATTTCGTTTTTCTGTCCTTTTTCTTACTTTATTCTTACTTGTTGATTATTTTACTGTTTATATTTGCATGTGTAGGTTTCTGTCCCCACAGATTGTTTTGCCAGTCTGTTGCGGTCAACCGGGCAGCGGTGGTTCACAGCCCAACATCTGTTTAGTAAAATATGTACATATACATTATGTATATATAAATATGTAAGATCTGAATTGACAGCTCTGTAGAGTTAAATACATGATTCAAGTAGTTTTACTTTCTTTTTCATTTAAGTTGTGGCTGCAGACTTGTAGTTTTGTTGCGCAATGTGTAACAGTTAACAAAAATCTAAATAAATATTGTACGACCATACTGTACAATATCAGTATGTCTGCAATTCTTGGTGGGACATGTAGAAACCCTTTGTGTTTTATTTATTCAACATTTATATGCAAATATATTGTTCCAATAATCTACAATCTCTCAATATTGGCCATTTACATGCGGAATACATTGAAAGCAACAATTTCACAATCGCATATGTGACTAACACTATGTTCTCTTTTTCATAATAAAGGCAAATGAATTCATTTTTTGAATGAACTTGAAAACCGTTCATGTCTAGTTTATAATTTGTTTGTTATGGATATTCTATTTATCCTAGATATGGGACATTTAGTATATGTAGGATTAAAGCTTATTGCTGTACACAGCCCTTATACAACTCTCCAAAAGAAGTTCATTCATATTTTAGTATGATTTATATACTATTATAGTATTTATTAATATTTAGAATTAGTTTTATATTTTCAGTTGTCATTGTAAATGTAATTTGTGAGTTTTAGCAATTTTTGTGCTTTTTAAAACAATTGTTTTATTTTAATTCCATTTCAGTCTTAGTTAAGTAATTCAGCGTAAACTTATTTTATACCAGGTGCACTGTAAAAAATTATATGTTCAATAAGTTATGACAACATATGTTTTTACATTGTTTTAACTCATCAAAATAAGTTAAGCAATGTTAAACTTGTTTTTATTAGTTATACAAGATGTAACTCATTTTTTAAAGTCAGTTTAACATCATTTAAGTTGAAATAACTTAAACATCCAAGTCGATTGTACTGCAAAAGTTCGAAATTTGCCTTTTTTTACAGTGTGGTTAACTTCTAATTTATATACACATTTATTGTTTTTGAAAGAAGTCTCTTATACACATCACGCCCTGATTTTATATGACCCAAAAAAAAACATTAATAATTTGAAATATAATTACAATTTATAAATAATGGTTTTCTATTTTAATATACTTTAAAATAGCATTTATTTCTGTAATGCAAAGCTGCATTTTCCATCAGCCATTAATCCAGTCTTCAGTCACATCCTTCAGAATTCATTCTAATATATGATTTAATGTTGGGCTGCTTAATATTAAAAAAAAAAAAACATACCCTTTTCAGGATTATTTGATGAATAAAACATTTAAGGGGAAGAAAAACAGCATTTATTTGAATATAAAATCTTTTGTAACAATATATTCAAATGTTTGGAGTCAGTAATTTCTTTTTAAAGAAATGAATACTTGTATTCAACTAGGATGTGCTAAATTGATTAAAAAAAAGTAATAAATATTTATATTTTAAATAAACCCTGTTCTTTTTAACTTTTATTTGAATTTTAAAAATGAATCTTGAAAAAAAGTATTAACAAAAAATATTAAGCAGCACAACTACTTCCAAAATTGATAACTGAGCATCAAATCATCATATTAGAATGATTTCTGAGGGATTATGTGTCACTGAAGAGTAAATATGTTCGTACCATTGTTTTGTCTCAAAATGCCCCAGTAAAGGCACGTTTATAAAAGCTACTTAAATGTCTTAATTGAACTAAGGCTTAATCCTGGCTTAATCTAAACTCTGGGGCCTATTGCACAAAACTAGGATAAGGGATTAAGCCGGGATATCTTGGTGATCCTGCCTCAATTTATCCCATAATATACAGTTATTTTTCGTTATGGTTATCATTCTTGGTGTGAGTGTGCTTTTAGTATACCTTTACAGGACAGTGGTGTACTAAATTTTGCATACAGATGACAAGATCACCAAGATATCCCATCTTAATCCCTTATCCTAGTTTTGTGCAATAGGCCCCTGTTTGTGGAACTGAGCCTACATGAATCTGTATGCATGAATGCTGCAGTACATTATGTGCATACTTGCAGTAAAGTACTTTTGCATTTAATTAAGTTTCCTCATCGAAACCAACAGAAAAATGTATATTTAACTAAAAACACAGAACTATCAAAAAGGAGTCAGTTTATTGTTAAAAACAGTTTTTATACATAAATGCAAAACACAATTACACATCAACCTGTGATCTCCAGAGCTGAAGTTCTCCAAAACTTTCTACCTCAAGGTTTTGTTCAGTTTTCCATCATATTTTCTTTCAGCTGAATCCAATCCACGTATTATACACCATGATTCATTTTTTGCATTTTGCTCTGATATTGCTTTCACCTTAAAAGGTTTAGTTTAAACACAAATTATTATTTTGTAATCATCTACTCACCCTTGTGTCTTTCAAAAACGTTATTTTTGTGTGTGTGTGAAACACATAAGATATTTAACCAGTGGACATATTGTGTAGAGAAACACAATAACAGACATTTCTCAAAATATTTATATGTTCAAAAGAAGCAAGTCATACAGTTTTAGAACGACATGAGGGGGAGTAAATTATAAACATTTTCATTTTTGAGTGAACAATCAAAAAATAGATTTCCTAATTAGAAACATTTAAAAACTGATGAACGCTCATCCAACAGATTATTCACATATTCAGTCATGATACCAATACTGTCACTAATAATCACTCAAAAAGTACAATATATCTTTGAGGCACAGGTTAGTCAGAAGGGAAACTAAAGCTGCAAGGATGCTAATGAAGGCTGGGCTGTCCTTCATTAAAACTTAATAGGGTAATAACCTGAGATCACTATGTCAGGTTAATACCATGTATGGCACCATGTACACATATGTAACTCTTCAGCAGAGCTGAACAGTATTACTAAATTAGGCCATCTCAGGACATTCCTTGACATGAATATGTTAAAATACATATGGATAGACAGACAATCACAAGCTGGCATGTAAAAATACAAAGTGAAAAGTTTAACACGTAGTTTGTGACGTAATTCAAGCATGTGACAACAGCACAACACCAGATCCTGGTAAAGTAAACGTGTTAAACAAAGATTATTACGACATGAGTCACGTTATGAGTTTTTCCATGTAAAAACACCAAAAAGGACACCTCAGTGAAGACAGTGTGCAGACCAGACATTCGCCTTCCAAAATTCCTAATAATTCTCAGGAAATTGCTTCTGGGGAGAAAGAGTGAAAAAAGGGATGCAGCACTTTTAATAATCAAATGTGAATAAGAAACTATGGGTGCGTCTCAGTTAACTCCCTTGTTCAGTAGCCTGGGCACTGATCAGGGAGTGAGCCCATTGACTTATGTCCTAATCAGTGTCCTGACTAGTGAACTAGGGAGCGGATTGAGACGCACCCTATATTATATGGATTCCAATAGAGTGCCGCAAGGATGAAATAATTTTGTAGGCCAATACCCAGTAAATAGGAATTTTAGCATTCCGCTTCCATTGTCCTGAAGTCAACGGGTTTTGTGAATGGGTTTTTGGTTAAATGCCAGGAATAACTTCTGTGGACTGTGGTGCTCAAATTACTTTCATATTTTAAATCAGTATTTCCCACTTGTTTTTTTTAAAGCTTTTAGCACTCTTAAAAAAGGCAGTTGCTACTTGCTAAAAAGTGGCTAAATAAGAAAACAGAGGTTGTCGGTTACATTTAACATCACATCGAACAGGAACACCCAACACATTGGTCTGCTTTACAGCCTCATTGTGTTTATAGTCGAGCTCTTGCAAACAATTCTAACCCAAACTATTATAGAAAATCTTCTTTAAACAAAGACTGAAAGAGTTATTGGAAGCCTAATGGTGGAGACATTAAAGTAATATGACCATGGTGTAGTTGATTTAAAGGTGCACTATGCAATTTTTCTGTTCGCTAGAGAGCGCCTATTCAAAAGAAAGGCGTAGATTGATGACGCCAAGTTTAAGCGCAGCATCTTGGGACATGTGGTCTTCACCTCACAGCCGGTCAAAAACAATCGGGATAGGACTCGAAGTATGGGGTAAAGCAGCTCTGTTTATCATATTAGATACATTTGAGTGTGTTGAAAATTGTTATGCCGTTACTCTGTATGTTCGCTCGTGGGCTGTTGCACATTGCAGTGAGTAAAGCGCTTCTGCCAAAGCTATGCTATGCTCAGATTTCCCGGCAAATTTACAAATAGTTGGAAACATTTGGGATATTGTAAGTACTCAACTGAACAAAATTTATAACACTGGCCTAGTGTTTTTGGGATATTTTACTGCAAAAATACTACATATTGCACCTTTAAGGTGCGTTCACGCCATTTCATTATTACTGTAATGTTTGATGAACTGTAAAAAAGCTTTCATGTGTCTGTAGAACTTGTAATTACATGGAAACTGAGAGCTGTGACTTGACCACTGTACCGCTGAAGTTCAGTCGATGTGCAGACCGATTGGTGTATGACATCAAAGTCCCGCAATTAGAAAGCATATGGAGCTTTATTCACAGTAATTATGACATGGCGTGAATGCAGCATTATAGCTAACATTTAGCTTTTTATTTTTGCCATTGTATTTAGGCATCAAAATTGTGTTCATTTGTAAAGATTATCATGATCATAAAGTGTTGTTGGTCACATATCTTATTTTCTATATTGCATTATTCTTATTTTTTTATTGCAATAATCCAATTCTAGCCAGTGGAGAATTTCTATTTCACTTCCAGTTTGGCCAACAAAAAACAATTCATCACTGCAGCACCCGTATTCATTCATCCATTTATAGATATATAACCATGTGATGACACTAGAGGGCACTATAGATAGATCATTTACCTGATGGCGCCTCCTCAGATCTGGGGTCAGTGAGGCAGTCCATGGCTGACAGAATAGAGGAGAAAAGAAACTCTGAATGAGTTTCCAGTGTGTGAGACTGCCTCTCTATCAGCATCAGTGTGTCTTTCAGAACTATAGGATCAGAAAAAGAAAAATATTAGCAGCAGTATGAGAACTTTTAAAGACATGTGATGTGTTGATGAAAGTAATGGTGTTAACGCAGAAATGGAGAATGCTAGGTAACAGCATGGCTCTCTAATTCATGCATGCATGACCGCATTCTCCAAGCAGAGCGTTTCCTGTTTCTGTCCGATGTGACTGAGATTGGGTTTCACTGCACAACATGTTCAAAACTGAGAAGTAGACACTTGTGGAAGTGTACTAAATGATCAAGAAACAAATATATGATTATAGTGCTTTGGGAGGTAAAAAGCTCTAACATTTCATTTCATTTTAAAATATAATTTCTCACTTCACAGTTCTGGAGCCAGTACTGAGGGTTCAGTAACAAAATGCAGCTTTTCCCTTAGATTCAAAGGAGTCCGTACATTCAGTACGGCAGCTGAATTGTAGAGATGTTTTTGCTTTAAAAAACAATTATGTTATCTTCCTGTATTATACTTTGATGGAGCTAATAAGACTCACATGGAGAGGCAGAATTCATGCAGTGCAAAAGCATCTCTCCAGTGTGAAGAACATCTGCTGTGAGGGGTTTATGAGCCTGAACTTCTTCCTGAAAACTCTGAAAAATATAATGTGATGCAGTTATATATTTTGAATGAACTTCTTCTGGAATAAAATGATTACTTCTTATTGTTATATTAGATGCATATTCACTGCTTTTTTAAAAGTTTGAGGTCGGTAATCTTTTTCTGCCGGGTTTCACAGACAAGGCTTAAACCTAGTCCCATACTAAATCTACGGGCTTAATCTAAGCTTCTGTATGTATTTATTAAAATAAATTATTTTTTTATGCTCACCATGGCTGCATTTATTTGATCAAAAATACTATAATAACAGTAATATTGTGAAATATTATTACAATTTAAAACAACTGTTTCTATTTTATTATATTTAAAAAAATAATTTATTCCTGTGGTGCAAAACTGAATTTTTGGCACCATTACTGCAGTCTTGAGTGTCAAATGATCCTTTAGAAATCATTATAATATGCTGATTTGGTGCACAAGAAACTGTTTGATTGATTTATTGATACATTATTAATATTGAAAAATTCTTACAGTTGCTGATTCAGTGCTCAGTGCTGCTTAACATTTTAGTGGAAAAAAAATGAAGGATCGTTTGATGGATATAAAGTGTAATAGAACAGCATTTATTTTCATTTGAAATGAAAGAAATACATTGTAACTTCATGTCACTTTTGATCAATGTAATGCATCCTTGTGTAACAATATATATTTATTTTCTTACCGACCCCAAACTTTTGAATGATAGTATCGTTTTGTAGTCAAACCTTGTAGTCAGCCAAGGAGGCTTTGACGCTCTCCAATTCAACCATGGGAGGAGATAGAAAATCTACTTTCTTTACCACCTTGTGCAGCCACTGAATCAGTTTTTCTAGGTTTGAGCAAAATACCTGTTAAGAAAGGATGTAACAGTTCTCATAAATTCTCAGCCATCTCAGAACTTAGTAATCACAAGAGAAAATCTACTCGCCTGTATGTGCTGCATTAGTGACTCCTGGGTCTCATATTCATCCTGGTCTGTTTGTATTGTCCTCTGAAGCTCTGACATTGACAATCCGCTCAGCTGATCCATAATAGCTTCCACCTCCCTCAGGTTCCTTCTATTCACGTCTCGGCTAATCATCTGGATTCTGGCAGCAGGCTCCTTTGCTTTCTCTAAATGAACCTCAGGTGTGAGAGGAACTTCAGTAATAGATCCTCTCTCCACTTCAATATCTTCATCGTCCCTTTCTTCCACTAATGGTTCATGCTTTCCCACTTGAACCGTTGGTGATCTGACGGAGGTAATCTCGCTTTCCAGGGATTCCCAGCTGGCGATGACCGGCTGGCTCATCTGGTCACTGATGTCCCTCAGTTGCTGTGAAAGCACCTGAAGTTCCTGTAGACATTCTGGTAGGCGAAGAAACTCTTCATCTAAGTCGTCTTGCGAATTAGGATTGGGAAGTATGCGTGTTGAACTAATAAAAGTGGGGGCAGATCTGAATGGCGAGAAGATGCCAAATTTACGGTAATGAATCCCTGGCTTCCCGTCACAGTCAAAACTCTCAATTGACAAGCCAGCTTGTTCTAATGAGGAGTACAGGCTACTGGACATAATACCATCTGAGGACTTAGAGCGTGATTGGTTTAGAGCAGGAAACTCAGTTGACTTTCGACCTGTTCCTGGACTACAGCTTCCCTGCCGATTCCCTGTATGGGATACATCCAAACAGGACAGGGTGGAAGAGCTGCAAAAGCGGTCCAACTCAATGCCTGAATCTTGCAACAACGGATCATTCTGTAAGAGAAGATCTTCATCTGGTGAACCCCATGTTCCTGTGATGTTGGGTCTCAGAGGGTATGTGTAGTCTAGGAGTGCCTGGTATTCCTTTTCAGGATCCCAACTGGGGGATTTGCGGTTTGGGGAGGGAGGCATGGAGTCGGGGATGGCACAGGCCCAGTAGTTGGCCTGATAAGGCGACATGTGTTTGAACCCATGTTGATGGTTCTTACTGTAAAACTCAGAAGATCCTGTGTTAAGAAGAGAATCTCTTCCTGTGTCTGTCATCTCACCTGTTCTTGTTTTTACCCTTCTCGTGAAATGAGACATATGACTTGACAAGTGAGAAGTGCTTCTAGGAGTGGACATCCACTTAGGCACTGGGGGTTCTGTAAGGCTCAAGGAAGCTGAAGGGGGACTGGACAGACTGCATTTGGCAGCTGAAGAGTTAAAAATAGGATTTTCGTCACATGACCATAGTCTAAGGTCCGATACATTCATGGAAGTATCCAGGTCTTCTCTGGATAATGCTGGAGAGGATATATAATATGGAGGAACTTGTGTGATACTTCTGAATGACTCTTTGCCCAGACATTTGTCCTTTTCTTTAGAGGAATCTGCTTTGTAACCGATCTGAGGAAAAATGAACAAAAACAGGAAATGTTAAAAGGAAATTTAGGGGTGTAGACTAAAACATGACCAGAAAGTCACTGGCTCCTATAATTAAACAAAAATTACATTACCATGCAAAAGTTTGTGGCCAGTAAGATTTTTTCATGTTTTTGAAAGAAATCTCTTGTGCTAATAGAGGCTATGATTATTGGATTAAAAATACAGTAAAAATAACATTTTTTGAATAACAGTTCCTTTCAACAATATTCCTTTCATCACAGAAAATCATTACTCCAGTCTTCTGTGTCACGTGATCTTTCAGAAATCATTCTGATATGCTTTTTTGGTGTTTAAGAAACATTTCTTAATATAATCAATATCAAAAAGTTTGGATCAATTTAATGCATCCATACTGGAAAATAAATCTCACAAACTGTTGAACAACAAAGTTTCCAAGTTCTCAAACATTATAATTGGACTGCACTATGTTAAACCATGACCAATAATACAGTTCTGTCAGGTATATTAAGTCAAGAACAAAAAAAAAAAAACAAAAAAAATGATTTTGGAATTTTTCCATAAATTGCAACTCAAGTTGATAATTCTGAATTCATGTTTTTGGTGGTATGGCTCTGTTCAGGGAATCCTCTGACCTTTCATGAGCACTATGAAATAGCAGAGAGTCAGAGGACAGTAGCAGCATCAGGGAACACTCACACAGTTTAGGGCTGTAAGAGCTGAACTATTCCCCCTATGAACAGAGCAGCAACGATGACAAAGTAAAATGCCACGTTATAGATGACATGGAGGAGCTGGGGAGGTGGTGGGCAGCAAAGAGTGGTAAATTTCTGAATATTTTAGAATACAATTTAAAATATTTTGAACAAGGAACACAATTGTACATATATAGCTTTCACTAGAAGTAACCATTTCTGGTTCATTTTAAATCAGACAAAACCAAAAATAATGACTGTGGCTTAGTAATAGCTCTGAATGTTTCACTGTGGCAAGCAGTTTGGACTTATTCATTCACAGGAATTGAATTCTTGCTATCAACAATCACGTTTTCACTAGTTAAAATGCTAATTATTGATATCAGTTATTGTATTTTCACTAGTGAAATGATTGTTGTTAGCAAGAATTCAGTTGTTGATATGAAGAATTAGCATTTTAACTAGTGAAAATTGAATTGTTGATATCAAGAAATAATATCCTGTGAATTAATAAAAGTCAAAATGGCTTGCCATATTCACTGAATAAATTAATCTAATTCAAACCGCTAACTCACAAGCAAGTTTAAAACAGATTCACAAATCGTATTGCTTAAAAAATAAAAAAAATAAAAAAAACTCAACAGCTTGCAAAATGGATGTCACAGCTTGTGGTTTAAATTATTATTGTTTCGTTTTCAACCATTTTAGTTGCAGTCTGGAGCCCTATATAAGACAATAAAGCAAAAAATGTTTATTGTTTCAGTTAGTAAATAGTGGTAGTAAATAGTTCCTGTGGTAGTAACAACAAAGTTTCCAAGTTCCCAAACATTATAATTGGACTGCAATATGTTAAACCATGACTAATAATACAGTTCTGGTAAATTTTGGAATAGGATAGTGGTAGTAAATAGTACATGAACTGGATGTAAAATCATAGCCTTTCTATTAGCAGTCCACTAAGAAACCATTGTCATGTGGCATTAGTTTCTTACCCTTTCTGTGTCTTCATGTGCAGAAGATGAGTTCTTCAGGATGGGCATCTGGCATTGAGTGGAGATCAGTGGCTTTCTCATGGTATAGAGGCTTCTCTCTGTCATATATCTGGAAACAGGTGCCATGGTGACTGTCTTTTTGCAGCCACTCCTCTCTTTGTCCAAGTCTTTGGCCCCCTGGACATTTGCAGGCCTTGTCTTCTCAATAGTCCTCTGACTGAGGGGTTTAGAGCGACCGCTGTGAATAAACTCTGGGATCCTGGTCTTCCACCTCCCGTAGTTCTTGTTCTCCATCTGCGAGGAGGTGTCCGATAAAGCCTTGTCAACTCCGAGAGCCATAGCACCACACCCAGATTCTGTAGTTCCTCATTTGTCCAGAGTGACAGCTAAAAGGTCATAACCACACTGTGTTTAAACACTCCAAAGCAAAGGCTTGAATGATCACAGAATGAAGCTCTGTGATATGTGTGGTCTAACATGGTGCAGTGCTCATTTACTGTAATATTTACTACTGATCTGTAATATCACTATATCTACATGTTCAGGCTTGCCTGAAATTCAAGAATGCTCTGTCATGAATGCTCAATGAATGCGATGTTGTATAAAAAACAATGATAAATTAATTTAATAATTTTATTAAAAAAATAAAATAATAATACTTACTGTACACTGACAAAATATATCTCATCTGTTGTGAGCATTAATATGTCAAACGAACTGATGAATGCAATATGATGCAGACAAAGCAGTTTCTTGTATTTCTCAGTCTGTGGAGTAACTAGGCTGGAACAGTTTTTTTGATTGGCTGGTGCTTTTGGTTTACATGGCAACCGATAGAAAATGGGATGTCATGAGGTGATCACGTGGGTACATTTAAATTTTAGCCTGCTTGCAAACAAAAGACAATCATGTTTCTTCACCGCAGAACCCGAATGGACTTCCTTTTACTTTTAATATAATACGTGTTGGTAGTACACGGGTATATAGTCGGATCGCATAATTGTTACTGGCAATTTGCAAGATAATATACATTTGTTTACTTTGTATTGCAGAGCAAGGAAGCAAAACATATTACATCAGTGTATATATAATATAAAAGCCAGCAATATCCTGTGGGCTAAAATTACACTAGAACAAAAGAATAAATAAAGCAGGGCGAAATCCTAAAGAAAGTAATATAGGCTTGATTGGCAGTTACCATGGCAACCTAGTCATCAAACAAATGCCTAGTAGAGATGGCACCATATATAGCCTATGTAATGTATATATATATATATATATATATATATATATATATATATATATATATATATATATATATATATATATATATATATGTGTGTGTGTGTGTGTGTGTGTGTGTGTGTGTGTGTGTGTGTGTGTGTGTGTGACACAGTGTCTGCACGTCTGCACTATATCTCACTAAAAAACGAAGAACATTTTTTTATTATTATTTTAAATATAATTATAAAATGCACACAATGTATTAATTGTTTTGTAAGCTACAATCTGCAACCAGTAGCTACCTGTTTAAAAAAGTAGCCTAGCCCTGAATAAATTAAATATTCCTAATTGCGAAATTTTTCACACATCAATAATGAAACGATAGATTCATTGTATTTGGGCATCAGTTACAAACAAACAGCGGCAGGGAACAAAATGACTAATGATATTATGTATCAGGCAGGAATATTTATCGGTCATATGACGACATCACTTTCACTTGGCTTTAATGGCTAAAACACCATGCATAACGGATCTTAAACTGTGTTTACGTACCGTTTGGGACTATGGAAAGTCCATCGACAGCTCGATGAACTACGTGCCTGTGTTTTCGAGATATACACAGCGGTAAATACAACACTACTCTGAGTCTGCTGTTGAGGAATCCAAGCGGTTAAGGAAACGGTTCTTCATAACAGAGGCGGGTCAACTAGTGTAGACTGTCGCCTCTCTAACCAATAGCGACAGAGAATGAGAGAGAACCGCAACCGCCGCACGAGCCTAAATTCAGTAAGCTATACCACTCAAGTTTCTTGTTATTGTTGAGACTACTAGCTGACAAATTATTAGAATGTTTATTAAAAATTATTGTCATTATTTTGGTATGAGTTGTTATTCAGGCCGCTGCAGAAATAGCACATTGTCACGCCATGCATGTTACACTTCTCGGCGCAGGTCAGGACCAACCAATCACAGTAGTTTGTGATTATTTGATTAGGATTTAAAAGTCATGGTATATAAATTGTTTGGATTGAGGTCGGATTAGCTATAAATCATTGCAATTAAAGTTTCCAATTAATTACAGTTACATTATTACTAGCCTATCAACAAATAATTATGTCACACGCAGGAAAATGTATGTATGTATGTAAATCAGAGACACAGATGCTTTTGATTTAATTGTAAGCAGAGACACACAGAGACATCGGTAACAGATAACTTACAGTTAAAGGATAGTGGAAAAAGTACATATAGGTAAAATGCATATAAAACACAGTAATCATGTCAAGTGCTAACTAGCCTAATAGTGGTTAGTGTTCATCTAAATGACGTCTGAATCTTTTCATAGCAACAGATTACGAAATATATTTTTCAATGCGGTATAAAAGGCTAAACAATTAGAATAAATTAAACTCATTCATACATATCAAATTGTGGTTTTAAAATCGTTTACTTCCTAACTAATGACCAAACTTAAAACTCGGGCATAAAATGTATAAGAGTCACGACACGACAAACTATTTGCTTATAATCCCACCACATACCACTAGATGCCACTGGATACCATGAGTGGTGTTCTTGGGTCAAACAACAAAATAAATATTTTATGTCTAGAACGGAAGTCTTTTTGGAAATGTTTGACACTGTCTCATCAGGTTGTGGCCCTGAGTTTTGTCTCAATCTCTGCTTGGTATTCACTTAAATCAGATTTGAATGTAGGCTACTGAACCATTTGCACAAGCCCTGAATCTGCTAGAATTCATAGGAGAACTTCACAAGCACACATGCACAGTTTTGATATAGTCCCCAATAAATCACCAGACTATACCACAATGCAACAGGATTTGACATTAGGGGCACAAATATTTACAGCAAATACTTTCCTGTCTATCTTTGAAATAGTTAATGTTTCACACAGTCAGACAAAATATACTAAACAAACAGAGCAATAGGTCAGTCTGTGAATGATTTTCCATACTACCCATCTCTGCTCACAGACTGGAAATATTCCCTTTTAGACTTTGCACATAATCTGGGACATGTTCTCAAACACAAAAACCGGTAATAAGATAACATTTTGGCACATTTGGATAAGATTATCATAACAAATCCTGTTCTTTTGTCAAGTACTTCAAACTAAATGTAAAATAGCAAACTGACCATTAGTGTTCCATTCACAGGAATGAGTAAACTTTATGTTTGACGTAAACTTCATACTGGTGGTGACATAGTGGTTTTTAAAGAGCAAAAGAGAGAAAAGAATTAAGAAAGAGAAGGGAGGCCACAGTCAGCACTTTACAGCACAGACTCCACACCGTCCTTTTCGTTGAGTGTTTCATGTGAGGAACATTCTCCTTGGCTCTGGTGTGTGACGAGAGGGGAGGTCTCTTCTTCTGCCTTGACATTAGCCACCACCTCAACCTTCACCTCTTGCAGTTCCTGCTCCTCTTGATGCTGCTGCTGTTGTCTCTTCATCTCTCGCTCATTGATGTGGTGAAGGATTCCTGCACCGAGGGCATCCCCTTCCACGTTCACAACGGTGGTGGTGCGGTCGCTGATCACAAATCAGACACAGTTTGTTAACTCAAGGGCTAGAAAATCCTAATTCTATTGTATATTCTAAATCCTATATGCCTTCATGTAGCTCAAACAGACTAGCATGGCACTAGCGATGCAACAGTCATAGGTTCAAATATGGGTTCAGATTGCTTTGGATAAAATATATTTCCTAACTGAAAATGTTACATTGTGACCTTATTTTTTAAAGTTTATGTATTCATTGTATGCATATACAGAATGTATGTTTCTTGTAAGAAGCTTTATGATACCCTAAGAAGAAAAATAGACTGCAAAACTATCAGGTTTCGTAATTATATATATATATATATATATATATATATATATATATATATATATATATATATATATATATATATATATATATATATATACTTTGTAAATACCATTTAAATGTTTTAAAGTATTTTTATGCTCACTAAGACTGCATCAAAATACAGTAAAAAGAAAAATAATGTGAAATATTATTACATTTTAGAATAACTGTTTTGCATTTTAATCATTTTAAAATGTAATATAATATATTTGTGTGATGACAGAGCTCATTAATGTCTTTTGTGTCACCTTCATAAATATGCTAACATGCTGATTTTCTGCTCAAAGACAAATTTCTTATCATTATCACTTTTGAAAACTGATATTATATTTTTGTGCAAACCATTTTTTCAGGTCTTTGATGAATAGAGTTCAAAAGAGCAACATTTATTTGAAATAGTACTCCTTCATAATATTAAAACTGTCTTTACTGTCACTTTTAATGCTTCTTTTAAAAAATATTACTTAAGTGTTATTAATTAGAAAAAAAAATTTAATACAATTAATCATATCCCCTTTCCCAAATGTAAACTTCTCACTCATATGGCATCTCAAAAACCCAACACTCAGCAAATACTGATACACAAGATTACTTGTAATTAATAAGTGTATTAATTACAATATCAATATCATGTGTTAATTTGTTGGTTGAGGCCAATATATTTATATGAGTAAAATGGGAAAAGCTGTCTTACACAATCCAGTCCACAGCCAACATGAGTGACAGGTCATGGGTGGGTAGACCAATGGCCTCCAGAATGATAGCGATGGTGATGATCCCACCAGCTGGAATACCCGCTGCTCCCACGCTGGAAGCGGTGGCTGTCACCCTGTGAATAAGCAAATGAGCAGTCATTTATCAGATACTTTTTCTAAAGCGACCAATCGTATACTTCCCTGGAGAAAGCGGAGTTAAGTGCCATGATGCTAAAAGCTATCACCTTCCATCCTTTGATACAGAGCCTAAGTTCTGTATCGCCCATTACAGCATAACCTACCACACTGGGACAGGCTCCAGAAAGTGAGTGTGCGCTGCTAGTAAATTTAGATCAAGCTTAGCATCTCTGCCTTGTTTAGATACAGACCACATGTTGCATGTAATCAGTAAGGTACAGGAATGTTCACAGTATCTATGAATACTTCTTGCTGATTGAAAAAAGACCTCGTAGAGATGTACACTCACAGGATTGTGAAGATCTGGCCTGCGTTGAGTTCAACATTGTTGAGCTGGGCAATAAACACAGCCGCAACGCACTGGAAAATGGCTGCTCCGTCCATGTTGACAGTGGCTCCAATCGGTAAAATGAACCGACTGATTCGTTTGTCAACACCGTTGTTCTCCTCTATACATTTCATCATGGTGGGCAATGTCGCTGAGCTGCACAGGCACAGAAAACAGACAGGTTGAGTGTGTAACAACAAAATAGATGTAATAATGGTCATAGATATTCAATTGGTGGGAAAGTGGTGTATAACCAACTTTAAGTAACATCACGACCATTATATAACTGTGAATTTAGTATTACTTCTATACTATTATAGTATTTATTGCTTTGAATTAGATTTTCTTTTTTTCGAGTCATTTTGTTATGTGCTTGTTTTATTACTTCAACTTAAACCTGTTTATTTTATTTACTTGCAAAGGCAGCATTTCTAACTTTCATTGAAGTTTTTAAAATGTACATCTTTCATGTAATATTTTCATTTAACTTTACTTCAGTTAACAAAAACATTTTTCAATAGATTTAGAACAATAACAACACTGCTTGGATTGGTCTAAAAGGACTGAGACCATCAAATTATTGAAAGGACCATTCAAGAATCTTACTTTGTCAACCTGATTAAGGTCCCTTTGCCAACAAATCAATATATTGTATTTCCAACAACACAAAGATTAAGGAAGATTCCAAATAGCATGTTATGTGACATACCTGGGTATGTTTAAGGTATGTCACTTTCGGTTACAAAACGAAGGTAACTTTCAGGGTATGTAACTAGCCATAGCAACTCTGCTCCAGAGCAAGTTATGTTCCAAGGTTAGATTGCTTAAGAGGTATTCAGATGTGTGTTATTTAATTAATATAGGCCTAGTTATATTAATATAACCACATTTGTTATATAGTTACAGTTTTATATATATATTAATTCTATAGCACTATTATAACAAGGTAATGTTTAAATGTTCATTTAATTCAAATATATTTATTATTTATTTTATTGTCATCTTACACATAGATGTTGTCTGGCTATCACCAGACCAAGCTCAATTTAAGATTGAACATTGGTCTGGGGAGTCTGCTCTGTATTTTATTCTGCACAAGAGCCGTGATCAACTGGCATTATTCAAATGACTCTGTATGCAATTTGATAGTCCTTCAACCAATCAGATCACCAGAGGCGTGATCAACGGGCAACGACCCATCGCTTCTCTAGCCGTGTCTCATTTCAGAAGGCTGCGTCCTCCGGAGGTCGCATTCAAAGGGTGTATACGTCATAAGGCCGTCTCATTTCAAAAAAGGGAGTAGGACTCTCCAAATGCGTCCTTCTTTCACAGGAATTCGGAGTGTGCATGAGGTGTAGCCTTCACAGCTGGAGATAACCCATAATTCTTTGCGTCTCCGTTAACAACCGTCAGTTTTTTTTTATATCATATGAAAAAACGGCACCACCGCCAGATATACATGCGAGTGTAGGTGTGGTGTTTAAAATAAGTAGTTCAAGCTTTTTTTTTTCTTTTTTTTTAAAGCTCTATTACCTCAAACAGATGGTTTTGATAAACAGTATTACAACTGTTTAGTGCATTTTAAATGTTTAGAACAGTACATTGCTGTCAAGACAAGAAACATTTCATAGTCATTTTCAAGTTATAAATAATTTTCATTCATATAACTGCCGTGAGAGCGCAACGAGGTTGAACTTGTTGGCATAGCAACGTGATACTTCCTGCCTGTGTGTCCTACGAAGGACGTCTCGTTTAATTCTGATTGAGGACACTCCGTATACTGCATCCTACACAGGACATGTCCTCCGGAGGACACAGCCTTCGTAATTTAACGAAATGAGACACAGCTTCTGTCTGTCATCTTGTTAAACCCGCCAATAGTGCACCAGGTGGATAAGCCAGTCTGTGATTGGTTCCTACAAAAGTGTAACAGAAGCAGTAGAAATGAATGTACAGGTTTCCACACAAGTTGCCGGGCGAAATCAAATTGCCGGCAGATCAGGCTGGGTTTACCCAGTCTAACATGGATGTGCACTAAGTTATGTAAATTGCCAATGAACAAAAGAAGAAGAGGAAGTAGAATGGCACGCTTTTTCTTAGCGTCTGTTTCCATGGTGAATCATCGATTCGTTGCTCTGTTGAGAATGTCTTGTGTGTAACATACTCTGAGTTGCCTGAACTCTCAACCAGCTTACTCAATCAACTGAGAGCTTATCAAGGTATTTGTGATGGTAAGTTAACCTTGCTTTCTGGAATACCCACCTGGTGGTTCCAGGAAACAAAAGTAAACAAAGCTTGCATAAAGTTTTTTTGCTTATAGAAAAAAGAATGTAGGTTAGCTCAACCAAAACTTGCTTTTAAGACTACATATGATATAGAAAAAATCACCTAGAGCAGGTAGCAAAGGCTGTGGTGAAAGGTGTGATGAGGCCAGACAGGAAACTGAAGGGGTTTTCACGAGTGAACCCAAAGTAGATAAGAGGCAAGACAATGCCACCATGGATGATGTGGCCCAGGATAGAGGCAAAAATGTACTTCCCCAAACTAGTGACCAACAGAACCACATCTTCCATTTCCACAATCTTACTGCCAACCAAGAACATGATGCCAAATGGCACATACCTGAAGGAAAAAAGAACAGAATGTATCAGACATTATAGTGCAACTTAAGGTTTTAGACAAAAGTTAAAGATTTCAGTGTTGAATGGAATGTTTATGTTTTTCAACGTACAACTGCACTTGCAACTATATATAAATGTATATATACATCTCATGCCACATTTCATACCCCTATTATATAGTATGGGGAAAATATATAATGTTATAAATTATTATATTATATTATATTCATGTTATGTGCCTTAGACTGGCTTAAATGTAATTTTGATCAAAGAACTTTACTTACCACATGATCCACGACACTAGTACCATAGTGGCTTCATTGAAGGCATTGAAAACGCGAATGAGCTCCTCTCCTTCTGTCCCAAGCTTTCTCAGAGCAACTCCAAAAATCATAGCAAAGAGAACAAGGCCCAAAATATTCATTCCATCAGCATCTGTTCCATAGGGAACCTGAAACACACCAAAACATGTCTGTCATTGTTATAAAGTGGCTTACATAAGTAGACATTCAAATATTAGGATATTACTTCTCAACCTTTTTCAATGTTTTCTTGGCAGCACAAAGTTGAGAACTGTTAAAAGTGAACGAGCAATAGAAAAACAAATCTAATGATAACATTGTTTTAAGCAACGAAATGTGACATTGTCATAAATGCTGAATTGGCTAAGTAAGTAACCTATAACTAATAGGTTCCCGAATCCCACTCACTTGTGCAATGTCATATTTCCTGTCACTGAGCTTAATGATTGTGCATGGACAAGTGACTTTCAAAAGTCAAAACGCCATGAAGCTTGGCTCTCAGAAAGACTTTCCCTCAGCAGTTGTGGCAGTGTGGACACAGGTGATGAAGATCTGACGGGACTGAGCTACTGTTCAGCTGAATCCCTCTCTTGTTCTGGGCTTTACCACACATCCAGGCATGGCTCATCGCTTGGCACACAGCACTGGTTGTTCTGTAAGCCCTACTTAAGCAATTGGACCTCAAGCGTTCTGAGGGATTGCCCACACATTTGCCCATGCACCAGCAGATACGAGACATTTTAGCTGAGCCAGGATGTAATGAAGACCCAATGATTTATATAAAGGCTAATCGCATACAGCACTAGATCATTTACATCTGTGAATGCTTTTATTTTTTGCATATTTTGCACTGAATTTGAAAGGAAACATTAATGGAATAGAAATGTTTCATTAAACATGAAAGTGTTAAATGGATCAAATTAGATAAGTGGCAGGACATTTAAACTCCGTGAATGAACGTCATTCTAATTCTGTGGAAGTCTGCATGCATGTGGGTCTGGGTGTTACTATTTGAGGTATTAGAACATTATTTTGAAATCTGAATATCTCTTGGCACATCCTGTGTCATTCTACAAGCACATTGCTGGGACTAGAATACAGACACATGGGAGGCACATAGGGAAAAAAGCCCTCTGGGAAAGGCTTGCCATCTCCAGCTGCTTGAGTGCTCAGTAGGACAGGAGCAGCAAAACCGGCTGCGTCAACCCTGACCATGTGCAAACAAACAGCAAGCTCATTCAAGGCTGCCAAAGAGCCAAACACTACTGAGTGGCCTGGGACAAAACTAGGCAAGAAGCCCCAACTGGACTAGAGTTTCATTTTTTAAGTGCAAAACTAAGGTTCAATTGAGCCTTGCTGAGCCATTTCGGCAAGTGACATGTTGCGTGTTGACAGTTGCTGACAGTAGGAAAAAGAAGGACCTAATGATATTAATTAATATTAATAGTTGTTATTATTATTAACAATAATATGTAATATAATTTTTAAATATATTATTATTGTCATTTAACAAATAATGATATTGAAATAAAATGTGTGTAAATAATTAATTAATATAATAATAAAATAGCATTCGAAAATAGAGAGGTCATGTACCTTCTGGTAGTTGAGGGTTCCATTTGTTCCATTTCCAACAAGAACCGTCTTGTAATCAGTGGCATACTGTGACAAGAGTGAGAGACAGAAGAGCGAAACATCATGAGCTACATGCAGTGCTTATCAAAGAGCTATTTTGGCCAATTTCAATCCATTCCAGTGTGTGGCTTCATGGACTGTGATGCATTTTATTATTTCTCTGCACTGAGCATGTTTCTGTGCATGTCAAGTGCCAAAATACTCACAAAAGCAGCATTTAAAGTTAAGCTGAAGAGGACTTTGAGACTGGTACACACAGAGACAATGACAGCGATCCCCGCTATTCAGAACCCTTGTTTCTCAAAAACTCCAATGATATGAGCCAAGCCACTCAAATCAACTCAGTTTATTTTGCGCCTACTTCCTACCTCAAAAGTATGAACGAAGTAGGCACATTTTGCACAGAATGTGTACTTGCGTAAAAAAACGAGAGTGGCAATGAACTATGGAAAAAGCGTTAAAGGGCTGAACTTCTTTTCAGCTGTGTAAAAAAACTGTGAAATCATATCAAAGTGGTGTTAAAGTCAACATGAAATCAAAGTTGACAACTTATTTTTTATGGAATAATGCAGTATATTTATTATAAATTATTTATCGGCGCACATTTTTTATTTTATTTATGTGCCTTTGTCATCTTTAATCAAAATAACTTCCCCTTCCCTCTTGCAAGGGTATCTTTTCTCTTCTCTGCAGACGTGTTTACTGGCACGAGTGCAGGAAAATCATGGGATCATCACAGCAATAACAAATGACAACGATCCAGTCAATTCCCGATTAGCAAAATCAATTTCATCTTGTTTGAGTAGCCGTTTCAATCTGATTTATTATATGGAAGACAATCAATACTTCAGTTTCATGCTAACTTTAATGAAAGTAGGGGCCTTTTTGAACAGTTTAGAAGAGTGGGCTGCCGTTTTCACATGCATTGATTCTGCATTTTAAGGCATTGTTTTGCTGAGGAATAAAATAACTAATGAAAGAATGCAGGGTCTTAAGATATATTTTTAAAAGTTGAGCATAGTTGTTCAAATTTAAACTTCAAAAAAAAAATAGATCTTGCCATCCATGTAGCATATGATTACGTAGAAAAATGCTTACATAATAAAAATATTGATAAATTGATCAAATGATCGCTGTGTGAAAACACACATCCACAGTGCACACACAGAGAGTAAGATCTTTTTCGCTTCTTTTGTGGTTGAACAAAAAAATACGGACAAAATTATTTCAGAATGCCTGTCTTGGCGAATATCCTAGTAAACACAGGCGGTTATGTCTTCTCTCTCCCTCTTTCTCTTGCTATTACTTATACGACCTTCAAAGTTCATAGGGCTGGAGCCTATCCCAGTTTTTTAGGTCAGAGGCAGGGGAAAGCACCCTGGACAGATGGCCAGTCCATCACAGGGCTTTCACACACACTCAATCGTCCACAGGCAATTTTGACTGCCAGTTATGCCTTAAGTGAATGTAAACAACAACAAGAAAACACAGGGCATTAGGGCATTCACTCTTAAAGTGACAGCAGCCTAATATTCCTGCTGCTGGGGAATTTTGGGAAAAGTTTGAAGCTCAAAAAAGTGCATGCATCCATAATAAACGTACCCCACACAGCTCCAGGGAGTTAATAAAGGCATTCTGAAGCGAAAAGTAAAATACTTACGGGAAAAAAAACATAATATCTACTTATGAAAAAAGCTGTAATGGGTCTTTTAGACTGTTAGACTGTGTTTGCATAATCTGATTTGACTTTCATGAGATAGATTTTAAATGTATTCCACAAGCAAATTTCCGTCAGAGATAAGACAACAATCTACACAAATTAGTTTAGACAAGTCCATATTTAACAGGCCATTAAAATAATTCCCAGGCTTTTCTGTATTAATCCTGCTAATCTGTGTCTCTTCTTCTTTAAAGCCTATCTGGACTCCATCCAGGTAAGTGTTGATGGAAATCCCACTGGATAGAGAAACATTCTTCTACTGGATAAAGAAACATCCCATTCGCACAATGACCCTGTTTCTTTTTTAAAAGCTACTCTAGCCTTTAGGAAAACATTTTTTTTTTTTTGCAAATAGATAACTTAGTTTGTGTCAGTGAGGCTGTGCCCAGAGATGTTATATCCCACCCCACCACCGAACCCCCTGACCTTATTTTGAGCAGAGCGTGCTCAATGTTGAGCAGCTGACTGAGTACAACTAAGTGAACTAAGCCAGGTTGCCAGGCACCAAGGAATGGAATCAGCTTTCTATGGTAACTGCCTGGTTGCTTAGTGGTGAGAGAGGATGGGAGGTATTTATTGAGCAGGGACAAAAATGGTTACTCCATTTTGTGACTCTCTCAATTAAAGATGAGGGAGCTGTTAACATGGAGGAAGTGATCTTCAAATGTTAATTTTGGACATAACCATTGTCTGTGTGCGTGCGTGTGTGTGTGTGTGTGTGTGTGTGTGTGTGTGTGTGTGTGTGTGTGTGTGTGTGTGTGTGTGTGTGTGTGTGTGTTTGCATGAGCGTGCGCGTGCGTGTGTGTGCGCGTGTGTGTTTTGGGACAGCTGGACAAAAAAAAGTAACTCACTGAGCGGAAAGCTGCAGCCACTAGGTTGGATGGAAACAGGTTTCTGAAAAGGAAAAACAAGCAAGAAAGATAAACCAGTGATGCAGACGTGTAAAAATGAGCTCTTATCAACACAGATGGACAGCACTGGTGTTCTATTGCTCAATTCCCACCAGTTTCCATCATGATGGACCTGTAAAGGAAGTTTGTGATTGATCCATGCAGATCAAGAAATTTTGCATTGATCCATGCAGATCAATATCCTTATCTACAAACAGATATTTTTTCACACATGCTACAGGAGGGATTCTTTTAAACTAAACTCAGTTTTAGTTCTTATTCATCATATGATATGAGTTAAAATAGGATTAATGTAGTAACCCTGTAAACTATGAGGCAAAGAGGTGTATATTTTATACAAGCCTATTATACAGTCATTCCTCAAGTTCTGATTAAATAATTGCATAGAAGATTTATACTTCAACAAGAGAAACTTTCAAGACTTTTTAGGTTTTTAAGGTTTAGATATGTGCACATTTGGTCCACATGGGGTGAACAAAATAAAAGTGTATCTTGTGTCTATGTGTAAATTACAAATTAGTGGATGTTAAGTTAATAGCAAACGTGTTTGCAGGAATTTACAAAAAATTGTATTTACTTTATTTTCTTTATCTGTTATTTGTTCCTGCTGGGAAAATAAATTATATTTTTTTATTTTTTTATTTTTTTAGCTCATTTGTTACTGGTCCATGGTTATCTATTGACCTTAACTAGCTTTATACATGTCTGCCAGGTCGATTGCAACCCCACCAGCTGGTAGTCCATCCATTTTTTCCATCATCTACATCAACTTGGATGGATGTATGTATGTATGTCCTGCAAAAAAATTATGTAAAACCATCAGAACGGCAACTCATAGCCAGTATGGTCAAAATCAATGCTATACCATGACAAAAATATACTGCACTTAAAACAGACAGCCAATTAAAAATAAAATTGTCCATCCAATCATCATTTAAAAACATTACAAGTTCAGAGTCAGTGATTTGTAATTTTTATAGAGACTTTTAGGGGATCGTTTGAATTTGTTGATACATGTTCATGTGTTCACAGAGACTATGTTGAAACATGAGGATGTGCATGATGATGCCAGGCAAATAATAACATTTTCAGAATGACAATGACCTTTATGACAGTTATAAAGAAACGTTTGTTTCCTGATCTGTAAGCTTAGCAATAAATGTTCTCCCACTTTACTTGATGTTCCACTTTTCCTGAACTCCCACTATGCTTTCTCCTTTTGCCAAGATTTTTTTCCTGCTGTTTTTCCAGCTCTTATTTCCCGGTCTGAGGCAATAAATGCTCATCATTAAGTGAAATAAATAGGCTACCTAAAAGAAAAGAAAAGAAAAGAAAAGAAAAGAAAAGAAAAGAAAAGAAAAGAAAAGAAAAGAAAAGAAAAGAAAAGAAAATGTATTTGATGCATGAAGCTATTGTCACATGATCTGCAAGTGAGTTAAATCATGTGGCACAACCGGCAACTTGCAGGAGCGGATTAATTGCTGCCATAGTGGACTGATTTCTTTTTCACGTTGAATTATATTTTTGTCACTAATGTTTACTATTATTAGCAGTAATTTTCATAACCATAATGATACCTTGCAAGGTCTAAAAACGAATCCGCCGTCTCTTTGTTGGAGCTCACACCTTCCAGCCCCAGGTTGGTGTTCAGCGCTCCGGCTCCCACGCCGGGTTTGATGATGAAGGCGAGCGCAACCCCGATGGATGAAGCGATCAGAGTGGTCACCAGAAAGTAAGACACGGCGATCCCTCCGAGCTTGCCCAGCGAGCGCGTGTCCAGACTCGCAGCGCCAGAAATCAAACTGCAAACCACTAAAGGAAGGATGATCATCTTGAGCATCCTCAGCAGCATCTCCCCGGGGAAGGCGAAATAAGTCATCTGCGCTCGGGTTAGGTTCATGTTCCGGACCATCATCCCGAGCCCTACGCCCACCAGAACCCCGGACACCGTCAGGATCACTAATAAATTTCTTTTGAAGAAGCCCATCAACCTGTCTTTAAAGCTTTTCTTGTCCGATTTTACTGAGACCGCTGGCAACGGGCTTTTGTGCCCGGCGTGTCCATTTATTTCGCTTTTCTTCTCCTCCATGATTTTCCCGCTCAGTCTTTCCACCCGTTTATAAGAGGTAGCAGGCTCTTCTCATCAGCAGCGTGCGCGCGGTTGGAACGGAGCGGACTGGAGAGCGCTTGTAAAAACCGGCCGGCACTTATAGACATGTGCTGCATCTACCAATGACGAGGGGTCTTTGAAAGATGAAGACTCAGGGCATGCGCACTCCCTGACCACGATGAAATGATGCAACAAGGCAAAGGGTTGCTGATATCTAAAACCAATCAACGATTATTATTTTTATTATTATTATTATTATTATTATTATGATGATGATGATGATGATGATGATGATGATGATGATGATGCATGGGCCTATTATTATTATTATTGAGTGATTTCATGTGTGTTCTATCTATCTATCTATCTATCTATCTATCTATCTATCTATCTATCTATCTATCTATCTATCTATCTATCTATCTATCTATCTATCTATCTATCTATCTATCTATCTATCTATCTATCTATCTATCTATCTATCTATCTATCTATCTATCTATCTATCTATCTGTGTTAAGAACAATGACTATAATAGGACATAGCGTCCACTTTTCATGGTTAAAGTCAGAATTTATACATTAATACAATTATGATTAATAAATTAATAACAATACAATAAATATAATTCTATTTTATAATATTACAGTTTTTCTCAGTCGCTTTGGTACATTTCTCAGATCAGAATTAAAATTCTCAAAACTACCTGTTTAATTCTCCAGGTATTAGAGATACCTAATCTCTAATTACTAAGCAAATGTGTAATGTGCAAACGCTTTGGTACATCCATGCAAATGATTATGTACAATTTTTTCTAAATCTGTCCTGAATTGGTAAATTGCTCCAAGTGAATCTTGACTTTCTCTAACGAAGGTGCTTCAACTAGCATCAACTAGCAGGTATTTATATATTTCTACAGCACCGCATGTACAGTTTTTCCTCTGTTCACATTTCTTCTTTAGGTTTTTTAAAAGTTTTTTTGGTGTGCTATTCAGTGCTGTCTTTTCATTTCTGTATCTCAATGACATGTCCTGTCAATAAAATACAGTACAATCAGTAAGAGTGTAAATTTGAATCTTTTCCATTCTATTGCAATTACACTCACACATACACTAAGATGTAACTTACAATTGACAATAATTGTCATCAAAACTTTAGCCGTAGTTTCCATCAGAACATCCCTCCAGAGTAAACTGTTATATTGACAACATGACTAAACAATTTGACTGTCTAATCCGTACACAATGACACAAGGACTTGTCATTCTGATGGCACTGACATGTTCATTGACACTGATATTTAATTTTGAGAGATGAACTAAGGATTTTGAGTAAGAGAGTGGCTTTTGCAGGTTATCCATGGTGTTTTGCTATTTGTACAAATTGTTTTGAGAAATGCACTGTTTTGCAAATTGTAAGTTTGATTCGAGAAATGTACCAAAGCGACTGAGAAAAACTGTATTATAATAGCCTATAATTTTAGTTAGGCCTATAATATTTAATATTTTCTAATAATAAAGTGATAATAAATATTACATTATAATAAATAATGAATAATAAAATCATGATTTTAGACTCCGAACAATGTTTTTAAAAAAACTTATAAAAAAAAACGTATGTTTTGTATGACAAATTCAGCTTTTAAAGTTTATTGAACTATTTAACATGAAAAAAAGTTTAGATAACTCAATGAAATTGATTAAATCCACTTTTTTTACAGTCCACTGTAGATCCCCCAACCTAAATTCAAGTGCCTAAGATGTGAAAACTTCAGTTCTTTTTAGCTGTGTGTAGTTGCTTTCGCCTGAACCTCAACTATACTGTGCCAAAAATAACATTTCACAGCTGCCAAACCAGGAGCACAGGAAGCTGAGTTTGCTCTCCAGCCTTTGCTATCATATACTGAACCCCACTGTGAGGAGGCAAGAACAAGGCTGTGAAGATTTTAGGCCCCAATATGTCTTCTTGTACACCTAAAATAATCTTCAAAAGTAGCTTGTAATAAATAAATAAATAAATAAATAAATAAATAAATAAATAAATAAATAAATAAATAAATAAATAAATAAATAAATAAATTAGTTGCAGTAATACAACAAAAGAGGGGGTTAAACATCTGAGTTTATGTAAAATCAGACTATATCCTGCAGCTGCTGTCATGAGAAAGATGAGCTCAGCACACAAGACCACCTCCTAATCTAGTTGAAAAAAGTCCCTTCTCTGCTTTCTGTGCCAGGTTTAAATGTTTTCTGTGCAGACCAATTAGATTAAAATGGACTTTCATCCCAAAATATGGCTTCCATATGTTATTTAGCTATGTTAAAAAGAAACTCCTGTAGAACTTTACAATAAGGATTCATAAGTTACAGTTTTTCTCAGTCACGTTGGTGCATTTATCACACCACTGTTTGCACATTTGCACAACAGTTGGTTTAACCTCCACAACATTTAGTCATTTGTGCACATCACAGTCACAGTAGCAGTTTCTCAATCCTTCCAACAAATTGCAAATGCTTTTGGACATGTATCAATTGCTTTCATACAACTCTCTGCTGTTTTATAATATTATCATTTGCTTATGTCATGTCAGTCAAAATTAACTATGCTTGTGAATACTGAATAGCCATTACAGTTTTTCTCAGTCGATTGTACATTTCTCCAAACTCCGGTAACTGCTCTCAAAACTTAACACAGTGATCTGTACACTTTGTAATTGTCCTAAACAGATAGTAAATTCTCCTTCATTTCATACAAATGACAAATTACAGTTTTTCTCAGCCGCTTTGGTACTTTTCTCAGATCAGAATTGAAATTCTCAAAACTCCCTGTTCAGTTCTCACATCATTGTGTCACTTGTGCACATCAAAAAAGCAGTTTCTCATTTCTTTGAACAAGTTGCAAATGCTTTGGTACATCCATGCAAATGATTATGTACAATTCTCTGTTGTTTCCTACATTTCTACAGCACCGCATGTACAGTTTTTCCTCTGTTCACATTTCTTCTTTAGGTTTTGTGTGTGTGTGTGTGTGTGTGTGTGTGTGTGTGTGTGTGTGTGTGTGTGTGTGTGTGTGTGTGTGTGTGTGTGTGTGTGTGTGTGTGTGTGTGTGTGTGTGTGTGTGTGTGTGTGTGTGTGTGTGTGTGTGCTATTCAGTGCTGTCTTTTCATTTCTGTATCTCAATGACATGTCCTGTCAATAAAATACAGTACAATCAGTAAGAGTGTAAACTTGAATCTTTTCCATTCTCTTGCAATTACACTCACACATACACTAAGATGTAGCTTACAATTGACAATAATTGTCATCAAAACTTTAGCCGTAGTTTCCATCAGAACATCCCTCCAGAGTAAACTGTTATATTGACAACATGACTAAACAATTTGACTGTCTTATCCGTACACAATGACACAAGGACTTGTCATTCTGATGGCACTGACATGTTCATTTGACACCGATATTTACTTTTGAGAGATGAACTAAGGATTTTGAGTAAGAGAGTGGCTTTTGCAGGTTATCCATGGTGTTTTGCTATTTGTACAAATTGTTTTGAGAAATGCACTTACTGTTTTGCAAATTGTGAGTTTGATTCGAGAAATGTACCAAAGCGACTGAGAAAAAACTGTAAAAGCCTTGTTTTCTCAAGACACTGTGCACAAAATTCCCTAATGTTTTCACAGCAGTTCATAATGCTAACCAAATCTTTAATATATATCAGGAAAAACATTGGTCTTCACAAAGATCACAAGCATTTTTGGACCATTTTCAAAACACAACAAACACAACTGTAAATTGTAAAATAGTCAGTTGCTATATCCTCAGTTAACCTCAAATTTATAGTTAGTAGTAGTTCACGAGTTTGTGTGCCCATATAATCTTAGTAAAAGTGGTAAACAGATTTGGCTTGCTGTCTGCTATAGAGGGGCTCGGAGAGGATATTCTACCCGAGCTCCGATTGCCCCCCTATAACAGGCAAATTGAATGAATAAAATAATGAATGAATGAGTCATTTATATAGCGCTTTCATATGTACTACTGTACACCCAAAGCGCTTTACACTCGTGTCAGGGATCTCTCCTCAACCACCACCAATGTGGTGTACAAAATTGTACAAAAGGAGGAGCAGGGGAAGAGGAGGGATGCTTCAGGAACTAAAAAGGGGAAGAGGTAAGCTGCTGGTTTTATACCTTGGTATTAATTGAAAGATTAGATGGGCGTACTCCTCCCGAAATTACGTTTATTAACTTCACTTAGTTATACACCCAACACAGGAAATTCAAATATTGATTCAATAATTCCAGTATTTATTCATTCATTTGGAGAAAACTCATTGTGATACAACTGAACTCGTCATTAAAGAAAAATGTTGACATGGACATTCATAATACTGTAACAAAATGTCACTTTACATATTGTACTTAAGCTTACTGTAAAAAAACAAAAACAAAAAAACATAGACATTGTCTCTTCACCTAGCTGGATCTGGCCAGAGATTTTCATCAACAATGTTGTCATTTGCAAGACACCTTGGAAAGAAATGTCTTGAATGACTAATCCATCCTTGCATTGCTGCTACCTCCTCCTCCTGTCATCCTCCTCACCTTACTCTTTTTCTGACTCTTTCCATTGTGTTTGAAGACCGATGAACTCACCTGCTGCTTTTTATAGTGCTTATACACCTGATTGGTGTGTCAATTAAGCAAACTGAAGCAAAGCTGATGACTGTGTTGAACCAATTGGTTGGACGGTGCTGTAATTTGACAGTCAGTGCTTTGGTATTGCAAGGAAGTGAGTTCATGATAGATGATTTTTGTGTGCAATGTATGTTAAGTGTGTTTAGTGTTTTGCAAATCACTGTGTTTAGAGTTTTGCAACAAGTGTGAGGTTGACAATGTGCTTATAGTTGTGCAAATATGGGCTGATGTTTTGCTTCTTGAGTGTAAGGTTTTTCTAATAGTGTACTACTTTTAATTTTAGTGTGTAAGCAATCAAAAAAAAAAACTGTAATGTATTTGTGTATCTACAGTTGATTTTTTATATTAAATCAACAGAGAACACACTTGTAGTTTTAGTGTTAGTATTTATTTTTGATAAATAAACTTAGAATAAACTGCAGTGCTTCATTATGCAGTGAATACTGAACTATTTTGCCAATAGAGTGGGTTTAGTTTGCTGCATGTGTTAAAAATTTTGAGAGCAACTACATTCATTTGGAGAAATGTGTCAAATTGATTGAGAAAAACTGTAAAACTAACAGTCCTCATTTCATTGCTTGAGTCATTACATACAAAAATGTTGAGCTAGTTGTCAAAATCTGTCAAGCAAATGTTACACATTTACTAGATACTTTCCTCGCTGCATTGCAAGAGATATAGCCAGACAGAGAGACATATGGATGTGCATGAATGATTATAGTACTATGTGTGTTATATGTTCAGTTCCAATATGTACTGCAATATTGTTTACAGTTGTGCGCAGCTCTACCCAAAGGAATTTTATGTTTGTTGTTAAATAAGGGTGTATTTTTTCTTTAGCACAATGCTGTGAACAGATTGCAAAGGGTATATGCAGTAAAAATGGTAAACATGCATATTCAGTAACTTCAGTTACCTAAATACAGTAATGAGTACTTTACTATACTTTTCAATTGGCAGTTCAAAATACTTTATAGTGCTGTCTTGAGCATTTTCATGTAGTGTCACAAAGATCTGACATTTTTGCATTGAAAACATTTACAGAGTAAACTGTCATAATGAAAACATGACAAAGCCATTTGACTGTCTTGTTCATAAACATTGGTGTCAGGACTTTTCATCCTGATGACACTGACACTTTCATTGACATGAATACTTGCTTTTGAGAAATGAGCTATCCATTTTGAGCAAGTGACACGCTTTTGAAGGTTATCAAAAAGGTTTTGCAGTTTGTACTAATTGTTTTGAGAACTTGACTGTTGTGCAAATGTAAATAATGATATATATATATATATATATATATATATATATATATATATATATATATATATATATATATATATATATATATATATATATATGAACCATTTATTAAATTTAGTTAATATTAATTTCAACAGGTACTATAGGCAATTAATAAAATCAAATGTTTTATTAATTCTCTGTGAACTAATTAACATGAAAAAAAATTAACAGCTGAATTTTTATTACGGCAACTAACTGTAACAAAGATTAATACATACAGTAACAAATGTATTTCTCACTGTTAGTTAATGTTAGTTATTATAATTAATGTTAACAGATTAGACCTTATTGTAAAATGTCACCCATACTTCTATATTTGACATTTTTCTCTGTACATTATATAAGCATGATTATAGACTATTTAGAAATAGCTCCTAAAGATTAAATTGTGGTTCAAAGCGATATTTTTGCTGTCAAAAAATACAAGAAGTGAACAGACAGGATAAATATGCCTGTTTAAATAAGAAAAAGTGACGAGTAACTCCTCAAGACTGTAAAAATATTCTCCAACCACCAGATGGCATGCTTTTGTCTTGTAAAGTCCTCTCTCTGTTTGAGAAGCACACTGGGTGTGATAGTAAACCACCAGGCACTACTGATCATTGCTTATTCGACATATACCTATAAGCAAATGATCTTGGAATATTATATCGATTCACAGAAAAAAATTAAAATGAAAATAAATATATATATAATAATTTTGGTTCTTCTTCACTGTTTTATTCTCATAAAAGCAATGTTAATCATTCTATGCTGATTTTTGTGCTTTATTGTGGTGATTCACGAAGTGACTTCTCTCACTGAGAATTATAATATTGCATTTAGCCTACCTAGGCTACTATACATTATAGGTGATTTTTAAGAGGCCTACAATCTAATAGGGAGGTTATGGTTAGCAGATAAAGAGCAGTCTGTCAGGGCAGAAAGCTTTACCCTGAAAACCTGAAATCAAAAGTCAGACTCCCAAGATTAATGACTGTTTGCACTTATTCCATTAGACCACGCACCATCAGCTGTGGCACACACACACACACACACACACACACACACACACACACACACACACACACGCGTGTAGGTAGAGTTTCTTGGTTTTGGCTCTTTGTCCCATTTAGTCAAACATTAGAGTAGTAATTAACACTCCATATTTTCCTTTACCAGTTAATTCACTGAAGAACAAGCACGTGTGAGAAAACACATCTTTCACCACATTCCCAGCTTCTTCTTTTTTTCTTTTTAGTTAATGCCTATTTTCCGCGGTGGCAGGCTTTTTTGAACACTCCATTTCCTGTTATGCAGAGATTGAACTTGTAACAAAAAAAGATTGAGCCAAGCTGTCGGTGGGCATCTTGCCAGAGCATGCTGCCTTTTCTCGGTTCCGCCACTTGAAGAACTCAACTCTGGCCATCTAAAGTCCGCAAGAAATAACAATTGAAGTAGTACAGTAGGCATTGCAGCGACGCATTATATTGAAATATAACATTTTAAGTATAGATATGTTCCCCAATGCATAATTTGTCAGTGTGTCATGACTTTTAGGCTGATTTGTGAGCTCACATTTTGCTCCGTCACTTTTTCATCGTGCTGTAAAAACCACATTAGTGTTAGGTTCTTTAAATAACATGTCGAACAGCAGCGTGTTTGTGCATTTTGATTTGTTGATTCTACCAGAGGGGGCGGGACATACGAACTGGGATTCCGCCTCGACTCACAGAACCACCTATCATACAAATCCAATGTCTTGCAACTGCGACCACGCGCAGAGTCACCGAAGGCAACCTGCCTACTACCACTTTTGTGGGCACTTTGAAGTCTGACTCTCATATGTGCAACTGTTTACTTTTATCACAGCCTGATGAGGCACGGGACGCTTAAAAGGTGCCATGTGAGAATTCATGTCCACTAGCAAGGCATGCAGAAAGCACTGATACAATGAAAACGCATTCGAGAATAAATCCGCTGAGCACTCAGTAATTTACACTCATTTAACCGGATCGTACAAGTCCTTCAGAAGGGTGAGTGGACGTTCCTACTGAATTATCAACATAAATTCATGTGTTTTGACAGGTCAGTTTCGATGTGGGTCGGTTCTGGAAGCTTGCTGGCTGGCTTGCATGTACTTACCTCAGCAGCATACCTGTTTGCATACAGTCTGTGTAGCCTACTCTACTAACTTGGCATATCTGTAAACACAACCTGCCAGCTCCAGAAGCCCGTTCTGGATGCAAAATAGTTCGTTTTAAACGAGGAGAGCCACGCGATATTCTTATGATTGCTGCGTGTTGATCGTTTTCTGTAGCCTAATCGACCTGAGTATGCAATGCATTTTTGTTTTGTTTTGGGGATATCATGTAACTGTTTTCTGATGTCAATACTGCGTACAGTATTTGATGTTTTGCAATGTATTGCTGCTAGATTATTAGCAAACAAAGATTTTAAGAGTTTTCTCTATTTTCTTTTTTGTTACCAGATGCTTTCAAAGTTTTTTTTCTTCTGATAATAAGGCCTAAATAAAGAAATGAGTGGTGCAAAGCTGTTGATACAGTCTGTTGCAACTTCCAAAGCTAAAATATGTTTTAATGTAATGATTACTGCATTAATAATATTATAAATATAGTTAATTATGACCTCTTAAGTATACGGCTTGAACACCCACAAAGGAGGTCAAAGCCAAAGGTAAGGCTGGTATTAAATGTATGCATCTTTACATGCAAATATGCATTTCAACAATTTTCTAACAACTTTTCAGTTACCTGAAAAATGTACAACTACAAATCTGCTGGTCAATATGGCAAATTAGAGGGATTAGCTTGAACATAAGCGAAATCTGTGGAAACCTTTTCACCCTTTGAAACTCATTAAAATTTGTGAGGCATAAGATGTAGAGACCGATCTTTTCTTATTTTTTGTGATGTACATCCGAGTGTAACAGATTATCAAAGGCAGGGATTCCAGGGACTTTTACTGGTTAAATTCACTGTTTGTTGATTGGACTTTAAGATTTGGGTGGTGTTTAAGATTACTACGGTCCTGTCCACACGAACATGTGTATTTTCAAAACCACAGCTGTTTCTTTGCAGTTTGGCCGTTCGTCCACACGCAAACGCAGAACTGGCAATACAATTTTTTTTTAAAGCCCTTTGGTTGGCCAACATGGCTTTACAGTTAGGTTTATATTGCCACCTGTTAGTTTGGCCTGTTCTTGACAGCGCCTCATAGCGTGATTTGCATTTTCATGTGGATGCACTTTTTTTTTTTAATTGGAGGAGGGAAAAACTCTGTTTATAAAAATACCTGTGTATGTGTGGACTAGGCTTAAATCAGTGGTTTCCAATCCTGGTCCTGGAGTACCCTAATATGTACACATTTTGATTGTCTCTCTAAGCAGACTGATTACATGAAATGGCGTATATGACAAGCCAATTTGTATGCCATTTTGGCGTGCTATCAGGACGCATAATTGCTTTTTAGAGTGTTTATCAACACCGGTCCATTCTATCCCCCTACACTGCCCCTACCCCTAAACCTACCCATCACAAACAGACACACACACACACACACACACACACACACACACACACACACACACACACACACACACATATAATAGTTCGTTTCGGCGGATACGTTCACATTTATCACACAGCGTAGACATACATGCGGAATCACACGGCGTAGATATACACGCAGAGATGATGGTTCATTTCGGCGTAGACATTCACACGGAATCACACGCCGTAGACATACACGCAGATAGCTCAAAATGCGTACAGATAACACGTCACTTGGCTTTAGATAGTGGGGTGTATGTTTACGCAAAGTCATGATGTCATGTTGCTTCTCAAATCGAAGGATGCATATCTCGTCATCAAGCTCTGTCAAAGCAAAGGCCATCTCAATGTGAAGGATCCTTGGAAGGCAGCCTCCCTTTTGAATCCTTCAATTTACTTATTTTGAAGGATGCATCAAGTGTATCCTTCATGTCCTCCGGTCACCCACAATCCTTTGCACTCATTCCTATTCATTAAGAAAATAGCAGAAAATGAATCAACACTGAGCTTGTCCAATTTCTTTATCTAATGCAGGGGTATCAACTCTAAGCCACTTTCTTGCAGAGTTTAGCTCCAACCCTAATCAAACACATCGGAACAAGCTAATCAATGTCTTCAGGATTAATATAAAGTTAAAGGCTGCAGGAAAATGGATCTCGAGGGCCAGAGTTGAGAGTGACTAGTCTGAATTTTCAGTACTTATAAAAGAGTACATGGATGACCTACTTTTTTCAGACCTGCAAGATTCTGAAGTTTGTATGCAATGGACACTTTACTTACTATCCCATGAGTCCACAGGAGAGTATTTATGAATGGCAGTGATGCAATGTAACTGATGCTGGTAGGTCACATGATAATGACAACATGGCGGATGTAGTATGTCCAGATTGCATTCATACTACACACATTTATACTATATAGAACATACTTTTTAGCCCTCCTGAAAATGTGCTGAGTTGGGGGCTACTCCAATGCTGTATTCCAATTTGCCTATGCTACGACCTAACAGTATGTTCTCTTTTTGTGAAGAAAAAGAAAATACTTTTGAGTTTTTAGCAACAGAGTAGATAAGCTTTGGGACATAGTATCACGTCATACAACATCAATAACAGTTAAAATCCTCCAAATTTCTTTTAATTCCCTCCCGTATCAGAGAGAAATGCAGTGAATGGCCAAATGGATCCTAAAAGTCAACATTGTTATTGCAGATAAAATATAACATGAATAACATTAAATTAATATTTTATATTTATATTATATTTATAATAATCATGTTAGACTTTGAATATTACTCAAACCTTTATCTAAACCTCTCACCGCCAGTCATTCACATCCGCCATGTTTTGTAGATTTTTTTAACACTTTTTACTCGTGTTTGTAGTTCTGAACCAATTCCTCCTCCAAAGCGTTTTGAGCAATATTAGCCTTTTTAGTTGTGTGCACGGATCCACACTTCGAAAGACCATCGGGGGACTTTTGACATAGCTTACTCTTTTTGTTTAACATACTTTTAACATGTTTTGGGGCACACTTATTCTAATCTCACATACTATTTAGAATGGATAGTATGGACATTGGGACCAGAGTTGGGAAGCACTGGACTAAATAGGCTCATTTGAGATGGCCTCGCCTGGAATTTAGACAAGTGTAGGCGGCTGCAGTGAGGGGAGGAGTGAAATAAGTGCAGACAAGATGGACACACACACTTCACTTTTCGTCTAGGAGTGGATCAAGCACCTACGAGATCACAGATGGATATCATGGGTTTCACACTTTTGTGCTGTGTTGCTAATAAACTGGATTTAGTTGACGTTCTCCTGCTTTTATATATGTAAATGTGATGAACATGTACATATTTATTTAATTTCAAATGAAAGACGCGTTTTCCAACTCCAACTACTTTTAATTTAATACAGAATTAAAAAAAAAAAAAAAAAATATATATATATATATATATATCCCATAGAGAGATCGCACTGTCACAGAGTTTGGGAATATTCACACAGAATTTATATACACATACAAACATGATATCAGACATTTTAGAAAAGGAATACATCATGGTTGTTTAAACCAATGAGCATTAGGCTGTGTCATCAGCAAGTCGTTTCCCGTAAAGTTTTAGATCAGCGAGTCGGTGGAGAGCAACTGTGCCTGACTGCAATTTGCTCATCTCAGACGAGCCTTGTGATTGGAGAAGTTCTGCATAGGTCATCGGAGAGAAGTCTGTCGTTTCACCAGACGGTTATGATGTTTTGATTGAAGATTAAGGCCCAAAAATAAACAAAACAACTTGAATGATTATTTCATTAAGATCAATAGAATTATGGAAGACATACGGGTTTGTGTGTCCCGCCGGTCTGGAATCAAGTGGTTAAGGCAAGAGTTTGGCAATTGCGGATTAGAGACGCATCTAATTTAGTTGATAATCCAGATTAGGGTGTGTGTGCTCTGTGCACAGTGCTTTGTTGGGTCAGAGAGCTAAGAGTTCAGACTCATCTCCTCATTAGAGGTCATTTTTGACAAATTTTTATGCTTTACAGCAGGCCTGTTAAGTTTTAACAATATTTATGTTGTCAAATGTTAAAATGTAGTTTTCATGCAACATTTTGAAGAGAAAATGTATTTTGACATTTTTCTATACACGTGTACCGGTATAGACCGGTGGACAGTAACTTGTTTTTAAATTTGAAAAGGATGCAAAAGCATATTTATCCATTGACTGCCACTCAGAAGTGAATTTGGTTGTAGAATACTGTTGTGTGTTTACAGAGCAGGATTAAGCACTCAGAAGAGAAGTTACAACTGTATTTAGCTGCATTGTGTAGCTTGTATGAATGTGATAGGGACCCGAGCGGTCACCAGAAGAATCACACCCGGATGTGAAAACGGATGCAAAAGTTGGAGTCCAAGAAGGTGTTTATTAAAGCAGTTGTGCAAAATGTGCAAATAAATATGGTTAAGAGAAATAAAAACGGGTTATAATGAAAACTAGAACTGCTGTGTTCTAATACAGTACAAACTCCTGTGCATTTGAGGACAGAGTTTCAATGTGCTCAAGCAACGCTTCAATATCCTAGGTACACACACATATTTTCCCCTTTTCTAACTGGAAGATACCCTTTTTTGTCAAATGAACTTGTCTTGCCATGATTCATAAATAATACACAAGATTATTAAGAGCAAGTTTAAAAAAAAAATCTATAAATATAATAAATAGGACGGATAAAACCAACACATTTTCACAAACATTTCCATAAATAGCTTAAATGAGCTCGACTAAAACTCGGGAAACGGGAATTTAAAACGCAAAACCCCACGTGAATATAATAGAATGTATAGAAACAGAACAGTAAAAACTGTGATGAAGACAAACTCTTGGTCTCTCCATCACAATGGATAAAGGCCGTATCCTGTGTAACAGAGATGCATGGAGATAACTTTTGGCAGTTACGAGCAAGTGGAGCTCAGAGTTTCATTAAGCACTTTTCTTGACTGTAATTCCATAGTCTGTTTTGTATTCCTTTAACATGTGCTCAGGCCAAGCCTGGATAAGCTTCCTATGGAAGACTTAAATCCACATAACATGGTCATAGTTACATTTTCGGCCAGTCTATAAGGTTCTAATGTGCTATAAATTATGAGTCCAGTGTTACTGTATTGCTCAAATGCATTTGCATTGAATTCTGTGTAAATGAACTGCCAGTGCCTGGGGCAGTGACCTGCTTTTCATTATAATGTGCAGGAAGCACATTCACTGTATTGAACTCTGAAGCGTCAGGCATACTGACGACCTGGGGATATTTGAATGCTAAACCTCTAGAGAGATGTCAGAAGTCCCCTTAAGAACTTTATAACCTGTGCCCTGCATCTTGTTCTATTGGTGTATTGTATTGCTGTTTTGTATGTTAACAAAGTTTGCTCAGCACCAGATGTGTTTGTTATCCTGCAGTTACCTTTTAAAATAGTGATTTAACAAAAGGTTAGTCCAGGTTTATTTCATTTGTAATTTTTGTTCATTTTGAAGATCAGTTTCTGATTCGCTATAAAAACCTGATTATATAGATCCTGCTTCAGCAACCCGGTGAGTACTGGAATTAGCATTAAGTTAACATGCCGCTTCGAGTCTGGTTGTTTACTCTCTTATTTCTGGATGTGAGTTGCCAGTTCCGCCTTATCGATAATATCGTGCTCATCGTTAAGGACGGCAGGCGATGATTAGTCAGGAAGCAGCTCGTAGTCTGTCGTGTTTCTTGTCTATGACACGACAACAATTTAGGAAATCAAAATTGTATAGACCAATCGAATACAGTGACTATCGTAGCAGACAAAAATATTATGTTGTCTGAACTTGGCATAATAAAGAATTATTTTTATTAGGTTCCTTGCAGAATACTATGTTATGACCTTAAAACAATTTTCACATAGTCTAAAAAACTAGCATATTTTGAAAGTTTTTATCTCACATTTGCTTTTGTTAACACTATCGGTTATGTTTATTATAGGCAAAATATTATTTTTAAACATGAGCATTAACTCCAAACTGGTGAAATAAATCCAACATCCAACTTAATTAAACTGCACATGCATTTAGCTTATCCACTTATCGGACATTTAATTTTTATACTTTTGCAAAACATGCAAAGAAGCAATGTGATATCATTTTGAAGAAATATTGCCACAGGCACATTTTTTCAATGATCCAGATTTGAGAAATTTGGTTGATTCTCTCATCTTCAAAGTGAGTCTGCTGATACTAATGGCTCTAATAAATTTGAAAGAATATACATATCCTGACACATAAGTAGCACTTGAGACCTACTGCTTATTCCTGGTGTTCAGCGGTTATTTAAATGCCATTATAATAAAGTGCTGATATTGAGTCAGTGCTCCTGAGAATTTACTCTCACATGATCTGCAGTAGCAGCGGTAGCAGCGAAGGCCCCAGCAGGTTGTAGAGCCTTGTAGAGATCGGGTGTCTCTGGAACAGCAGCAATGCCAGAGTTATCCGGCTGTCTCTCTAACACACACACACACACACACATATTAAGAGAGAGGCCGCTCTTCTACAGCCAGTTGTACTGCAGCATTAATATTTCATACACCCACCTTTAAAGAAGGCTGAGAGAGCGAGCCGGAGAGGGGCCTTGGAAAAGCATAGCTCAGAGGGCATTCTCCATGGCTCAGTAAAGCATGCTAAGCGTCTGCACACACCATGACAGTGCATGAAAGCTTCACATGCTTTCCAATATAAGGTCATTCTCCACTCAAATCTGACTGTTCTACCTTTGTGGATTTAATGACCAAAGCTGGTCTATCCAGCCTGAGATGGAAATATTGAATGTTTTTGTAAATTTTCTAGGTCAAAAAGGTTGTTTGAGGTAGTTTGTGTTAGTTTTTACTTACAAGATTACTTTTGTAAGGGATTGATTTGGATCAAATAACTCAAATGAGTTGAATTACAGTGAAAAGAACTGTAATACATATTAAATGATTCAAAATTAATATTTACCACTTTATCAACTATTCGTCCAGCGATACGTTGAAATTAGAGTACATTATCAATCTTAAATGGGGATATTACCCGTTACAACGGCAATGATATACATTTTATGTTCACTGTTGTGAGTTTAGGTAACACAATCGATCAGTTTGAGGCAGTAACTTATAAACACAGCCAAAGACACTTGTATAGATGAAAAAGTTTATTGAACTATTCTAAACACACAAACTAACGAAAACACACATTCATACAGTTACTGGGAAAGGGATGTTTGTTAATGGAAAGGAGTGAAGACCCGATGATTTCTTAGCCACAACCTGAGAATCAATATACTAGCAGGTCAACCTTAGTTTGCTCGCTTAGATGCGATTTTTACCAGTTCAGCCAGAATGAAGAGTCATGTACTTGCGTTTGAATACTCCTACGAGCATGGGTTCCTCTTAGGACGGCGTTGCTCGGCTGGTAGTCAGTTGTTGTGTTCAGAGTGACAGATAGTTGGTTTTGCAGGGTAAAAGCCGGATCCGGGATAGCGTTAGCTGGTTGCTACGCGACGGGCGTCTCTCTGAGTCGCGGCTGCGCAGACTTCAGGAAGTTTTCTTCGGCGAGGTTCAAACAGAGTTTTGAAGTGTGGTGAGGAGCTCTGGGTAGGCAGGAAAGGCCCGCACGATCAAAGCAGAAGTTACCGCAAAACCATGGCAGTCAGTATTTGCACAAAGCAAAACAAAAAGCAAAGATATCTTGTTTGCCTGTGAGTTTTAAATGGGCCCCAAGGTTCCTCCTTGGGGGCATCTCTGGCCAATTAGATATAGTTGTGGGTAAGTGTCCCGTCCACTTCTCCTTGTGCATATCATTAGTGTAATGTCCGATTAAACACATTTAAGAAACTAACTTTCCTATTGTGATCACGGTACTTTTTACACAAATTTACCTTGCATCAAAATGATTAGAATCATTTATCGATCACATAGACATCAAACATAAGGTCTTTGTGTGATGTTCAAAGAGCCTTTGGAATGTGTGGGTCGAGGAAGGAGGTGGACGAAGTGGTCCCTGTCTAATGTCTAGGTTGATTTTTGGCCTTCGAAAAAAGCTTTTAGCGACTCTGGGTCCGATAACGATTTAAATTTATGTCTGTTGATAATAAATGAGTCCCTTCTTCATGAGGTTATACCCGCTGTTACGCCTGTAGAACAAAGAGGAAACATGTCACGTGACTCATCTTGTCCTTGTGTTGGTTTTGAGATAACGCAGGTAAAGGGGGAGAGATGTTGTCACTGGGCCGTTTGGGCATCCTTGATCAGTTTTACGATCAGTTCAGGCTCTGGAATGCTTTGTTGTGTCGACTCGCTGCTTGAATATTCCTACAACTGTAAATAATAGCAGTCAATGGATATTTAACATAATGTTATTTTATGAAATAAGGCATATTTTTTCCTCTTTGTTATTGTGATTCAGAATGTTCAGCTGAAACGTGTTATAAAGTATAACATTCTCGGTAGAGTTCAAATTTGTCACTCAAATTTTGCGTTATCCATTCATACACACTATGGTTCACTTAAGCCTAGTTCAGACTGCACGATTTTCAAACTCGTCGGGTCACTGCTCTGTTCACACTGCATGACTATCTGGGGTATCATTCAGTCTATGCTGTGTTCACACTGCACGATGGTTTGACAACAGAGGACAACTCTCTTTCTCCGGTGCGCAAACTACGTTTCCCAACTTCACGTGCGAAGTGACAAGTAAACAACGCGAGATCACACGTGAATCAGACCGGAGTTCTCGTGCGAGACTTGGAATTGTTATTAAAGATGATAAACTGCACAAAGTTTGCTTCAAATTGTATGTGCGCTGATTTGTGGAGAAAAAGAAAAAAATATTATAGCGGAAGAAATTGTTGGAGATACAGAGGGAGCCAGGATTGTGTTCTGCAATTAAGACAGTTTGAGGTAAATATACAATTTTGTAATGCGCTGCTGCTGTGACTGGATGTGCAAATGGTTGGCCTTTGTTTCTGTTTGATAGAATTGTAAATATATCTATTAAAATACTGATATTCTGCTCTATAACTCCTCCCTGAACGTCCTGCTGCCCTGTATCTCACTCTTTCATTGGCTGTCGGTCATCGCCGATGTAATTTTCAGTCAGAACGCAGTTCACACAGCAGGAGTTTCAATCGCCGACAGGTCCAGATATTTAGCATGCCAAATATCTCATGGGTGTCGGCGATTCCCTCTGATCGCGTCTTTGATTATTCACACTGCGTGATTGTCACTCGCGTGCACGAGCACCGATTTGCCTGTGATCTCGGGCATTTGTCAGCGATTTCACAACCTGTCGGCGACTCAAAATCGGGGGCAAAAATCGGGCAGTGTGAACTAGGCTTTAGGAAACGCATTTAGTGATTCCCATATAAAAACACAGATTATGTCAGATATTACTCCAAAAAGTCACTTGCAAAAGCTTGCACTTGCTTTCTTCTAGCATGAGAAACATTTGTGCAGCATGTGCATTAGAATTATATATATAATATTTGAATGAGTAATAGCATATTAATGATCAGTTTTGAACACATTGTCTGTAAACACCTCTTTAATTTGGATAGAGAGGAGTTGGTGTGTGTGTGAATGGTTTCATATGTTTTGGCATCTGTCAGTGGTTTGAAAATAAATGCTAGGAATCAACATAAGCTCATTTATAACGTCTCAGATAATTGTTTTTTCTTTTTCATCCGTTTTTTCTTCTCCCTGAGGTTTGCTTTGATAGGCTCCTGTGTGTATTGCAGAAGGCAGGGGAATTCTGATGACTAAGCACTGAAGCACACATATTCTGCTGGACATACAAGATCTCTGACCTGCAGTGAACATGTCTTAAAGGGACAGTTCACCCTGAAAGAAACATTCAGTCATCCTTTTATACTCTCTAATGTCACTTTTTATTTCTTACTTTGATAACAAAAATGAGAAATTAGCTGGTTGTGCCGTCTATACAATTCATGGATGTTGCTTTAAAAGTTTTAAAAGGATGTAAAGCACCATAAATTGTGATTTAAAATGTTGTATATTATTTGATTGTCATGTTCCAGATCTTCAAAGTATATTATTGATCTTGTCATGATAGCCACAGATGCTGATATGGCAATACAAAATAAAGAAAGAGTTTTTTTTTTTCTTAAATATTTTGTGACACTAAAGACAATTATAATGACTGCTGAAAATTCAGCATTGCGATCACAGGAATAAATTACATTTGAAAATATATTTCAAAAGAAACATGTTATTTTAAATGTTAATAATATTTAACAATATTATTGTTTTTCTATATTATCATAAAATAAAGCCTTGGTGAACAAAAGCAATTCTTTAATTAATAAAAAAAAAAGACCCCACATTTTTAACTGCAATCTTTATAAAATCATCTTTTTTTGCTTGGAAATTTTTATATATTACATTCTTCACACTCTTCTTGTGTGAATGATGACAGAATTTTAATTTAAATGCATACTGTTACATGGGTTTAATTCAAAATTTGTCTCCCCAAAGAGTACCACTTTGAAATCATTCTTACCGTAATGTGTTTATTGATCTATTAGCATTTGATATGCAAAGTAACAAGTAGCCTACATAGGCATTAATCTCCTGCATGCTGCCTGATCTCTTTGTATTTCAGAGGCAAGGAGCTGTTGTTGCTTTTCAAATGGTCTCTTCCCCAGTCCCATTGTGCTGTGAATTGTTGGTATTATTGAATAATATATGAGGAGAATCCGGGGGTGTGTCTGTCTCAGGGATCTTATCAGACTGGCAGCAGGACACTGAGTACAGTAACAGAGATCAAACCCCTGCCTCTCAACAATTACAATCCACCACAGATTATTATTTTCTGCCACCAATACCAGATATGTCTTGATGTATAGTTTTAGCTACGATTGATACCATGTTTATAATAGGTGTCATTACTTTGCACGCTTATCAGATTACTCCTTCCACAGTCATTCTGGTGTCTGTGGTCGTGATTGTGTTTACACCAGTGGGATAATTATCAGCTGATTAACTGCTGTGGGCTCATTGCACAGTGTGCACCATGTGTTAACATCTGAGACTCATGTTGTAGTCAAAGACGCAGAACCGGCGCTGGTTTGGTGCCCTGTGTCATAAATGTATGCCAGGCCTGCACAACAGAGGCTTTAGTGAGGCTCTGAGCTGCAGGAATAAAGGGCGCATTCTCACATGTCTGGCTCTCTTGTCCAACCTCATCATTATGTCTGTGGAGTGGAGCAAAGTCTACTCGACTCTTATTATAAAACTGTCTATTATCACGCCGCACTGAGCCAACTTCTTTTCTCCCACCCAGGGGCGTAGCACCAAATTTTGGGCCCTGGGTACAAACCATCTTGCTGGGCCCCCGTACCATGTATGTGTATGTATAGAAAACTGACTTCTAAGGCCCCCCCCCTGCCTCGGGCCCTGGTTACTCAGTACCCTTTATCCCCCCAGTCCCACGCCCCTGCTCCCACCGCCAAAAGCTGTAAAATTACTATCTTGTACAAAAAGACCTCTCTCAGTACAGTAAGTTAACATAGTAACAATGAAGCTGACGTGTTGAAGCAAGTTCACTCTTGTAAGAAGTGGTCTTTCAAAACTTCTTGATGGCATGATGGCTTGTTTTCTTAATTTGATAGTTTTTTGAACAGCACTGATACTGACACTTTGATTTAAAGGTGCAGTTTTTATGAGGATATATTGAAGGAAATGCAATATAATAATATACATAACTGTTTTCAGCGGTGTATAAAGACCTTACATACTGAACCGTTATGTTTTTACTGCATTAGAATGAGCCTTTTTTATCTACATACACCATGGGCCCCCAGTGAAATCGTCATTTTGCGCCACCATTTTTCTACAGTAGCCCTAAACGGACAAACTGCTCTACAGAGCTACTGTCTCCTGTCTTAGATGACATCTTTGTCAGCCACCGTAGCTTCTTTATGTGCTTTGAAAGAGAAGGGTGGGCGGTGGCAATACGCAAATTCACTGCTAGATGCCGCTAAAATGTATACACCTTTAAGAATAGAGTCAAAATGTATAGATCAAGAGTAGTTCTCTAAGTATTTGATCTACAACTTTAAGCCCCTTGACTTTTTTCCCTTTCGTTTTGTTGCCTTTTTCGTTTAAAAATGCTTTGGAACATTGTGTATTATTAAAAAAAAAGTTAAGTGTAAATTAAACTCAGCAAAATGTTTCATTGTCACACCTACATAAAACTTTTATTTAATGTAATGTGCAATGCCGTTGCAAAGTAAGCATCATAACAATGTATGAAATCAATGAATTTTTTTGGCTTTTAGTATGAATATTTTAGCCTTACTTATCTCTATGATAGTGTGCTCCAAAATAATGACAAAATTTGCATTTAGAAAATAAGCATTCAAAACTTACAATCTCTCACTCCCGCCAATATGGATTTTAATGATTTTGAGGGCATCACTCTACGCTTTTAAATTTGATTTGTCCAATCAAATCTCTAGAATCTAAAGTGTCCCGCCCCTTATACACTCTAAATAAGCGCTAAAGCTGCCGCTAAAATCGATCACTTCTTCACACATTTACTCTTTTCTATTTTCATGTTGAATGGCACTATGCAGAGGATAGGGAACATTTATGACAGTGTAAATATGCTTTCCATCGAGACGAAAATGTATTGGACCCATTGGAATTCTGAAAAACATTGGAATTCTGAGAAACTGTCACTTTACCAAGCTAAGTGGTTCTGGCCGAACGATGATATAAACCAAAAGCTAGCTATTTTAAAAAATGGGAGAAGTCTTTCGATGTGACTCACCCTGTGAAAATTACGTCAACAAATTAAATAATGGTGCACATTTCAGTGCAATTCACTGGGCCTTTAATATGCAACACTTAGTTTTATACAGTTTGTTGCAGAGGGTGCCTGATACAGCAAAGGTCCCATGGCCTGAAAATGTTAAAGACTACTGATATAGATGAAGGTTATTGAGAGATTTTTTTATTATCACGTTCAGTGTTGAGGTGTGAACCGTTGAAGCAACTAGCTCTAATAGCACAGCAGCTGTCTCAGAGAGAGGCAGGCCATGCAGACGCCTTCACCGCTTCATCAAACAGATGCTCGATATCTAATCCGACTCATTCACGTAGCGTGTCAGGGTCAAAATCATGGCTGAGTGTGAGAAACGGCTTTGGGCACTGTGTGCCATATGAGATTCCCGCCCTCCTGCTCGTGATGATTTGGGTGGGTTGTCTGCGCTGTGACCTGGTGTTTGACAGACACTGCTCCTCCCTATGTCAGCTGACTACCAAGAAACTGAGCACCTTAAAGCTCTGTTAGGAGACACATATTATATTTCTGTTTAATCCTCATAGTAGCCAACATAAATAGTTTGGAAGTAAGATATAGACAGCTAGTCATTCTGAGGTCATTCTAATCTGGAATTCAAAGACTAATTTAAACCTGGAAATAAGCCAAAAGTTCAATCATGATTCAAGACATAATCAAAATTCAAGATATGGGGGCAAAAATGTAACTGTATGAGTTAATTTCTTTATATGCGTCTTATGATATAACCTTATCACACGAGCAAGAGCATTGTTTTTTTTTAACCTAAATATCAGTATGGTTTCAAATGTGATATTGATTATCAACAGTTCAATAAAGTTACAATTAATTTACTTACTTTTTGGACCATATAATTTCTACATTTTGTTTTCGTTTTGTTTCGGCTACAAAAATGGCATCTCCAAATTACAAATCGGTTAAGTCAAGGATTCAATGACCCATTCTTAAAGACAGTCTTGCTTCGTTCCTTCGTTCGTTTGAATTAATCTTTGAAACCTATTGCCGGTTTTAATTTCATATTTAAAGAAGGGATGTTAACCGATGACCGTTTGACCGATGGTTGACCGTATCAACGTTACCCGATCAAAGTTGTCGGTTGTCGGTAAAAAAAGAAGTGATCTCTAAATTAGGCTATTATAGACAGTGGACTAAACGCTACTACAGTTAGCCGTCTTATTCCAAAATCTTTTTGTGTGAAGTGAACAAATCCCTCACACTCAATTTTTCATAACGCGCCTGTTTGTACTTAAAGCTACACTGTGTAACTTTTTTAGTTTATTCTTAGCTAAAAACACTTAGTTCTTTCAAAAATATATGTGCTCATTAATGTATATTTACTTCTTTCAAGTAATAAAGTGTTCTTGAAAGTTTATAATATGCCATTGAAAATACATACGGGTGAGGGGTTCGAATGCCGGTCGCCATGTTGCCCCTCCATCTTGAAAGTATATTAGCCAAAGAGGGACATACCCGTAAATTCAAGCTTCGCCTTTCGCGTTTTAACACTCGATATCACACAGTGTAGCTTTAATAAACCAATAAAAACATTTGGAGCGAGGTCACAGCGTTTGGGTTTGCACGCTCACAAGGTTTGCAAAAAGTAAACAGGCTAAAACACTCGAGGTTAGAGCCAGGGCAGACGACAGTATGAAGAGTGCATTCCGCATAAGATGGGCTTACATTTGAAAATATATTACATCTACATTTTAGTGGTAACACATAAGGTGTTGATCATCATCTTTCTTTATTATTGTTAGCACTACCTCGAACTAAAGTCTCTTCAGGGCTGTCATTTTCTTAAACGAGCCGCGGCAACTGAGCTTCTAACGCTAGACAAATGCCTTTATTTTCAATGTGATCACCTTGTACCAAACTAATTTGAAACTAAGGAGCCATTTGTTTATGGATTACAAACAAGCTTCTCAGCACCGCGTTTGCGGAACTTATGTTTCGCGCTGTAGGGGATTTTAAAAAAGTGACGTGAGTGGAAGGGAGGCGGCGGCGCCGGGACAGTGTGTTTGTGTGTGTGTGTGTGTGAGAGCGGGAGGCAGAGCGGCAGAGAGATCATAGAGAGATGCGACAGAGTTGCGAAATTGCAGGCGCGGCTCGCGGCTGTTATTTCAAATAGCGCAGCATATTTTAAACTAATCAGTTAACTGATTTCAACCGGCTAATGAGACTTGGTGGTCGGTCAAAAAAATGTTTAGTTTTCGCCATCCCTAATTTAAAGCATAATTTCCTTTTTTTTTTTAATAATATTTCTTTTTTCAATATCAAGATATATATAGGCCTATATATATTAGCCTAAATTAAATAAATAATAATAAATAAAAAAATTGTCAATATCACACATACCCTACTATGGATGCACAGTATCTTCAGTTATCAGTTGATCTGTTTTTTAAAACATTTATTAAACTAATATTGGCTGAGTTTGGACCACTTATATATTTTAGTTTTTGCCTCCCTGTGTGACTAGCAATATGTATGCCTTAGGGAGGGCTAGAAACCTTAAAAATGCCCTCAATGTTTCAAGCCAATTTTATATTTACCATGTCAGTTAAAATATTGCTTTCCGAGTTTTTAGCCGGGACTTACGCATTTGCTAAATATAGTTGATTTTTATTTTTATTTTTATTTTTTTGCAGCCATTGTCGGGATGTTGTCCATATAAAATTGCATATTTTCTGTCTTTCCCAAAGTGATTAGAACTTTGACAATGGGTTTACCTTATTAAGTTATTCAGCAAGTGAAACAACAGCAACAGAAATAAGTTTGAATGAAGATTTACCTTGATTCGTTTAGTTATTGGTTTGCTTCAGACAAACATGAGTTGTCTACTGTTCTATACTACTGTTCTGGCTAGACTACTAATCACTATTAGTGCAGAATATATACATTATGCCAAGTGCATGTGGACAAAGGACTCGGTGTTTGTGTGTGAGTATGGTGGGAGGGGTGAGGGTATGAGGACAGAAGGGTGTGTGTGTGTGTGTGTGTGTGTGTGTGTGTGTGTGTGTGTGTGTGTGTGTGTGTGTGTGTGTGTGTGTGTGTGTGTGTGTGTGTGTGTGTGTGTGTGTGTGGCCTGGTAATCCCTACGTTATGGGGACAAAATGTCCCCACAAAGATGGCAATATCCGAAATCCTTGTCCTTGTGGGGACATTTTTAGGTCCCCATGAGGAAAACATCTTATAAATCACACAGAAGGAGTTTTTTTGAGAAAGTAAAAATGCAGAATGTTTCCTGTGATGGGTAGGTTTAGGGGCAGGGGCAGTGTAAGGGGATAGGATGTACAGTTTGTACAGTATGAAATCCATTACGCCTATGGAAAGTCCCCATTAAACATGGAAACACAACATGTGTGTGTGTGTGTGTGTGTGTGTGTGTGTGTGTGTGTGTGTGTGAGAGAGAGAACAGGGGCAGAGCGAAAGGTTTGTAATGTGGCAGTGGTGCTGGAGAGGATGGGAGGAGATGGAAAGGGCTAAAGGGGAGGGATGTGCTTTTGTTTTGTTCTCTGTTGCTGAGCAATGGGGACTAAAGCATTGGGAACAGCTGTGATGGCCAAAGCTTTTCTCTTTCACTCTGCCGGAGAAGCCCTGAGGCACATACACAGATACAGCAGCCTAGTGTGTGTGTGTCTGTATCAGGGAGAGGGAAAAGGAGGCTGATAAACTGAAGGAGGCATTAGTGCTCTTATGAAGGTCAGGTTATCACTGTGTAAGTGAGCACAATTAGTACAAAGAAAAAGTGACTTCTGAAGCAAATTTGTTCAGATGGCTTTTTGTTGAAGAGGATGTTGGGAAATGTAGTCACACAGAAATGGAACGAGATGTGGTGTTAAAGGCTTATATACACTACAATTTAAAGTTTGGGGTCAAAAATTAATAATTGTATTTATCAAAGAAGGATGCATTTGATCAATAATGACAGCAGAGATTAAAAATTTTACAAAATATTTCAATTTTTTTTTAAAGTGCTGTTCTTTTGAAATTTTTTAGTCATGAAAGAATCCTGAAAAAAATCCAGGTTTCCAAATGAAAATTTTCAAGTGACTGATCACATCCAATTTTTTCAGTTGGCTGAATTGAATTTCTGTGAATTAAATGGCATCAATTCACAGAATTTCAGTTCGGGCAACTGAAAAATGTAGATGTGATCAGTCACTTGAAAATGTTCAATTGGAGACATTTATTTTTTTTATTTTTTTTTACAGTATACTATGTCCCAATAATGCTTGTAAAATCTTTTCACTCCAACTTTGAGTTGTACATATTTATATTATAAGCTTGTGTTTACATTGAATTTTTGTGCAGAATATGCTGTCCGATCTGATTCACAGAATGTGTTTTCTAGTCAAATGAATACTACTTGATCATGCTGATATTTTTGTGCAGTTATACACCACCTGTCAGATATAGGTTCTGACTAATGCATTTGAGACCGGTTTCCCCAGGGCATCACCTATATGTCTTACAGTTATATCAATCCCAAATGTTAGAAAGTCCAGTATTTACATTTTCCGTAAAGGTTCGTCCTGGCAGCAAGCGTTACTGATGGAGCGCTAGAATGAGCGCTCCTTCCCAATTTACAACAGCACTAAACTGCAGTACAAAGAGTGTTGCAACCAGTTTTTTTCTTTCTTTTTTCCCAGTAAATCACTGTTTGGGGAGGAAATGTACCCTTAAGGTACTACAAGAAACCTAGAAGTCATATAAGGTACAAAGTTGTCTCTTTAAGGGTTCAGCCTCAGTGACAAGTTATTGTGCCCCTAAAGGTATAATGTTTGCAACAAAAATTCTAAAAATGTCTGCTCAGAAGTTAAAAAACCTAAGCGTTCAGCACAATGTTTTCAGTGACCCTAATGTTATGTTTGTGTTGTAGTGAGTCTGGACCTTAGTTATTGGAGCAGCAAACTCTCTCCATAGGGGTCTTCCTCCATCCATTGTAAACAGTCTCCACATACGCACCCACTGCAAAGATCACTCCTCGAACCACCACATTGACCAGGCTGAACAATGTACCCATAAGGACCTAGCTCAGGGGAGTCTGGACTACAAATATGGAATTATTGTGTCATTTTTCTCTTTTACAAGACATAAATTGGGTCATGAAACTCTGAATTTGGCTAATACTGATGCTGGCATGAAAACATCACACTGTGATTAGTGATTATTGGTGTAGCTCTTATCCCAAGTGACATATATCAGCTGTGGCTTTAGTCCAGGGTCGTCCAATCATTTCATTACCCACAATCCTAAGCCTCTGGTGCCTTTCATTTCTCTGTGTTTGATGTTCTTAGTGACATCTGTGGCTTCATTCTCTTCAACAGGCCATTTCAGAGAAAGCAGACACAGCAACAAATGCTGTAGTGTTTTCAGCAAGTAAACAGAAACTAAAATAACTGAAGCAGTCAACCACAAAATACCAAAATTAAATAGGGGGGAAAAAGAAGAACATGGAAATTGGGATGTGAGACATTCTTTAGGAGCCCACAATTTTGAAAACACTAGAGACATGTTGAATACAGAGGTGCTGGCATGCAGAAGCCCTAAATACCAAAATGATTGCTTCTTGCTATGAGTTGTTTTTCATCAAGACATTTGATCTTTTTCATTTGAAACCTGCTGCTTTTCTCTTCTTCTATTATGTTTTTAAGTTTGAACCCATGTAGCAAAAAACTCTTGCCAAGTTGGTGAAAACGTTCTTTTATGACAACTTCAGCTATTACTAATATTCAAAGATTCATGCTTTTTTATTCAGTGGTGCTGCATTGTTAACTGTAACCCATCAAACAGTTGCTTGACATGAGGAAGACAGATATAAGATATGTTTGGAGATTCACTGTTCGTAGATGGTGCGATGTCCAACGCTGAAATGATTATTGAATTGAGAAATTCAAAGAAAGCCTGAGAAAAAAAAGCGAAGTCATGATAGGGGAATGTTTGCCGTCAAGTGTGACCTGACCACTGTACAAAAGTACCTGTTTTCTGCAATTACAGTCTCTCCCAACATGGGTTTGGTACTGTTATATTAGTCTTGAGTCTATGAATAGCACACTAGGAATGTAATAATTCATTAAGCATTAGGTGTACAGACACACACCAGAAAGACTTGCTCAGTTTTTTGTGCTCGCCCATGTAATTATGCTCTTATTTAAACACGGTATTTACAGACATTATGGCAGATTACTCACATGCACACGTGATAAAGTTTGGATGGCGCCAGTGGACATAGAAACACTGAACGTGTGTCAGTGACAAATAAGTGTGTCCACAACAATAACAACAACAACAAAAAAACATTTTAAAAATCTAGTTTAAATCTAGCACTCATATGTTTTTTTTTTATTTAGACCAAGACAAAATGTAATGTTTAATGTGGTGTAGCCATATCAAGTAAAAAGCCATGAATTATTAAAGCTGCTGTCCATAACTTTTTTTGTGTTCAAAACTTGGCAAAAATATATAATGAGAGAATGTACAACATGAATCCATATTCCAAACTGTGTTGTTATCTTACCCTGAATCATTATGGTACACTTGTAATAAGTGTTTATATTGGGACTATTTTAGACCAGTCAGGTAGGAACCACTTGTGCGGAGGAGCACAGTCCCTGCGTGACTCGCCATAGGCATTAAACAGAGAGAAGTAGCTCCGGCTGCAATGTTCTTCCGCAAGATGCATGCAGTTCTGTTTATTAACCGCTAGACTAGAGTGCAAAAAGTTACGGACTGCAGCTTTAATTAATAAATAACAGTATACGTTTTGAGTGAATTGCGCCACGTGAGTTTTTAAAACCTCAACTAACTTTGCCTTTTTATTAATTATTTGATATCTATTTAAGAGACTTGTTAATTTTGATAGGGGTTCTCTTTATGATAATTTCCTGGTTTATGTTGTTTTTCTGCATTTTTTAAGAAATTATAATAAACGATTATACCGATTATAACATCTTTTCTTTTTACATGAATTTTATCTTTACAATGAGGCCTGTTCTCTTGATTATGATATCAGGACAGTTGTATCAGTTATTTTAGATTTTATGCCCCCTAAAACAAATCAAAATTAATTTTAAAGCTACATTGTGTGATATTTTTCCCCATCTAGCGGTGAAAAGGTATATGATCATCCAGTGAATATTAGTTTCTGTTCCTCTCAAATTCCGATTTAGTTTTAACTCTTACGGTGGCCGATTTACTCCAAGATTAAAATGGCTTCCAGTTCGACCTCGTCCATAAGTGCCATCAAGTGTTAAAAGGCAAAAGGCGAAGCTTGAATTTACGGGTATGTCCCTCTTTGGCTAATGTACTTTCAAGATGAAGGGGCAACATGGTGACCGGCATAAGAACCCCTCACCGGTATGTATTTTCAATGGCATATTATAAACTTACGAGAATACTTTATTACTTAAAACAAGTAAATATACATTAATGAGCACATATATTTTTGAAAGAACTAAGTGTTTTTAGCTAAGAATAAACTAAAAAAGTTACACAGTGTAGCTTTAACTCATTCACATTAAAAATATACTCATCATAGAAGTAATTCAAGTCATTGCATGAGTTATATTTTTTAAAGTATCTGACTATATGTAAATAAATGAATAGAAGGGGGAAAAAAACAATGACATTGGCCCTTTTACTTCATATTCCTGTTGAATTATTATCTCTTTATCCTCCCATAGAGAATTTCCTTTTAGTCGTGGCACCAGCCTTTAATGAAATATCTTCTTTTTCCTGTAGGATTTTATTGAGGATACTCTGTGCCAAAGCTTTATGCTGTTAATGTAAGACCTTTCCGCTCTTTCTGGGTCTTTGTGTCCACTCAAAAATTTGGCTCCCAATAAACACATCTTGAGCGTTTTGAAGTTCTCCAGCGCCAGCCAGGAGAGTCACAGAAAGAAAAAGAAAAACAGCATGATGTATGATGTCCTGTCATATATGGAGTCCACTTCCAAAACCACAACCATCGCTGCATTGGTTTTGCTCCAGCCGGGGTGTGTAAGTGTATTTATGTGAGCGTATGTTCATGTGAGACGTGCAAACCTACTAATGTCTGGAGGAGGGTAGGAAAACCCTGTGCTATATCAATATTGTTCTACATAATCACCATGGAAATGGGATAAAACACAAACGTGTGTACACAAAGTTCAGCGCTCGTTCAATTTTTTTCGTAAAGCACAGCGTGCCTCATAGAACAGCCTGTTTTTCTTTGCCTTAATACACGGCACCTTAGGGAGAGCAGTGATGGATGACTTAAAATAACCCTTTTTCCATTTATCTTCTGTTCCCTTGCTGTTGAGATGATGATTGTTATCAAGCTATCACATTTTCTGCTTATTTCAAAATAACTGTTATCAGCAAATTGCTAGTAGGCTTACTTGTAAATTCCCCGTCTTGCTCATGTTAAGATGATCCCTATAATTAAAAATCTGTTTTCTTTGTGTTTCCGCTCTTTATCTTATCCTCTTTTCTTTACCTGCCCACTATCTGCAAGGCAAGTGTTACATTACACGCTCATTTCTCCCAGTTTTCCCTCCTGATTTGTCTTTCTGAAATGTTGCATGACTCAAGATTTGTCATTGTTTCGCACATGTATGCAGTAAGAAGAGGTGGGTCGTGAGGGTCTGAGTGATTCTGATGTGGAGGCGGCACAGTAGGGAAATATTATAACCTTGGCTATAGGGAAAGTGGGCAGCTGGATTCGCATGGGGGAGAATCATGTCATGCTTGTCCGACGGCCTGGCACGCGTTGCATCTCACACATGGGCAGACCACTGCAACTATTAAATGCAAAACAAAAAAAGGAATCAGATTTCAGACCAGCTTTAACTTCACACTACAGTGGTTGGGTAATATAGTCAAGAAAATCTAACAAAAATACATCAGTAATTTAAAATAAGTAAAACAATCAAATCTATCAAAGCTTATTTTACATTTTACAATTTTTATTTTTGGGTGAACTAACCTTTCATGTAACCTTTCAAGTCCATCATGTAAATCTGCTACATTTTCAATTTTCAACTGTAGTCCCTGGCTGGTTGATGGTAAAAAAAATAATCTTTAATAAAGTAATTCACTGTATCCAACTATTGGAACCGTTTCCCCTAGCCTGGATGAAGCTGAATTTAGCCCCGCCCACAACATTTTTAGGTCGGGAAGTTCGGTCTGGACTCAATCCATAGAGGAGTTATGCCCGAACAAAAACAGTTCGAACCAATCACATTGTCAGGGTCGATGATTGACAGATTATCACCAGAAACGTAATCAGCCACGTCATCAAAGAGCGCTTCGGTTGAATTAGTTTACAACAATGATGGCTGAAGAACTGAGATGTGTAGTTCCACCATCGCGTCTGTTATAGAACATACCGACAGCAAATTCATTTTAAAAGAGGAACAGAAGACCGCGATCAAGGCATTTGTCAATGGGAAAGATGTTTTGTGACTGTAATGGCTTTTAAAATAATATTAATGAACCGTCTTGTTTATCTTCTTAAAGTTTTGGTTGTCAGACTCTGCTCACAATGATGATAGCAAATAAATTATGCTGTCGTCAGCGGCCATGGTGCTCAACGAGCAATCATTAGTCCAAAAGTTCAAGTTATTATGCGAGTTAACTTGAGTCGAAATGCAAATTAGCAAAGATGCATAAATCCGTCTCGTGGAATGGAACAACAGGAGAGGAATATTATAAATAACAATCAGGTAGCCTACAAGGAAGGGAGACAATGGCCATCATATAGGTAGGCTGAGACAAAAAGTTATATTTTTTCGCAACTTGTTTATTGACTTTTTAAAGCCCCACTTGGCTACTTTTGCTCTCGGGGTCCCCCTACAGTTTGGAAAAAATAATGTCCTCAAATACTGTCGTAAGAGCTGTCCTCCTACAACAGGGGATGCCATCGCGCATGCATTTGTTGACATGACAGCCCTGATAGCCCTGAACTAGTGATGCGCGGTTCGTCTCATAACCCGCGGACCCCGTATGTCTATTTAATGGTCGCGGGTGCGCGGCGGGTTGTAAAAATATATACAGTGGTGCGGTGCGGCCAAATAACTTCATAAAAGCGTCCCGCGGGTCGGTGCAGCAGTTCCCCTGAAAACTGCAAGAGGAGTTCTTCTGGCGTCGCGTGTGAAATGTCTTCATCCCAGGTAACGTTACAGTCAGTGGCATATGCTCCAGCATGTCATATGAATATAATTTCATGGGTTTTATTTTTTTCAAACGCCAAATAATCACGATGCTCACGTTTACAAGCCAGCGTCATTATAGTAGTCTATTGGTTACCGTTTTACAGAATCTATATGATACTTCAGTTCAATGTTTGAGTGGTAGCTCACCGTAACAAGCATGACAGCATCGGTCGGGCACGCCTCCTTCAGCTCACGCCGACGAGCAAACGCTGGTCACATTTTGATCCTCGTCCTGCCTTTAATCCCATCATTTTTTCATTTCCTCTTATTGCTTTCCTCCAACAAAACCTTTTCTTTCTTATTTGTCTCTGCTGCTTCAGACATGACTATATTATCCGACGAACAAAGTTGGGCTCGCACGTCCGAATGTAAGGAAGTGTGTGTGTTGGTGGAAGTGACGTATATGCCGTAAAGCAGTCGAGTTTTGTAGTTCTTTTCTTTTTCTCGGGTTACTACCCGAAACCCGAAGTTTAAAAGTACGATTAAAAACGATACAGACCCCATCAGGCTATGGCAGACGTGTCATTCAACCTATTGTAAGTCGATTTATCATCACAAGAGTCTTAAAAAATATATTATGAAGGTTGAAAAGTTACCTAGTGCTGCTTTAAGAGCAGTTTATTGTGGAATATGAGACAATCGGGTCCATGTCTTCCTGCCGGGTTCGATTCCAGCTTTTAAATAATAGATGGGTCCACGTCAGTTCCGGGTACTACATTTTTGGCATTTCTCGGATCTGCACTGGTCCGAGTCCAGCTTTTGAAATAATCAGGGTATTCTCACATAAATGCGTATAAATAGTACGAGTGTGCAATGTCGTGGAATGTATACGCCAAAACTCATTTTGGCGTGTCTATGGCACGCTGTTTTTCGCGTGCATATGATATGCATTTTATGGCGTATTATACATACGAACCCCCCACCCCACCACCCTAAACCTACCCAAGCGCGTGTCATATATACGCCCCACTACCCTAAACCTACCCAAGCGCGTGTCATATATACGCCCCACTACCCTAAACCTACCCAAGCGCGTGTCATACGCCATAAAGAGCGTATCATATGCACGCGAAAAACAGCGTATCATATGCACGCCAAAATGAGTTTTGGCGTATACATTCCACGACATTGCACACTCGTACTATTTATATGCATTTATGTGTGATCGGGTTGGAAATAATAGACGGGTTCGGGTCTCCTCGGGTTCGTATACGAATTTTTGGACCCGTGAAGACCTCTACTTTGCCGTCCTTCTCCTTCCTATTATCAGCTGGCCCCATTGGTTGCTAGAAGATGGGGCGCAATGATTGTTTAGCCTACTGTATTGTCTAGTTTTCCTAAACAGAGAATTTGATGCATTTAGCTACCTTTAATACTTCTAGAGAGCTCGAAAATTAAGCTTGTGTTGGTATGTAGGCCTACTCTGTGTATACTAAATTTGTTTTACAACACCGGCAAAGATTGTTTACACTCATCTTCTACTAGTTCCAGGCTTCCAGCATGTGTGCGGGTGAGTTCTGTTGACAGCTATGCGTCGCTCAACACGTCACTTTTTCTGTTGCTCTGATTGGTTGTAGGTCTATCCAATTGAGGTCTTTCCTGTGTCCCCCAAAATCAAAGCCCAATGGAGCAGTTTCAGATTCATATTCTGACTAGAATTGAGTATGACCCATAGGTATGACCACGTCATGCAGGCAACTTTTCCCCCTTCTTCTATATTACATAGAAAATGAATAGTATTTCTTCAATCCCTTTGCTATGAAAGCATGTTTCAACATGCTGATATTCATGAATAACAAGACAAGGAATGATAAGATTATGTAATAACATGAAAACTAATGGACAAATAAAAAGCACTTAAAAAAACTTGATTTTATATCAAGTACATTGGTAATTCAAATAAATTGGTAACACTTTACAATAAGGTTCATTAGTTAACTACAACATGAACTAATAATGAACTACTCTTATAAAGCATTTGTTAATCTTTGTTAATATTAATTTCAACATTTACTACTTTATTCAAATCGTGTTAACAGTTAATGTACTGTGAACTAACATGAACAAACCATGAACAGCTGTATTTTTATTAACTAACATTAACAAAGATTAACAAATACAATTGTATTGCTCATGGTTAGTTAATGCAAGTTACATTAACTAATGTTTAATAAATTAACCTTATTGTAAAGTGTTGCCATTAAATTCTGATATATTTAGAATATTACAGATTACCCATTGTTTGGAGTCAGTTAGATTTATTTTAATTTATTTTTAAGAAATGAATGCATCGAGGATGCATTAAGTTAATCAAAAGTAATTTTAAAAACATGTTAAAGAATTTTGTTCAACAAAGAATCCTGTAAAAATGTGTCTCAGTTGTTCCCACAAAAATATTAACACAGCACAGTGACAATCGCGATTCCCTGTCTCTGTGTTTAAAGGATTTTGATTTTCTTTTGTCTTGAAGTTTCTTCTTACAGTTTGTGATTTAGTTCTTGTTTTCATTGTCATCTTTTTGTTACAATATCAACGAATCACCTACACCTGTTCTTCATTTAGCCCCTTGTCATCTTGTGTATTTAAACCCCAGTCTCCGTCTGTTCTGTGTCTTGTGTTAATGTTTCATATCTCTGTTTGGTTCCTAGTGTCCTCATTGTTGTGGATAATCAAGTCAAGCCAGCGCGTGACGCAACTGTTTCAACAATCATAAGAAATGTTTCTTGAGCACCAAATCAGCATATTAAAATGATTTCTGAAGGATCATGTGACACTGAATACTGAGTAATGGGAAAATTGAGCTTTGCCATCACAGAAATACCTTTATTTATTTAACATATTTAAATATAATTATTATTTTATAATAATTAATATTTAAAATTATAATAATATTTCACAATATTACTGTTTTACCATGTTTTGATCCAATGCAACCTTGAGGAGCTTTTTGTAAAAAAAAAAAGAAAAAAAATCCCACCGACTCAAAATGTTTCATTCGTGATGTACATCAGCCACTGATAGAAGCAACTATTTATCGCTGACCACAATCAGTTATAACGTTGAGATGAGGGAGCACCCCCTGCTGAAATGTGTCTGCATAATAATGAACCAAATTAGATAATGAGGGAGACAGACGTGCCAAGGGTACTCGACGGAGTGAAGAGGAGGAGTGGAGTGGACTGTAGAGGGGAGGGTTTAGCAGGAGTTTAGTCAGGGATGTTTCTGTTGGCACCAGAAATCTGTGTGTGTCACACGGACCCTAAGAACCCTGTAATTAACAGCACTGCAATCAAGTGGCTCTTTTGTTTGCATTACTGTGTGTAATAGAGCAGACTGATTTCACACCACTTTTGGTGATATCAACACCAAATATCTGTCATCATATCATGCAGTGGAAGGCTTCACGTTTGCTTCAGTCAGGCATGACTTGTTGATCTGGTGCTTTTCACGTGTCTGTCCAAATCTGTATTTTTAGGGGCTTTCGCAATATAGGAACTCAGTTATAAAAACTTGGGGCAGTCCCCCAAGAACAACATTTTCTCCATATGCACTGTAAAAAATTATTTAGAAAAAAAGTTACTTGCCTTAATTTTGAGTTCATTGAAATTAAAATGTTGAGTTAATACAATGAAAAAAAAAGTGAGATTCGACAACCTTTATTAAAATATTATTAAAAGATTTTGTAAGCATATTGGGTAATTGTGTTTTTTGTTTCTGATGACGCAGTGAAACATGCCAAATAGTGCTATTTTCATGATAATTTTCATTTTCATCAAAAAAATTTATGTGGTTCAGATACAAAAATATTTTGAGTTCTTATTTATTACACAAATTTCCTTCATTGTATCAACTTAAATTTTTAATTTCAATAAACTAAAAATTTTAAGGCAACCAGGTTACTTACTTTTTTAAGTTAAACCAACAAAAACCAACAACATTTTTTTTTACAGTGTGGCCATTTTCCTGGTTGCATTCACACGCATAGGAATTCTGAAGTTATGTTGAATTTATTGTGCATTGTATGCTACTTATAATATGGACAGTCTGTTTTTTGTCCTTTTTTTTAGGTAACCTGGCAAGACCGTTCTCCAAGAGAACGCAAGTCAGTTCTTTGTGTTCGTGGCATTGAGAATCAGCCTTAGTCCTCCATTCCTAGTTATAACTCTTGCCTTGCAAACATGTCAAAATGGGGGATCTTCCACCAATAGGAACTATTAAAACATTATTAGAATGCCCCAATCCTCCTGTGGAACCATACAGAAGATTTTTTTATATATACATACAAGGAAAGTCCCGATTACAAACCCGATTACAAAAAAGTTGGGACAATGTACAAAATGTGAATAAAAAAGGAATGCAATAATTTACAATTCTCATAAACTTATATTTTATTCACAATAGAATATAGATAAAATATCAAATGTTGAAAGTGCCAAATATTGGCTCATTTTGGATTTCATGAGAACTACACATTGCAAAAAAGTTCGCACAGGTAGCAATGAGAGGCCGGAAAAGTTAAATGTACATATAAGGAACAGCTGGAGACTAATTTGCAACTTATTAGGTCAATTGGCAACATAAAAAGAGCCTCTCAGAGTGGCAGTGTCTCTCAGAAGTCAAGATGGGCAGAGAATCACCAATTCCCACAATGCTGTGGAGAACAACAGTGGAACAATATCAAAAAGAAAAAGTTTCTCAGAGAACAACTGCAAAGAGTGAAGTTATCATCATCTACAGTGCATAATATCATTCAAAAATTCAGAGAATCTGAAACAATCTCTGTGCGTAAGGGTTAAGGCCTGAAAACTATACTGGATGCCCGTAATCTTTGGGCTTTTAGACGGCACTGCATCACATACAGGAAAGCTACTGTAATGGAAATCACAACATGGGCTCAGGAATATTTCCAAAAAACGTTGGTGGTCTATGAACACAATGCACCCTGCCATTCACCATTGCCGGCTAAAACTCTTTCGGTCAAAAAAGAAGCCATATCTTAACATGATCTAGAAGCACATGCATTTTTTTCTGGGCCAAGGCTCATTTAAAATGGACTGTGGCAAAATGGAAAACTGTTCTGTGGTCAGACGAATCAAAATTTGAAGTTCTTTTTGGAAAACTTGGACGTCACGTCATCCGGAATAAAGAGGACAAGGACAACCCAAGTTGTTATTAGCACTCAGTTCAGAAGCCTGCATCTCTGATGGTATGGGATCAGACACATCTGGAAAGGTACCATCAATGCTGAAAGGTATATCCAAGTTCTAGAACAACATATGCTCCCATGCAGTTGTCGTTTCTTTCAGGGAAGACCTTGCATTTTCCAACATGACAATGCCAGACCACATACTGCATCAATTACAACATCATGGTAGTGATGGCAGTAGCATTTTTAGTCTGTTACCGTTCATTTTTTAATTTTTTTACAGTGTACATATTTGTGTGTTTTTTAATTCGCATCTTAAATAATAAATACTTGCACATCATAGTAAGATTAGTCCAGGAAAAAAAGCAGTTGCTCATTATTTGGTAGTGACTCATATGTTTTTTTTTTAATGGATGCCCACACTGTTCGTGCCATCTTCAATGCTCATGCTGAAGGGGCAATTGTTGTGATGTTCCCATCAACAAATGATCATACACTGTCACAATGTATAAGACAGGCTTCATAAAGGAAGGCAGGAGAGATCTGGAGGGATAGAAAGAGAGTGAGAGAGAAAGGGAGGGGTGAAAGAGAGACACTGGGAGACCAAGGGGGAGAGAGAGAAATGGGACGGGCTGTGTTTCCTTGCTTGTAGTGTGGGGGAACAAAGGGGATGTTGTAGATGCCGCCCAGCGGCCAGCACTTCTCCGTCCTACCTCGACTGCTCACTGAGCCATTTCCTGTTTTTGACCTGAAATCTTTATTTAGAACCACCCTTCTGCTCAGCACTCTCCTCCTCATTTATAACAACTCAGAGATAGGCACAGGAACACGGATTCACACTGCTGCTTTTTTGGCTCACATCTATTCCAGTGATGTTTCTGTGATATCTGAGGGCCATATAACTATAGTGTAAGATGTGTGCATGGCTTTAGAAGTTGAAAGAGGACCTAAATGCTTTATGCATTTTTAACTTTCTTCAGTGTGTAATGTTTCTTTTTGATCATGAAAAAGTCCACTCTAAAGAAATGTATTCACAATATGACTAAGCACTGTTTCTGAACTCCCTTAAACGCCTCATTTGTAGTCTACAGTTTTTTTCTGAGACAGTACACGTCGCAATATTCCTCATTTTAAATAATTCCCGCCCAATACGTATGTAAAAAGTAGTGTTTTGAAAATTTGTGGTCATGGTAAGGGGTGTGAAATTACCAAAACATGCTTGAAGCGGTTGACCAATCACAATACACTGGTCCAGCCAACCAATCAAAGCACAAGGCACTTTTGAAAGGGGAGGCATAGAATTAAACAGAGCATTACAGACAGACTGGAAGAGAGATGCTGCCTGTAACAATGTAAAATATTTCAAATGTATTTTATTTAACATTTACTAATATTTAACCATTTGCCTATTTTAGTAAACCCCCAAAACAAAATCAAGACATTGTAAAAGGGCATAAAATGTAATCTTTAATAAAGTTAGTATTTGTGCAATTCACTGTAGTTGTTGTTTGTACAATATGCAAGGCTTTTTAACTTTTGAACAGGCAACATCCTAAACTGGCTGGACTTAAAATCGGTGAGTGCCCATCATAATGCCTCATTGCAAAATGCACTGGCAATGGTAAATGAACGGTGTACATATGGATACATGCCCTGTTATTGCAGTGGTTGCAATAAATCACACTGCATTGCTGAACTGCAAACGGTGTTAGTTTGTTCCCTCTGGAAGTTTATTTATGTGTGTTGGATTGCGTATTTATTTTGGAAATAATACTTAATTGCCACATAAATATAGAGGATCATATCTAAAAATAAGAGCAGACAGTGAAGCGTTTTATTCTTGGATGATGCATTGCTTAAAACAAGTGTGCCACTTTTATGATCTCATGTCATCTTGTGTCCAGTTTAAAATGATGTGTATTTATATCTGGCTAAGCGATCATTTAGCCAGTTTTAAAAATGTGCAGAAAGGATGAGTTTTTTGCAACTGATCTTATGTTCTCTTTGATGTTGCATGTAACTCTCCTGCAAGAATTGACGTTTGAGCTTACAAGGCATGATGTTGGCAACAAATCTGTGAAAATGCTTTCTGCATTTAAGCTGTTTATTATAAATCTGAAATATTTTGTATTTAACGGTCTGAGTTTTATCTGTTAATATACAGCTGTTGGAGTTCTTGTAAGGTGGTCATGAACCATGCAGTGCTTGTCCTTGCCATGTGGTGGCAGTTTGATAGCTTGAGGCCTCTGTAAGAGCATCATCAGTGAGGTCTTACAGTATGCAGCTGTTTTAAACTGGAGTCGAGCATGCATATTGCTCTCTTCACAAAGAAACCATATTTCAATGAAATCTGCTGAAGAACATTTTGTTTTATCAGTCTTAACCATTTGCATGACAGTACAATTTGGATTTTCATGAATTAAAAGCAGAGGGATGAGAGGAGAAAAGGATGAGAGTATCTATTGAAAAATGAAACAAATTTGAATGAGCAAAATGTAATATTAAGCAATATATAAATATTAAGTTTCCCATGATTTCCCCCATTAATTTTTTTTTTAACATTCCTTGTGAATCCACATCATTTGAACTTGCATAGTGGGAACTGGCAAGACGAGTAATCTAATTTCATGTTCTCTGCCTTAATAGACTGTCATGTTGACTGCATTCTACATGCTCAACCTTCAACCCTGTTACCAAAGTAAAAACGATCAAACAAGTAGCCTAATTTCCTTTGCTAGCCTTATTACAGGCCAGCTAAAAACTATGGTTTAAATGGATAGTTTACCCAGCAGGAAAATTAATCCTTGTCATCATATACCCTCAAGTTGTTTCAAAACTGAATGAGTTCATTTCTTCTGCTGAGCACAAATTATATTTTGAAGAATACGGGTAACCAAACAGTGGACAGGACCCCATTGACTTCCATACACTGTAAAAAAAAAAAAAAAAAAAAAATATATATATATATATATATATATATATATATATATTATTGGTTTAACTTAATTAAGTAATTAATCTGGTTGAATTAAAATTTGAGTTTATTGAAATAAAAAAATTGGAGTTGATACAATGAAGGAAATTTAATAAATAGAATAAATAGAAACTCAAAATATTATTGTATAGGCTATTGTAAAAAAAAATACAATACAGTGTATGTTTTTTTTTTTTACAGTGTATTAGGCTAGTATTTTTTAATGAAAGACAGTGGGGTTAATGTCAAAGACAATGTATGGTTATATATTCTTCAAAATGTCTTCTTTTGTCTTCAGCAGAAAAAAAAAGAAATACATACCGATTTGGAACAACTAGATTATTTTTTTTTATCCAACTAATCCCTTTAATTTAAGCTTAAATTGCCACCCTATTAGGTTACCCATTTTTGTGTATCCAAGTTTTTAATAGAGTGGCTAAGTTTTTATTTTATTGGTGCAGTTTTTTTAAATTTCATATTTATTTAAAGAAAATCGCTAAAATCACACAAATCTGTGTTTTAAACTGTCACAAATTAAAGTAAAAATAGCCAACTCGTTTTATTTGACTACAAATGTAGTTTGACCTCCTGAAGTTGTCATTAACATTTTCTGCAGACTAAGCACCTCCTTTCACTGACCAAAACCTACTTCATATTTTAAGAGCTTCGGGCCTGGTTAAGATCAGAAGAAAAAAAGGCTACAACTTGTCAGTCTTATTGTCACTGCCGATTTGCTATATAGAGAGAGAAAGGCTGCGTCTCGAAACCTATTGCGCTGCCTGCTTCATCACATTCGGCGTCAGTTCAACTCGCTCAAGTGTCTCGCAATGCGCCCGTGACGCTATCTATGTAGGCAGCACGCTAGGTTTTACGACGCAGCCCTGGAGTTAGTGGGTGGACGCGTGGAGGGAGTGCTTGCGTGTGTAGGGGTTGGACTTTTCCGAGGCCAGGCTCTGTGTAGTCGAGCGCAAGTCTCACTCGACGTCATTCGCTTTCGAAGGCGATTGTCGGTCATAGTGACTGACTCCGGGCTCGCGGATAGTCTCCCTCTCCCGTCCCTTTCTCTCTCTCTCTCGCTCTCTCCACAAACTAACTGCCGACCTTCCTCATCAGCTGCGAGAGTTTTATCGGTACCGACTGTCTACAATAAAACAAAGATCCATCCCGATGCTTCAATTTATTCCTCCACTTGAAGTAGAGGTAAGCGTGTGGCTTATTCATAAATAGCTAACTGAAATCATGTAAGTGGCGTGGAAACGCTGCGGCGTCACTGATGTTGCACATAGCTGAGGCAACAGTCATACATGTATTCGTGCATTGTTGTCTGGCGGTCGGTGCGATCTTCAGAAAGTTCAGAGGCATGTCGCAACCCAAGGCAGAACCGCTCTGTAGCCGAACCGAGTCGTCAGATAAATCAAATTAAACATCTTGATGTTTCTAAATGTTTATGCTTGCGATCTGTTTTACTGATATTAAAGATACAGATCCAATTGGCTCAATAGTTCAGCTCTGGGATAGAGGTCCACTTCAGAACCAGACAGACACTTTACACTGTTTTTTTTTATTATTTTTTTATTTTTTTATAAAGCTTAGACGATGACATTTGGCTTCAGTAACTGGAAAGTTTCTTTTATTTATTATTTTATTTTATTCTTTGGTTAAATCAAAGTGACAGCCTGCTCATTGTACTTTTCAGCCACTTTTAATTAAACTGCTGATGAAGTTGTAACTGAAATTATTGTGACAGGTTAAATTAATGAAAACAAAGGCTATTAATATAATGATGATTTTTACATTCTCATTTGTGTATAAAGTTGCACTTTCACTTCACTCTTGAATTGCACATTGCTTGTAAATGGGTTTTGAATAGATGGTGAATTGTCATTGAATATCTTTGACACAGTAGGCCTAGATGATTTTATTTTTTCATCTGATAGTCATGGAACAATTTCACATGCTGGAAAATGACGTTGGGGTGATTGAGGCACAGTGTTTTTATGTCTCAGTGTGTGAGAGAAGTCGTTTGTCTTGGTTTTTGAACATTTACTTTAAACCACTGTAAATAAACAAAACAAAAAACCCTGCAGAGTTAAACTTAAGTTTAATTTTTAAAGTGAAATCTCAAGTCAGCCTGCAGTGATAAGTTCATCACAATGTAGTGAAAAATACTACATTGTTTTCATAACTTAACCTGATTATTCTTTATCTTTTTTATTGTAAAGTCGTCTGTGAATCGGTGGCGACTCAGAGCAGCAGTTATTTTGCAGTTGCTATCCTTGTCAGACACACTGGCATTCAAAGTCCGAATAACTCGCATGCACGCACACACATGCACACACACTCAGTAAATTCAGAGGATCAAGGTCCAGTTGGATTTTTTTAGTGAATGCACGGTTCACATTAAGCAAAGTAGATTACAACCCCTGCTTTCGTCAGTCTGCTCATCGTATTGCTGTCTTCTTTCCTTTAAACAAAAACCCTGACATTTACATGTTGTTGTACTCTGTCATCTTTAAATGTGCACTTCCTTCCTGCAACAGTCACAGAAGTAAAATGTTGTCCCTCAATTAATCGTAAATGTCACATAGTGGGTGTATTCAAGGTCCAGAGAATTCACTTTTTTGACTTTTATAGTGTTGTGCAGGTGGACAAAGTTATTCTGTACCATTATATATTGATGTGCAGCTTATGTTTTTTTGATAAGGTTTATGTGGCAAAGTTAGACTTATTAGTCGGTGTTGTGAATTGAATATTGTTCCAAAGATTTCAGTTATATAGTTTTGGTTATATTGCTACTTCAGTTCCAAATAAACAGTTTGTCTTACAATCTAGTCTCTTAAAATGAGATATGACACTGGTTAGTCAGAAGAGGAGGACTAGTAATGAATAGAAGGAAGACTAATAATTACTGTTTATTAGTTTCATTTCATATCACCTGTCGCTTGAGTTTTATTTTCGTTTAAATAGTGTGTGTGAGCGCGCGCGTGCGTGTGTGTGTGTGTGTCTGTCTTACGCCTTCACATAGTGCTCTAAGACTTCTGCCCCTCTGGTCAAACCGGTTTGAGTTGCGTTCCTCTATGCTACTGTTTAGCTGTTTTTTAACAGCAGTCTGACATTTAGGAGAAGTTTAAGGGAAGCTTTTATCTTTCCGCATGTTTGTTACATAAATTTTTTGCTATTTTTGTTAAGCATATATTACAGCACAGGCTAGATTTCTCCCAAAACTATGGTATTTTAGGGCATAATCTTAGTGCGCTGAACTAGTATTTTCTGTTAAAATAAGTGCTTAGCTTTCATACATTCTTCCTTAATGGACAAGGTGTCAAACAAAGTGAACATTTCCAATGTAATGTAAAAAGTATGTATATGAATGCATGATACAGTACTTTGCAACATTCAGTGCCTGTGGAAATCTGTAATGTGGGTTGTCTTGTTACTCTTGCTGACGTAAAGAAGCGTCTCAGAGTATGTGCCACCTCTTTGCTGCTCTCTGAGACTCAGACCCACACAGCTCTGCCTGCCCTGAATTGTCACACACTTCATTTATGAGAGACCTTCGTAAAGTTGCACTTTTATGCTGATTGATATATCGATATATACCAGGCCTATTAATCAGGTGATTTTAGCCATTATGACTTAAGAGATAATTTGCATTCAGTGACTGTGCATTATAATTCAGCCTTTTTCCTTTGATTAATACATAATGAAGACAGAGGGGAACGCAATAATTTGATCAAAAGTGACAGTTAAGAGATTGATAATGTTACAAAAGATAATTTTTTGAACTTTCTGTTAATTGAAGAATCCTGAAGTATAATTTACTGGTATCATTGTTATCCACAAAAATACTAAGCAGCAAAACTGTAATAAGAAGAAATGTTTATTGAGCAGCGAAAACCATACATTAGAATGATTTCTGAAGGATCCTGTGACAATGAAGACAGGAACAATGATGCTGAAAAACTGTATGCTTTGCCGTCACAGAAATAAATTACATTTTAAAATAGATTAAAATAAAAAACTGTTAATCTATTCAGAAAACAATTAACAATCTTTTTTTCTTTTCGCTTTTTTTTTTTTTTTTACATTTTTGAACAGTTAATTCAAAAACATTTTAAAATGTGTGTATGTATATATATATATATATATATATATATATATATATATATATAATGTATGTGTGTGTGTATATATATAAAATAAAGTCTATTATAATGCAGTGCTGATTGACATAGAATACTATAAAATAACGCATCGTCTGCCTCACTCTGATGAGAAGCCACATCAGCTCACAAACACTTGACTGACGATATGAAGTGAGGTAAAACATGTTATTAAACGTTGTCTTTTGTTGAACGGGTTTATGAACGCTTTACTAGTTTGTGAAGATGTCTGACTCGTGTTGCTTTTTCAAACGCACGTTATAAACGACTCAAACTCGTAGTCTTTCAGACGGAGCAGCGTTGACCACAGAGCCGCTCTTCGCTAACACACTGGGCATTTATTTATTTAATTGAAATCGCAGCCTTTGAGCTTTCATAATCGCACACAAGCCAAATCGCGATTACGGTTCGATTTCGATTAATCGTGCAGCCCTAATATATATATATATATATATGTGTATGTATGTGTGTGTGTGTGTATATATATACATACATATATATGTATGTGTGTGTGTATATACATACATATATATGTATGTGTGTGTGTGTGTGTGTGTGTATACATACATATATATGATCATATAATCAGAATCAAAAACTTGATTTATTTCACTAATTCCATTCAAAAAGTGAAATGTGTACATTATATTCAATTATTACACACAGACTGATATATTTCAAATGTTTATTTCTTTTAATTTTGATGATTATAACCCCATTTGGGAAAATCCCAAATTCAGTATCTAAGAAAATTAGAACATTGTGAAAAGGTTCAATATTGAAGACACCTGGTGTCACCCTCTAATCAGCTCATTAACTCAAAACACCTGCAAAGCCCATTTAAATGGTCTCTCAGTCGAGTTCTGTAGGCTACACAATCATGGGGAAGACTGCTGACTTAACAGTTGTCCAAAATATGACCATTGGCAAGACACAAAAGGTCATTGCAAAAGAGGCTGGCTGTTCACAGAGCTCTGTGTCCAAGCACATTAATAGAGAGGCGAAGGGAATGAAAAGATGTGGTAGAAAAAAAGTGTACAAGCAATAGGGATAACCGCACCCTGGAGAGGATTGTGAAACCCGTTCAAAAATGTGGGGAAGTTCACAAAGAGTGAACTACAACTGGAGTCAGTGCTTCAAGAACCACTACACACAGACGTATACAAGACATGGGTTTCAGCTATTGCATTCCTTGTGTCAAGCCACTCTTGAACAACA